>NC_140503.1:160270801-160733301 GCF_964339955.1 Pipistrellus hanaki | reverse complement strand
CACTGATGAGTGGGACATTCTCTGCACACACGTCTCCTTACAGCTTGCTCCATGGAACATATTTTCAGGAGGAGGTGAAGCTATTACATTTCTGGCTGTGATTCTTTCCCTGACATCGGAGAGAAAATAATTTATTTTGCTTGATGACTATATAAAGTTCTTTTTCTCATTCTCATTCTGCTACCAAATTAGAAGGGAATTCCCCAGACCTAGAAAATATTTGCATTCCTAAGTGAAATATGTCAGTGTCTGCTACAAATTCACTTCTTTAAGCAGCCTAGATTTTCTTTTACTAATAATAGCCAACATTAGTGTGCCATTACTATAAGTGAAGTGTGTTTCATATGCTATCTCACTTAGTCGCCCCAACAACCTGATAGGATCCATGGGAGATAATATTTTACATTTTACAGATGTCTTCTGAGGCTTGGGGAGATGAAATACCTAGCTCAAGGTCAACTGTCTAGTAAGTGGTGGATGTGAATTCAAATCCAACTCAAATCCAACTCTGACTCTAATGTTTGTGTGTCACCTTCTCCGAGTGAGTGATTTTCAGGCGTGTTCTGGCTCAGGTGGGTGTTTTAATCTCGATGAACACTGTATTCTAGGAATAGCAAAAATTTCTTGATTGATTCTTCCCAGGGGGTTTCTGTTTTTTTTTTTTTTTTTTTTTTACATCAAGAATTACAATCAGAAAGGACAATTAGAACAATTAAGCCTTGTTCTAAGCTTATGCCAATCCAAAAGTGGCTAAATGAATTAAATGAATGATGCAGTGAAAGGTCTGGCAAAATTTGATCTCACAGCTTCATTTTGGAATATTCGTCATATGGGAGTTGTGAATAGTAACTATCATGTCTGCTTTTTAAATATCTCTGATTCACAAAAAGGTACAGATCTTTGCCCCTCAAGGG
Source organism: Pipistrellus hanaki (assembly GCF_964339955.1). NCBI lineage: Eukaryota > Metazoa > Chordata > Mammalia > Chiroptera > Vespertilionidae > Pipistrellus > Pipistrellus hanaki. Next base: position 160,732,387 of record NC_140503.1, on the reverse strand, counting down.
TTGAGGCCCATAAAGTTTCTCATTTATACATATTCTATCGCTCATTTCTGACAATGCTTAATGATTGAACTTCTTTTGGTTGATTTGACCTTATTATTTCTCTAACTCACCAGAAATAACTATTTGCTTTCACAGCATGTGATGAGCCACTACAGAGACAGAATTTAGGAAACCAAATATGGATATAACACGTAAGGAGGAGACCCACTGAAGGTCACTGGAAGGACATTTGAAAGTGAGATTCATTATGAAAGACCTTTGTAAAATATTACCGGGGTTGGAATATAAACTTGGGCTGCTTGGTTTTGTGTCACAATTCACTTTTGCTTTCTCTGGGGTTCTGTTAATTCCTTTGCCTGTCAACAGGTTAGGTTCCCGAAGGATATTCAGAAGTACCGAGTGACTGTAACTGCTATTTGCTGGTGGTTGATATTGCTGACTCGTTGCTCCTCCCTGGCATGTAGTTATGTTTCTATTTATAAAGATGAAGGAGTTCCTATTTATTCATAATTGAAGGAGTTTCTGCAAAGAAAAATTTGAGTTGACAGCATATCAGTGTAGAAGACATTTGACACCACTCTGTCATGGAGAAGATGCCTCCCATCTTGTTATTTTATTAATAGAAAGTCTTGGCCCTTTGCTAGTGATAGGTTTTCTCTAGGAGCTTCCATATAATAGATGCTTGATCAATGGTTTATAAAGATCCTTGAACAGAAAAAAATAATTTGGAAGCTAACAAATAGGTATTCTTTGGGGGATAAAAGCATTGGTTATAGAGATGTGAAAAAAAGTTCTGAAAGGGAATTTTGAGGAAGACATTCATGGGAAAGGCTCTTTGAGTTAGCTGCCCTTGGGAAACAAGGAGCTGCCGTCAAGTCTCATTATCACCACTGGGTGTCACTCCAGGCAGCCCCTTAGCAGCCCTCTAGTCAAGGTTAAAATACTGTAAAGGGAAACACAGCTAAACAAGCCAAAGGGAAATAATGAAAGGAACAGAAAAAGTGTTTGGTTGTCCCAGCATATGTTAGGATTTTGAGTGAAATGGAAGAAAAGCACAATGCTTAAGCATGAGTCAGTTGGCATTCTGTTTTGGAGTGGGATTGTCATTCTCTGCTGGGGCTATTTTAAATTCAGAGAACGTTTAGGCCCTATCAGCTGGCTGAGGTAAGAGCACAGTGAGACCAAAACCCAGCTAGATTTCTAATCGCGGGTTAATACCCTTAAGGATTTCACACCATAGGCTTAATTGCTTACCAGAAAGGTCATATCATTTTACTCTGAAAGGGAAGCACTTTTCCTTTATCTGGTTCCTTGCAGTATTAGCAGTATACACTCAGTAAACTTCAAGAGCTGTGCACTTGCTTCAGAAACAGGAAGCAGGGAAAAAACAGATTGGAGTCCTTGTTGGAGTAGGTTAAGGAAGGTAAGAAACACAATTAGGGTAGAGAATTGAGAGGAATTCTTGCAAAGTGAGGGGGGGGGGGGGGAAATTGAGTTTTTTTTAAAACTTAAGAAGGCCAAAGTAGGAATTTTGACTTTCATTGCACAGCAGACAGGAGAAAATGGGGAACCCAAAGCTTAACTATAGCGAGAGAGTCATGAAGAATCCAGGTTAGCCATTGTCTCACTTAGGAATGCTTTTAGATGCATGTAACAGAAACAGTGATTAACACTATTTTCTTATAGCCATTTATTAATATGCTTAAAAAGAAGATGAGGGGGGGGGCATTTGGTTGCTGGTATTGGTTTGGCTGTTGTCCAGTGTTACCCTCATTCTTTTCATTCTTTTGATCTGCCATTCTTGGATATTTTTGGCCTTGGGCTTTTTGTCTCCCAGTCACAAGCAGGTTACCACGGCTCCAGGTATCATGTCTGATTCCAAAACAAGAAGGGGGAAGTGGCAGTGAAGACACTTTCCTCTTGTGTCTTCCTTGGTTATGAGGAAGAACGAGTCTGTGAAGACCCAGCAGGCTTGAGCTTACTCGTAATGGACTAGAACCGTGTCACATGATGATCTGTAGGTGGAAAGAAGACTGAGAAGCAAGTATGAAGTTCACTCCATTATAGTGAGTGGAAAGAGAAAAGTTTTTGTGAATAACCTTTGAGCCAACCAACCAAGAAAGTCTGTCATAAGTTTCTGAACACATTTTCTAATAGAAAAACTGTTTTATATCCTGGTAGCATTTCTGTAGCATTATAGGTATGAGTGAATGCATTTAATCTAACTTCTACGTCCTATTATAAATACATTCTGAATGTCACATTGTTGTCATAAAAGTATATCACTGGGAAAATTTTTCTTGTAAGTTGGTTTAAGTTTAATGTCAAAATATTTAAACAATGTATGTTGGTAAATTTTCTGAGTGAACAGAGATATATGGAATAATTCTCCTGGGATTAAGAATAATGTTACATGGGAAATCTTATTTAGTTCAATTGTAGAGAAACATTAAAAAAAATTCAAGATGGAACTTTAATTCTCTTCTATGCCAAAGTACCTGGTGCCTAAATAAGACTCGCACAAGAAGAAGGAGAAATAACAACAATGGTTTGAATCACTTGTTGGTTTGGGTTTATATTCCCAGGCCTCCCTGAAAGATAATATTTCCTCCTGGGTAATTTGAGTAACAATGAATAGTGAGACCTTGGGCCTGAGAGAAGAGGTTCACTTTTAGGCTCTCCAGTGTGAAAATGGAATGAGCATTTATTAGCATATATTCAAATTTCATGGGTGTTTTATAAAAACTAAAAGTAGAAGCTTTGATTAAATAATTAATATTTTTTTCTAGTATCACTAATTTTTTTGAAACATTATCCATAATTCTCCACTCTTTTTAGATCTGGAGGAATTATGGACTCATATGATTTCTTTTTGTCTTATGCTACTTAATTTTCAGCACATCTTTTTCCTTATGGCTAGTTTTAAAAGAGAAAACTCACTAGATATGCATGTGCGGGGGTCCTCAGAGCATGTTGTCACAGTTCTTCAAAGTCTCCTTGAGAAGATACGGTTTTGGATCCTTCGTCATCTCAATTCCTCTCTCCTGACTGATGTTTATTTTATTTAATTTGAAAAACAGATATTAATTAGCTGTCTGGTCATGTTCTAGGAGGTTTTTTTTTTTTTTTTGTTTTTTTTTAAAGAACCAAACTTTCTTTTCCCCTGAACTCCAAATATCATAAGCCTCAATTGAGAAATACAAGAATTCCTTAAAAAGAGATTTATGTAGTAGTTGCCTTACTTATATCATTGATGAAGTTTAGCTCTTTTTATTATTCAGTTTGAAACCTTTTGCAAATTTTGATATTTTGAAAGTGAGGTAGATCCCAGAACATCATTACAAATATTCTGTTTAGTTACCTTACCAATCTTAACACTTCAAGGCATGAGATGAAAAAGGAATACAGGACTAGATTAATACCTATGTTGTAATAAATAGTCAATTGATGTTTCTAGGATGAACAAAGCATTTGAAGATACTCTTTCCTTGAATACTGAATTCTTATTAAACATTTTATTTTTTATTTATTTATTTTAAAATATATATATTTTATTGATTTTTTACAGAGAGGAAAGGAGAGGATAGAGAGTTAGAAACATCGATGAGAGAGAATCATCAATCAGCTGCCTCTTGCACACCCCCTACTGGGGATGTGCCCGCAACCCAGGTACATGCCCTTGACCGGAATTGAACCTGGGACCTTTAAGTCCACAGGCTGACGCTCTATCCACTGAGCCAAACCGGTTTCGGCTTATTAAACATTTTATAAAATCAGAGTTTCAGAATAGAAGTTCTAAAAGTCTAAAGGAAAATACCTCACATTCAGGGATTCACATTTTTAGAAGTTATTAAATATCTTGGATATTTTTGTAAGTAAAGGCCAAAAATAATGGTTGAACATAAGTCATAGAGTAACCAAATTCACAAAGATGTGGTTAGCTCTTGCAAGAAAATGTTAAACATGACCCAAGTCTAAGACATAAAATTAAGCACTATGCAAAGGTTTTAGGTGGGGTGTGGGGGAAGGGCAGGATCCTAAAAAAGAATAAGAAAGAGCAAGTCAGCTCCAATGTGTCAGAACAATAAGGAGAGGAGAGGGTGCCATTTTGTCATGCAGAAAAAAGAGAAAACATTATTTGTGGCTAAATAACATTTACATGCTTATTTGACATGCAAGCTTTGATAAAATCAAATAAAAGCAAGCAAGTTTTGAATAAACTATGTTCAGATTATCTGACAATGTTATTAAAGAGCTATAGGAAATTCAGTTGCTCAGAGACTGGCCATCTGAAGTGCATCTTATTTTGAATAAACCATTATCAACTTAATAAGAGTTGACTGGAAATGTTTGTCACATGACAGATGGAAATGATTCTCCTTTTTGGAGTGTTGTGATGAGCATCGAGGGAAAAATAGAACAGAATGTTAAATTTTTATACTCTTGAGGCTGGATGACTGATGCCACAGCAATGACCAGCACTGGGTAAGTGCTTTCAATTAGATTTCAGTTTGTCATGCCTACAAGCCACTTTTTCTTGGGTCTTGTAATTTCATATCCCTGGTATTGCTGGGATGTAATGCTATCTAGGTCACATTATTGGCATCCAGGTTCAGTAATGTTAAGAAACCGTTGAATGTATGATTACTGGTATCCATGGCAAAAATTAGTGCATCCATGCCCACAAGATGTTAAAAATACAAGTCCTTCTCATTAACTTTGAGCATTATATAATCACTTGGGGAGTTTTTAAAAATACGAAGTCAGAGTTTCATTTTAGACCAATTGGACAGTGTCTGGTCTCAGCATTCTCAAAAATCTTTCCAAGACATATATTGCCATCCACTATATCTAGGAGTGCCTGTATCTCAGCTACCAGAATGTTTGTGGGCAAATTGTCTAATACATGTTGCACAGTCATATTCAACTTGCATCCAAGAATCAGAAAAAAGTGGCATGTGGATTATAGTGTGCATCCCACGATTCATATACAACCACTCTGGGTTGCTGGTAGGGAGGCCCGTGGAAACTTACGGTTGGCTATTAACACATTATTGTAGCTTGATAAAATGTTGTGGGAAGGAGGTCTCTTTTCTCCTGAAGAGGGGGGACAGTGGAGAGAGTGGTTTTAGGAAAGCCTTGGGGGGTAGCTGCTATTTTTCTCCAGGTGTTTGATGTGACTGACGGCCCCTGTCTGAACTTCCTAGTCATTTGCCATTTCATTAGCTGCCAGGTTTTCAATTTCTGCCTCTTGGAAGTTACACCGCTTTGAACAAGTCCCCACAGTAATTGAATTTGCCACAGAAATAGAACACTGGAAAATTTCATTTTCTTCTTCCCTGCATGAAGGCAAGCCAGCGGGCAGGGCATACACACATATTCCTTCTGGGCTGCTCCTCTCTTGTTCCCAGGCTCCCATTCCCCACCCTTCCCCCCATGCATTCACAGCCACCCTGCTCCCCAAGCAGGTAGACAGTCGCACAAAAAAGGCCCGCTTTCAAATCATCTCAGAGTGCATCAGCCTGTCACTTTGTAATTTTCTTCTAAATGCCTTCCACAAATAATGGTTTTCAAAATGAGCATTAACAGGCTTGATTACATGAAATTGTCCTTTTAATTTACACCAGGATTCTATTGATCACACAAGTGCAGATTAAAGTGTTCAATGAAGCCCGTGATGAGGTATTAACCAGCTAAGGGTCCTCCAGGGGCCGCCAGGGAGGCCAGGAATATGCTAGAAGTGTACAGTTATTTCCCCATAATGAAGTGGCACTATGCGAAGGCATGAATCGCTGGCAGGAAGAATAGATCGGAGATGATGAGCTCTTCAAAGTCATTTCTCCCTCACTCATTCAGCCTCATGCCCAGATCCTCTTGCGATTCTTCTGCATTACTTGTCATGAAATGCCAGGATTTACTTAGCCAGCTGATGCAATTTTTATGACCTTATTGCTTTTTCACCATGGTAATAGTTTTGAATCAATTTATCAATCCAGCGGTGCCATCAGACATATTGCCCTGAAGATCAAGTCCAGGTCATTCCATCAATTCACTGCGGTTTACGAAGATAGAGAAAAAAGCCAGGCCGTGCGGGCTATCAACTTCAAATGGCTTAGTAAACATGCCTCGGCTGCTTTAACTGCTTCACTTCTGCCTCTGGACCTTTGTGCGTATGCACAAGACCACCCAAATCAACCCCACAGATCTTGATTTCGGTAGGCACAGCCCCAAAGTAAAGAGGCCTGGTAGAGCAAGCAGCATCTCTGGAAAGTCCCCAAGCAGAGTGGTTGGACCAGAAGTTGGAAGTGTGGCTTGGTCGTGTACGCAAAGCCGATTGTGATATGCTACCCAAGTGACAGAGCTTTTGTCTCACCAGCCAGGAGACTGAGCAGTTGGCGAGGAAGGAGAGTGTGAGGCGGACTAGTATTCTTTCGTAATAGGTTTTGCAAAGGGGTTGGGATTCATAATCCAATCCATCTTTTCTCTATAGGGGCTGCTAGTCTGTGATAATGGTTTCAAAAGATGAAAAACCTGTAAGTCATTTTTCACAGGATGAAATGTCATTGAGGGCAAGGCATGAAGAAAGAATAGCACACTTATTGGAAGAGATGATCTCTTAGGAAGAGAATGAACATTTCTTGCTCAGGGGAGAGAAGGTAGAGGTGTGATAGGTGTTAGTCTGGCCATGAAGTTAAGCTGTTAGTGTTTGAATGGGTAAAACACTAGGTGTCTCTCAGGAATTTAGTTTAGTTATTACATGGGCTGTATTCAGAGCGTCCTGTTAGGTTATTTGTATATCCTTAGTATTTATGCATTATGTCAAAATTTGAAATCCCACAGCCCAGATTCTGGTAATAACTTGTTTGCAGAAAAAAAAGTGACAATGAATTTAAATGTTATTAAAACATGTATTGTTTGAGAGGCCTTAATAGAGATTAAATACATACTATCAGCTTTGTGCTTTGCTTGGAAGCTGCTATATTCAGCATTTAAAATGAGATTTGTCAGATCCCAAGCTTATGTCGATTCCATAAAAGTTTAATGATCTACTTCCAGGTCTAGCAATGTTTAAGATTTATTTACAGTCTTTATTATAAAATTTGTCCAAAATACACACATTCCCCCAAAGACTTCTGAGCTCACCGGCAGACATATAAATGCACAAAATGAAATATAGAAGATGGCAAAAATCTCTGTGTGCTAGGCAGTTTTTTCCTCTTTAACCTGCTTTCTTTCATTTTAATTTTCTTCTCTATTTGGTAAATACTGAAGGATGTAACAGAGGGCCTTTTGTTCCTAGGGAGCCATTTAGGGGAATCTGTTGAGCAGATTGAATATCACAGGAAAAGATCATTAATGAAGACTCCTCCTTCCCCCTGGGTAGTTAGCTCACTTGGAGTTGGAAATCAAGGTTAGAAACCAGGAACCATTAAATCATGAAATGCGAGAGGGAAGAGACTTTAGTGATCATCTAAGGCAAGTCCTTCATTTTGCAGACGAGGAGACAGCAATCTTCTACTGGAGTTGGTTGGTTGTATATGGTCCTCTCATCATAAAACTCAATGACTCAGAACCTTTTACTATACAGCCGCTGTGCTGAAGGCACATAAACATCTTGCTTCAAAATCTCTTGATTTCCTCAAATCCAGTAATGGTGATATGCACTCTCACCATCCTTCAAACATGGCAATGTCTGACAACTTATCATCTGTTATATTAGGCATTCTCAAACTTTAATCACCCAGGGGGCTTGTAAGGAACACAGACTCTTAGGCTTCATCTCCAGAGATTTTGTCCACAGTGGAGTTCAGTAATCTTCATTTTAACAGCTGATTCCAGTGCATGCATTCCAGGGTTCACTTTGGCTTTAAGTGCTGACTGCCCCTTAATTGGCTATATCATTTAGGGCAAGTGGCTAAATGACTTTAATCCTCAATTACATCTGTAAAATGGGCCTAAGAGTACCTGTCTTATAGGATTGCTGTGGCAGTTTGGTTGTGATATTATATGAAAAGCATGTAGAAGGCATTTCCACAGGGAATGCCTTCACTGCTCTGTGCATGTAATTTAGGCCAATAGGCCAATATACAATTTTCTGTGTGACAGTTAAGAATGGTAACATCTACGTCTAATCTAAGTTAAAAGTAAGCATCATACAAAAAATCTTTAAGATATATCAGTAGGACTCTCACATTTAAGTATTCCTTTGTGTAGTAAAATACTTCATAGATTAGAGTGAAACACTCACTCTCACTGTTTTAACAGATCAGTGATTTTTTTTTGTAATATATAAAATAAATTTTAACACACTTATGGATTTGTTAGGTGCCAAGTTGAGGGCCGGAATGGGTGAACCTAATGTACCAATTCAGTCACATGTTCATCTCTCTTCTTCTAATTCCAGTTATATTCTTACATGGAAACATACTTAATCTAGATGACCTCATCCTTAACCCTGCTAAAACCTTGTCAATTGACCTTCCTTACCTCTCTCCCTTGCAGAGCTTCTTGGCTGCCTAACATTTGTGTAGCCCTATGATAGGTACAAGGAATGGTGTGCCCAACGTTTGTGATAGACAATAAACACTGAAGGAATTTAGATGAGGTAGAGATTCCTGAGGGCTGGAGAGGTTGGGAAGGCTTCATGGAGGTGGTGGGAATTGAACTGCTTCCTGAGGCATAAAGATATGCTGGAGTTGGTTGCAAAAGGTCCTGCTTAACTAGAGGTAAAAAAGAGTCAGAGGTTAGAAAAGAGTGCACTCCAAATGGTTTTCAAACCTGTTGAGTAAAACTCAGGTTATTTATAGTACTTCAGATGTTCTGTATGGACCTTTATGTGAAAATATATTTTAATCCTTTGGGGAAAAAACAACAGTAAGTATACACTCAAATTTTGTATTTGCCACATTATAATATATTAGTTAACACTTTTGTGACATCAGTTTTATTTCAGTCTGGACTGGAATAAAATTTCTGCCACCATTTTGTCTGTATTCAGAAAGCAATGTGAGATTGCTAAGAGAGCTAATATAAAACTTATGCCTTTTTAAGCTTCTTATCAGTGTGAATCAGGATTTTTAAAAAAAATAAAGTGCAATAAATAAATTTGCATGTTGCATTTGAGAGCTTATGCATGTATATTAATTGCATGCTTATTTGATAAGACAACTTATTTGACTTCTCTAATTTAAAGTTTTTATAAATTCTATGATTGATCTTCTTAGAACTTTTAGCTGTTTTATAAACTGTCTTTTGGGGAGGCTCATCTATGAAAAAGCAAATAAAATTCTGCTGCTAAAAAATGTTGAAAGACATACTCTAAGGTCATCTAGTCTCTACTCAGTCTTAAAAGAATAGAGTCAGGTATATGGAATATTTTGTGTTTATTTGCAAGAAATGTTTGCACAGTGAAATGACATGTTGATAGCTGGGAAGATTTGATAGTCTACAAGGGATGAAAGAGGCAGAAAATAGAGCCACAGAGAGTATGTCTCCCATTAGAGGGGAGTCTGGAGAAGAATGTTGGTAATAACAAGAAAGGAGGGGAAGTATTGTTACAAAATAATTATCGGAAATTAATGTTGCTTTAGAGATAAAGGAATAAAGATGTGGGAAGAGCCAGACTTGAAGAGATGATGATGGCTTTAGTTTTATATTTGTTTCATTTTATTACTAAAAGTTATATCCTTAGGGTACTTACCCAAATAGAACAATTCAGACCTCATAATGTTATTAGGAAAAATGAGCAATGGAAGTCTGTAGATTCAAGGCTCCATTTTGGAGAGTGTTTTCAGGTTTATTGATTTGTTCCTGACATTCTGGAAAGCTATCCAGATAGATCCAAGTACTCTGATTATTTATTGTTCAAATTTTTGCCTGTATTCCTTTTAATCTCACATTGCAGGATAAAATGAATAGTAACAAAATGTTTAAATTGTATACACTTTACAACATGGACAAAGGAATGAAGATTTTTAAGAGATGTAAAATCACCTGACCAGTGTGGCTTAGTGGTGGAGCATTGACCTATAAGCCAGGAGGGCACAGTTTGATTCCCTGTAGGCTCGATCCCCAGTGTGGGCAGCCAATCAATGATTCTCTCTCATCATTATTTCTATCTCTCTCTCTTCCTCTAACTTCCTCTCTGAAATCAATAAAAATATGTTTTATTTAAAAGAGATGTAAAAACATAATGCCTAAGTAGGTCTAAAGAAACTGACTTCTGTTGACCTCTGCTTTTAGCCTGAATATCTAAAGATCTCCCTCCAATTTATTTTGAGTATTGCTTTTTTTTTTTTTTTTTTTAAAGCATTGAAAATATCATGGCTTTTGCTCTAGATAATTAAAGCCCAACACTAGATTTCCAGGAGAGATGCTGAAAGATGAATTGGGATGTACATGTCAATAAGAATGTTTGCCATTTGCTTTGTACAACATAATGCACACAGAGCTTCATGAAAACATACCATTCATAGAAAGAAAACTCAAATATCGGGAAGGTACATGCAAAAAGCTAAAAATAGCCAATAGTTATTAAGCACTTAAAATGTGCCAGGCATCATGGTAAGCCTTTTATAAAAATAGTTTCTATGGGTGAATTTTTATCCATTTTATTGGTGGCAAAATGGAATCTAGAGGGTTTAACTAACATGTTCAAAATCACACAGCAAGTAAATAGGTGGAGGCAGGATTTGAGTTCACTTCTGACCCTAAAGTCCATAACTTCAACCCTTCTGCTGAAAAACCTCTAGAAAGAAATAGAAATGCACACACAAGCATGTGTTGACAGACCATTTTAAGGGCCATAGGACTGAAATTGTTGTTACACAATTTCACCCAGCCATGAGAATGAGACTCTGGTTTACCAGGAAAGGTTATATCTGCAAGATTTAAAAACTTCTTTCTTGGATTAGCTTGCTTTTTCACTATGGTGAGCTCAAAAGTAATAGCTTTTCCAGTCACGACATTTGTAATTTGGCTGGAGGATGTGAACGGCCCTTCTTGGACTACAAGCTCGACAGCTGTTCCCATTTACACAGTAGGTGAAAATTTATATTTAAAAAATAGAGGCTCATAAAGAAAGAATATGGAACAATGACAACTCAAAAAAGAGGAATAATTATACTCATGAAAAATGAACTGGTGAGTGATACATTATTTTTTTAAGCAAGATGTGTTGCGGCATTTTAAAAAATGGTGTCTTTAATTAATTCTACCTAACATTCAAAGAATAAGGCCATCCATACCAAAAATTGTTGAATAAAGCAAAAATCTATGAAAGATATACTTTCTGATGATACTAATAATGAAGAAGGGTTATCTTCTAGTCAATACTCCACTTTTTTTTTTTTTTTTTCAGTTAGAGGTATTACAATTGAAAATAGATAGTGGTTATAATAACCTAATGAGACTATCACATAAAAGGTACCTTGTTTGACATAAATGATGTAATCATAAATCAGAGTTATTTTAGAGAACAAAAGTAATTACTCCAATAAGAAAAATTTAAGCTAGAGCTAAGAGAATACCCATGTATGCCCATTCTTCACCTATAAACAGACTATCGTGTAATTTGCTTTAGGGTTTACAAAGGACTTTCTTATACATTCTGGATGGAACAAACATCCCATTTGGCTGATGAGAAGATTAAGGTGCTCAAGAACAGAGCTAGTAAACAAGATTTCAACCCAGGTCATCAACCTGGATTCTCTTCCACCAATCCCTGTGCCCTTTCCACTATATGTTGTTCCCAGAAATGGTTGGGACCCTTTTCAATAAATTGCATGCATAGGAACACTGTCTAAGTTGTAGATGGGGATAGAGAGGAGGGTAAGCAAGAGGTAAACTCAATCAACTGCATGATAAAACTATCAGGTGATATATTTTTTAAAAATATATATTTTATTGATTTTACACAGAGAGGAATTGAGAGGAACAGAGAGTTAAAAACATCGATGAGAGAGAAACATTGACCAGCTGCCTCCTGCACAGCCCCCACCGGGGATGTGCCCGCAACCAAGTTACATGCCTCTGGCCGGAATCGAACCCGGGACCTTTCAGTCCGCAGGCCGACGCTCAAACCGGTCCTGGCTCAGGTGATATTTAAATAGTAAACTAGTATGACTGAGTTCAATGTCACTGGAGTCTAGAAAAGGAGATTGTATTTAAACTAGGATTCAAAACATGGCTAGAGTCTTGTGTGGCAGAATGGGGGTAAGAGGGAGGAGGAACAACATTATTGTAAAGGTAATTTGAGTAAAATCCTATAGATTGTAATAAATAATGTACATGAAAGGGACAGTGAAGAGCTAGCTTGGAAGATAAGTATTGAGGGAGAGGGGAAAAGAAGGAGCAACTAGGCAACAATCAAACCTGAAACAAGGTAGAATATTTGATTTGATAAAAAAGGAGATCCATGATGGATGAATTAATAGTGAGTGGAACTACTTTAAGAGGATGAGTCTGGCCTGGAGCTTGGGGAATGAAGATGGTAGTGACTTGGGGGTAGATGCTGGAATTTGGAGGGATGTGCCATCCTGGGGCTGGAGAAAACCAGTGAGGAGCATGCCACAGGAATCCAGGCATAAGATCTAGGTGAAGCTAGTGATGGGAAGAGAGAAGAGGGAAATAAATGCAAATCTAATAGATTTGTCAAAGGAATATAGGCAAACATGAAAAGAGTTCAGGGGGAAAGGAGGAGAGAGAGAGAAGAGAGGAGAGAGAGAGAAGGAGATAGAGGGGGGGGGGAGGAAGGGGAGAGAGAAATTAGAGAAAAAATAGTAGGAATTGAAGTGCCATGGCTTCTGGAGATTGAGTCTTAATTGATGTAAAAAACAACTTTATGTCAAGTTTTAGAAAGCATGTAATATTGATTAATTCAAGGCTAGTGCAAATTCCTCCTTCTTTAAAAAGCCTTTCTAATCTTTTTTATATTAATCAAGTTTTCAACAAAATGATTGATTAAAAAACCCTTCTTCTTCTGAGCTCTCATTGCTCTTATAATATGATTCTATTACAAAATAGAAGAACAAGAGTCATGTCTTATCCTTTTATGATGGTCAGTGCTTATCATGGAAACCTGGTACATTTAGGCAGTTCAATAAAGGTTTGTGAATGAATGAATGAATATTTTATGATGTCCAGTGCTTATCATGGAAACCTGTACATTCAGGAAGTTCAATAAAGGCTTGTGAATGAATGAATGAGGTAGGAAAGTATGGTGTTCAGATTATAGATGAAGGATCTATCACTATCATGGATAGGACTAAAGATATGTTGCTGGAAAAAATAGGATGTCAGTTTCTAATTAAAATTCTTCCTGAGAGAATATTGTCCAACATTTAATAACATTTTGGGAAATAGTAATTCAGCCTCTGTTTAAATATCTTTAAAGAACAGGCAGCTTACTAAATTTTTGAGCAGGTTAATGGTTACAAACTTTCTGTGTTGAGCACAAAGACTCCTTATTTTAAGTTTACTCATTGCTATTAGAAATGTCCAATAACAAATCAATTCCTCCCTTTACTTCTGTAAAGTCTAGAGGCCCTATGCATGAATTTTGTGCATGGGTAGGGTCCCTAGGCCTGGCCAGCTATCAGGGCTGATCTGTGGGGCAACCAGCAGGGCAATCAAGGCGCCCCTGCTGGCACCCACTTTGGCTGGCTTGGGGCCTGTGGGCTTGGGGAAGCTCCTGCATTGAGCATCTGCCCTCTGGTGGTCAGTGCGCGTCATAGTGACCTGTCATTCCACTGGTTGTTCCACCATTCAGTCGATTTGCATATTAGGCTTTTATTATATAGGATAGCTATCATGAACTCTCAGTACATTTTTTTACATGTAATATTCTTCATTCTTGCACCTCTCCTTTATGTTTACTAGTTTTGAGATTCCATTCACCCTGATTGCTCCCCTCTAGGTGGCTTCTGGCTAATGATGACTCCTTTAAATGGTGACAATGTTAAACATATTACTCCTGGTCTGGTTTGGGCTATAAATAGTCTGTAGAACTATAAAAATTTTTTTTTATGAGCACATTCTTTTCCTTAATGCATTCTTATGCTTTATTAACATTTTAAAACTCATATTGAGCTTGTTGTCAATTAAACTCTGACCCTTTTTTGCATGTGCTGAGATTTGTACACTGATTTTTCACTATTGGATTTCATCTTATCATGTTCTGTCCATCATTCTAACCAAGTAGTGATCTTGAATTTTAAGCTTATCATTCAACATTCAACATATCTCCATATCTTCTAGGTTGAAGTTTTTGAAAACATGTGCATAACATATACAACCTCAAACAAATGAAAATATTAAATATGACAACTTCAAGATTCATGTTTGCTTTGTTTATATTGTACTTACGACATCTAGTACAATGTCCAGTACATATTGGATATTTAATAAATATTTTTAAGTGAATAAACAAATGGATACCTGAATAAATAAAAGAGTTCTTCAAGGTTAAGTAGAGTCAACTAATTAACACTTTTAAAGTACTATCATTTTACCTGGTATAAACTATGTGTGCAATTAATAGTCAATATTCCTCCATATTTCTTCCAAAGATAACCTGAAATGCTTTGTCAAATGCACTTTAACATTTATAACTAAGATAATCTTAATTTTGTAGTAGACATTAAAAAAAAACAAAACACCCAATGGTTACAAAAAATAGGCAAAGAAAAAGAAGGGGTAAAGGATCTCTGAGTTTGGGAAAGAATCTTTATTAAATTCCTCTAGAGATTCAATACACATTACCTTATTTAAAGACCCCAAGAAAATCTAAAAAATATATCAGTTTAACTAAATCAGTTAAAGTAAAAAACTTTCCAGATTTATTTATTATGGAATCTTAAAAAATTTAAAGTAGTTATTAATATCTTGTAGAAGTAGTGTACAGATTTTAGAAAGTGCTAATATACAAATCTCAATGAAAATGAAAATGAAATTTATCTGGAATGGTTTGTTATTCTTAAGCCCATGTTGACTTTTAACAATCACCCATTTACTCTTCATATGCTAACAAACTGGTGTCTCACAAAACAGGGTAAGATGTTTAAAAATTTGGCTGAATTTGATATCAAGCTCTTAGATTTAGAGAAAGTTTCTGCTCTGGTTATGCATCAGAATTACCTGTTAAGATGTTAAAGAAACCTAGATGCCTGCCATTCAGCCTTGGAGTTCATGATTCCCTAGGTGGATGGAGCCAAAGATACACAAGCAGCATTTTTAATTCCTGGGGTAAGGTTTGGGGTATCCACTGTTCTTTCCTGTTGATTGCTGAGATATTACATTTTTCTTGTTATCCAGCACTACTCCTTAGAGGTCCTTAGAGCCTTCTGACAAAGGAGCCTCCAAACACATTCAAATTAGGCTTTCTGTACTTCTTCCCATTTGTCTTGGTCTTCAATTCTCTCATCCCAATATTTGCTTTATCCTTTCAATCAATCCTTCTCCTTAACATAGAATATAAAAAAGCAAAATAAAAATTGAGTAGCTTTGCTTTCTCTTTGGCATCTGTCAATATTATCACATTGATCCCCAGAATTATATCTATGCCTTCCCAAGCTAAAACATCCTATTTGTTTTCTGTGACACATTTTGCAAGCTACAGTACATTGTAGGTATTTAGCCTTCTTAAATTATTATTCACTCTTCTCATATATTCCCATGTGCCCATTATTCCCTCGTTTTATATATGTACACAGATGCAACAGCCTTGGAAATGAAATTTTATATTGATATCATGAAAGAAACATTAAAATATTTTATGTTCCTTGTTATCACCAGAAAGCATTACCACGAGCTCCTTGTTTGCTTGTTTATCCATCATTGCAGCATTATGTTCTATATCCTCTATTGGACAAACATGAGAAAGAAAAACTGAAAAAGGAGATTGAATCACAGAAACGGTGGCCAATGTACAGCTTAGGAAAAAATAAGTTGCTTTAAAATCACTGTTATTGGCAACCAAATAAATACATAGTAAAATCATTTATGTGGTTGTTTTCCATCTCTATCAAATGCACCCCCCGCATTGCCTTCAATTAAGGTCAGGATTGTTAACATGTATTACAAGAACTTTCAAGTTCTGTCCCCTGCTCCCTACATATTCTATTCATTTTCTCTTTCATTCTCTCTCCACCCATTCTCCTTCACAAACTTTCACTTAGGTGCCTGAGTAATTCTTTCTTGTTCTTCGAGTGTCATTGTAGTCATCATTTCCTATATGAAGCCCACCCTGACACCAAAGCTGGGGGTCTTTCCCTCACGTTCCCATGGCAGTGGATACATCCTTATCTCCATCATTAATAATCTGTTTATCTGCCTTTCTATCTCACTGGCACATTAAGGCTTGTGTTTTTCTCATTGTTGTATGCCCAGCACCCAGGACAGCGCCCTATACTGTATTTGATAAATACATGCTGTCTGAAGCAAAGTGGAAAAGATGACACTTCTCTCTATATCTTGATCTTCCTGATAAAATGTGGATTTGGGTAAATCAGCAGCTTGGAGGCAGGAAATCTGCTGGGGGGGTGGGGGGGAACAAAAGGTCTCTTTAAGCATCCTCAGCAAAAATGCAAACAGATGTTCTTAGCTCTCTAGCTTCAGATAATATGAGAGACAGGAAGTATATTGTGTGTTTTTTTTCAATTCCCAGCTGGAGTTGGCAGTGCAAAGACTTTCAGAAAATAATTTTGTTATTTGTAAACCGAAAGAATGTGAGGTGGAAGCAAATGAGGGAGAATAAGTATGGAACTGCGCAGTGGGATTTTTACAGTCACTTTTGTGGAGATAACTGCACTGTAAAAAAGGATGATGATACACGAGGGATAAAACTTCTAATTTTTTTTCCTCACAAGAATATTCAGATCCAGGGCTGTTCCATACATTAAACGGTGAAATCTGCTCACCACAGCTTTTTAAACTTTTTTTTTTGTTTAGTTTATGTGAGGCTTCCTTCTGGCTTATTCATGAACTCATGTGGTGTAGATACCTTTCATGAGAGAACCATGGCTCGATTTTACCACCAGAAAGAAACGGAATTCAGATATAGTTTGGAATAAGAATGCACAGTACTTTCCAAAACATACACATTTAATAACACATTTAATGTTAGTACTTATATGGAAGCATAAAATCTTGAAGATTATTACTTATGAAATATAAATTTACACTTCATTTCGGTTACCACCAATCTGAGGACCCTGAGTATTCTTGAGGTTTGTCTTAAGCCTGATCCATTATTAGTTCTAATAATAAATATGAATAACCTATTTCATTGGGGCTCCCCGAAGTGAGCAAGCCACTCTCGGCAGGAGCTCCCGCTGCCGTCTGTAACCCAGGAGTCGGGGACTCAGAGTCTCCAGGACCTGGGACCTGTCCCACCCACTTTGTAGCCCCAGCTCCCAGCCCAGAGACTAATATACGGAAGGAACTCAGTGCATGTTTATTGACTTAATGAGTGAAGTCTTAAATTGTTCAGTGTTTGTGCATCAAAGTGGGCTCTTGTTGGGGTTATTGTGGCACTTCACCTCTAGGGTTCTGCTTGACCTCCACCTCCGGAGAAAACACAGGTTTTATTTCTAACCTGTAGTTATATCCCAGGATTTTTCTCAGGCCCTGGTTTCTCTTGGGGGTCCTGTGCCCTTCCTGTGATCTCTGGGTTCAACCTGCTTCTAGAGATCCAGTCTCTTTAAGAAGTAAGAGAGCAAATTCCATTAAGGTACTCTGACGATGGCCCAAAGCTCAGTTACCCTCCTTAGAGCCCCAGTTCTCTCACCTATGGCTACTCCATGCTCGCCTTGCTGGTTTGGCTCCTTTCTCTTGTCTTCAACACGGGTTCTGCTTCCTCTGCAAAAGCAGAGGGGATGTCCTCCTCTTACCCTTTTCCTTTAACTTAGGATATTCTCCTGACTTTGTTTACTCCCCTGTACCCTCAGATGTGGCATCTCTGTGCCTCTATTGTCCTCTCCCATTTTAGTATCTTCTTTCTTGGACTCCATATTTTTCCTTCTGTTTCACCCACCAGCTCCTTCAACACTCTCTTCTTATTGTCATACAACCCCCTTTAAGGTCAGAGCTAGTTGCCAGTGCCTTCCAATGAAGGATATTTAATTTGTGTCATAGCCTCTTTAAAAGTTTTACAATATACAATCCATTTGCCTTTAAAAATCAACATCCAGCCGAAACTGGTTTGGCTCAGTGGTAGAGCATCGGTTTGTGGACTGAAAGGTCCCGGGTTCGATTCCGGTCAAGGGCATGTACATTGGTTGCGGGCACATCCCCGGTAGGGGGTGTGCAAGAGGCAGCTGGTCAATGTTTCTCTCTCATCGATGTTTCTAGCTCTCTATCCCTCTCTCTTCCTCTCTGTAAAAAATCAATAAAATATATTAAAAAAAAATCAACATCCATCTTTTTCATATACCTGCAAAGAATACTTTACAAAGTATTATTTATGTTTGATCACATATGGTTGGGGTGGCTGTTCTAGTCTAAGCTAATTCCTCCTAATGCATCATCATTATGTTGGAAAGGAAGCATTTTATTACATTTTCTTTGGAAAAGGTCAAAATAAGACAATAAGAGGAATCTCTTTGAAGTAGGTAATCCAGGTGTTTTTTTTGTTTGTTTGTTTTTTAAGAGTTTTACAGGTAATGGAACAGTGTCTGAGTCCCAATGCAATTTTTTCAGATTTAATTAATATTCTAAATTAGTGCCTGAAATGTTTTATGTGTGGGTTGAAGAGACCATCAGAATCTTCGTTAGTACAAGGATTTATGGCTGTATAAGACACAGGGAGTTTATTACTGCCGCTATAGCTGAGGCGGATGCCTTTGGAAGCAGGATAGCAGGATTTCTGGCCAAAAGCTACATCACAGAGTCTGGCAAATATGCTTCCTTTATTTTTCCTCCTCTTGATTCTCCAGTCCAAATGAATCCAAATTAATTGCATTTTTATTGATTTTATTCCTTTGGCTTAGTAGGGTCATCAGAAGGGGATCGTTTTTATTTTCATCTTCATTTTGAGATGTGTCTCAAGGCCACTTGTGAAATAAAAGGCACCAGATCAGAGGTGTTCAAGATCTCATCCTAGAGTCTTGAGTGGTAAACAGGGATTTAGAGAAAGCTGCCGGTGGGAAGAGTTCGGCTCACACGCTGCTTTCCCCTTTCAAACAGACACACATAGGGAGAGTACTGGTTAGCCTCTGATTTATTTTCTCCTGAAACATGTGTGCCTAGATTTAGTATCTGGAAACTGCTTGGGCTTATTCAAACTCTCTTGGATTTTTCTCTATTTTATTCCTCTTATTAAAATCTAGTAAGAAAAAGTAAATGATAACAAGTGAAGATTTAAAAACATGATAAAAGAAAGTTAATAAATATTAAACAAAGTATTAATATGAAAAGTAGATAAAGAAGAGGAGTGGAGGGTACCTCTAGCACTCCAAAGAAGGTAGGCTGAAGATCAGGTTGGTGAGTGAATGGAGAGAGAAAGCAGGTTAAGGTGTGGTAAGTGGGAGACCACAGAAATCAGAGAAAACATACCTTGCTGCTCTAAAGGATGAAAAGTAAAGGATGCTTGAAGAGAGAGAGAGAGAAAGAGAGAGAGAGAGAGAGAGAGAGAGAGAGAGAGAGAGAGAGAGAGAGAGAGAAAATGAATGATATTAGGTTGTCAATACGGTTGTCTCCCCTTGTCCAAAGGGATACATTCCATGACCCCCAATGGGTATTTGAAACTGCAGATTGAACTGAACCCGATATATACACGGTGTTTTTTCTTATACATACACACCTGTGATCAAGTTTACCTTATAAATCAGGCACAGTAAGAGATTAACAACAGTAATTAACAAATGAAATATGACAATTATAATAATGTACTGTAATAAAAGTTATGTGAATCTGGTCTTTCACAAAATATCTTGTACTGTATATTCAGTGAACATATATATGCTGGACAAGGGAATGGCTCATGTGCTGGGTGAGATTCGGGGTAAAGAAACAAGATTTCATCACACTACTCAGAATGGTGCACAATTGTTTATTTCTGGAATTTTTCATTTCATATTTTCAGACCACAGTTTGCCTTAGGTAACTGAAACCACAGAATGTAAAACTATGGATGGAGGTGGGGCTATTATACACAGAAAAAAAAACCCACATTGGAAATGAGTATTTTTTTCTCTTCATTTTTGTTTTAAGTCAATCAAGCAGGAATTGACACTTCTAGGAAAGGTAGAAGAAGGTGGAGAATAAGAAGGGGAAGAAGAATAATAAGAAGAAGGGGAAGGCCAGCAAAGATATTTAAGATACTGTCATCTAACTTTGTGATCATCTACTTAGCATCTAAGTTGTTAGGAAGTTCGCCTTAGGTTGGCATCCTCGGACACAGATCCTGAGCTGAGGATTTCTCTGTGAATATTAGGAAATGTTCTTGGAGCAACTAATAGGAGCTGTGGGGAGTGGAAAGAGGAAAGGGAAGGGATTAAGCAACAGTGTGGTGGCAGGCAAAGTTCCACAGTGTGTGATCCCAGTGGTCACATCTCAGAACGGTCCAGCTAGGGGTAAGGGAGCTGTGGTGTTTATACTTTTACTAGTACACCTGTGGTTCTCAACCTGGGGTGATTTGTCCCCCAGGACTGTATGATTGCAGGAACTACAATAACTGGGAGGAACGTGATACTGATGGGTGGAGGCCACGGATGCTGCTAAGCTTTCTACAATGTACAGGACATCACCTCAATCCAAATAATTATCTGAGCCCAAGTGTCAATAGTACTAAGGTTAAAAAAACCTGGTGTACACCAGTCAGTCACTGGTTCAGAAGGCTCCCAGCAGGAGAATGTTTAGGGTGTCATGAAGTCTTTCTGGTAGTTTGAGGGTAGCAGGCTGTTGGGGGTGAAAACCCACCCAGAGTTTGTGAGTGTGGCAGTAACAAAGGAAGCGCAGGGAGCATGGGCAGAACACTGACAGGATGCTGCAGAATCCTGGCAATTCACTGATGTGAACTTAAACAATATCTCTGTCTTTTCCAATCTCATGACCTTTATCATGACAGTCACCTGGGTTAATATCTATTGGGACTGCAAACACTTTCTTTTCTGATCTGTTTTATAACCTGGGAATCCAAAAAGATGGATCGGTAGCATTGGGTTGTATGCACAACTTGAGCTACCTTCCTCCAAGCCAAGGCGAAATGTTTTTTGACATTCTCTTTCTGACTTAAATAATGAGCTGCATTTTCACTCATCTTTTGCTCTGGGGCCAGGCTAATCTCTCCTGAAAGTATTCTAAATTGATACTCAGTAGCTTTCTAAAGTCATTTAAATTCCTAATGAAAAGTCACTCAGGGCCATAGTACAAAATAAATACATTGTTATTGATCATGCAATAAGGTATTAGGCTAATTTAATAAGGCTTCTCCCTGAGATGTACTTAATTCACCAATATAGTCATTTCTCAGCCATCAGAGGCCCTGCCGTTTTTTTTTCCAGGGCCTAGAATAGTCATTTCTGATTTGCCTTACTCCATGTTGCCACCTGAATATTCCAGGATGCCTCATCTCTGTTAAACTTCTTTTCCTTGTCGGCAAAGTACAGTGACAGAATAAGGATTCATTACTCTTGAAATGACCCTTTCCACAATATCCTCTTTTTATCTCCTTAATCAGCAAAGTGGTGCTCTGAGGACTGGCAGGTTCACTGCCTACAGGCACATTTATTACCGAGACACAAGCTGAATAATTGTGTATTTACCAACTTCAATTTAACCTCACAACTTAGCTGTCTTTCGCGACAAGGTGAGAAATAGGACCAAGGTGCTCCTCTCCCTGTAGCTCATCAATAACTCCTCTCTCTCAACCAAAGCTGTTTTCATCGTCACCCTTGCATGCGTGAGTTGATCTGCTTTAGCACATGGCTTTTATCTTCAAAAGAAAAAGGTTTTGTGGTCTTGGTCAAAGCTTTAAGTCTTAACTAAAAAAATAAGTCAAAGAGAGGTAGCATTCCTCTACTTATTTCCTCCCAGGAGAATGCACGTCAGTGTGCGAGGGGAGAAAGGATTAATTTATCTATTTATTTTGGAAGGAGATAGGGAATAGCATGCCTAGGTCAATGTTTTTTAATCTCATATGAAAAATAGATTCGAAATTATTGTAAAAATATGATATTAAAAATGCACCTAACCTGGAAATTCTGAAGGAAATGGTAGAAGTGTGCAGCTATGGAAGTGTAGGTGGGTTAATTGCAGCATTACCTTCAACTGAAATTTATAAAAAGTAATCAGAATGTTCATTGATATGTGATCACGGCGAATTAATATAGTGAAAGTTAAATGTACCTGTGAAAAGCATAAGGTAAGTAAACCTATGGCTATTGACTTGGAGAAGTGTCCATGATATATTGTTAAGTTTTTAAAAATCTCCAGTACAGTATAGACATTTCCAAACTGTATAAAGTAAGTTTTTATTTATATTCAATATCTGGATTGCTATTTATTAAACTATTAACAGAGTTTCCCACGAGAGGCAGGATCACATTGGTACTCAACCAAGGACAGTTCTGATTGTCTGGCAATGTCTGGGGATCTGTCTGTCTGTCACAACTGAGGGTGGTGCTCCCGACATCCAGAGGCCAGGAATTCCGCGAAACATCCTACGATGTCAGCCCTCATTATGCCAACAGTGGAAGGTTTAGAAACCCAGGGTTAGAAAGATTTATACTGTCTATTTTTATGCTCTTTGGTGGTGTAATGTTGAGCAACAACCTTGCTTTCCTTTTATTTTGAACAAAATTCATAAAAATTTTCCATTTTGAGGAAAAATATCCTTGGCATAATACAGCTCATTTCTTTGTAAATTTCAAGTATAACACAGATCAGAGTATGTAAACTCTTTCTTATGAGGCAGATAACTCTTAGGTTGTTGTGGATATTGGCAGTGATAAAAATAAAATTATGTGTTATAGAACTGAATCTATTTTGGGAGGTAGAGTAGAGATAAAGGGATTAAAGGAAAATTAATTGAACAATGGGCAAACTTATTAATGGTTTTTTAAAAGTATTATTGCACGCAGAGTGTTTGTAATCTCCTTCCCTACCCGTGAGCTATCTTCCTAGCCTATAGTTTCTATGTATTCAGAATATATATTAACTGAAATAACAATCAAACAAAGGTAACACAGAAACAATGTTGCAGCACAATTTATAATAAAAAATTAGAAACAACCTAAGTATATCTCAAAAGGGGAATGTTTAAGTAGATTTGGGCATATTTATACAATAAAGTACTAGGCATTCATTAAAAAAAAAGATGAATCCAAGTGTCTTATTTGAAATCTACAACATATTATTAAAATAAAAACAAGTTGCAAGCTAATTTACAGCAAGATTCTCTATTGTAAATATATACATATATAAAAATATATATGTACATATACATATATGTATACATCCTTGTGTGTACAGTGTGTGTTTATATAATATGTGTGTATATGTGTAACTATGTCTATTATGAACAATGAAAAATTCAGGAAGAATTTACATTTAATTTTTAAAACAAAAGGAAGACAAACAATCCAATAAAAAGTGGGCAGAGGACCTGAATAAACACTTTTCCAAAGAGGACATACAAATGTCTAAGAGACATATGAAAAAATGCTCCAAGTCACTAATCTTCAGAGAGATGCAAATTAAAACAACAGTGAGGTACCACTTGCCAGATTGGCTAACATCATTAAATCAACAAACAACAAGTACTGGTGAGGATGTGGAGAAAAAGGAACCCTAGTTCCTAGTTGGGAATGCATACTAGTGCAGCTACTATGGGAAAGAGCGTGGAGTTTTCTCAAAAAATTAAAAAGGAACTGCCATTTTACCCAGTGATCCCAGTTCTATATCCTAGGAATACAGAACCATCAATCAGAAAGAATATATGCACCCCTATTATCATAGCAGCATTATTTACAATAGCTAAGAACTGGAAATAGCCCAAGTGCCCATCACTAGGCAAGTGGATAAAGAAGCTGTGGTACATTTACACAATGGAATACTATGCAGCCGTGGAAAAGGATTTATTATACCTTGAGACAGCATGGAGAGAAATGGAGAGTATTATGTTAAGCAAAATAAGCCAGTAAGAGAAAATCAAATATTATCGATATATGATCTTATTTATGTGTGGAATCTCCTGAACAAAATAAACTGATGAATAAAATAGAACCATGGAAGTATGGAATAAACTGATGAATCTAAGAGGGGAGAGAAAGTGGAATGAAATTAGTTAAAGAATTTATATGCATATATGCGTTGCCCATGGACACAAACAATAGGGTGGAAAAGGCCTGTGGTGGGGCAGGAACCAGGTGGGAGGGGGAAATTTGAGAAAACTGGGGGACATCTGTAATACCCGCAACAATAAAGATAAAAGTACAATAAAAAAGGCATTACTTGGACCTTAGAATTGGAGGCAGATGTTATTATGGGGATTTTATTTTATTGATCTTATATTAATACCTACATATCTATACATGATCCCTAAGCCAGTTGTGTATAGAAATGTAAATGTATTTTGGACAATACTTGTTAGTAAAATATCAGGAATCAAATATGTAAGTTAACTATGTATATTAGGTTTTCATTAAAACTTTGTTTATTATTTACAAGTTATCCTATCTAAAAGGGTAATATGCAAGTTGACCATCACTCCAACATACAAGATGGCCACCCCCATGTGGTGAAAGATGGCTATCCCTATGTGGATACAAGATGGATGCCACAAGATGGCCAGTTGTGGGCAATTAGGCCACCAGGGGAGGGCAGTTGGGGGACCAGACCTTCAGGGGAGAGTTGTTGGGGGGGGGACCAGGCCTCCAAGGGAGGGTAGTTGGGGGCAACCATGCTTGTGGGAAAGGGCCATTGGGGATGACCAGGCCAACAAAGGAGGGCAGTTAGGGAGATTCGGGTCGGCAGGGGAGCAGTTAGGCATTGATCAGGCTGGCATTGGTTAGGGGGTGATCAGACTGGCAGGCAGAAGCAGTTAGAGGTAATCAGGCAGGCAGGCAGGCAAGTGGTTGGGAGCCAGCAGTCCTGGATTGTGAGAGGGATGTCTGACTGCTTGAACGGGTAGTCAGGCATCCCTTGAGGCATCCCAGATTGGAGAGGGTGCAGGCTGGGCTAAGGGACATCACACACCCCTGTGCAAGAATTTTGTGCACAGGGTCTCTAGTTAAAATATATTAGGAATATGGGTATAGAAATTTAATGTGCTGAATTGTGTAATTGTTTCCTTTGGGTGCTATTTATTAGAGGAGACATTGGGTATGTTTAACATAGTGAAACAATAATAATAGCTAATGCTTACCCAGTGTTCTCTCTGGGCTAGGTAGGCACTGTTTTGTTTTTAAAAAATAGTTTTATTGATTTCAGAGAGGAAAGAAAAAGAAAAGAGAGATAAAAACATCAATAATGATGTGCTATGACTGGGCACTGAACCGTGACCTCCTGATTTGCAGATTGATGCTCAACCACTGAGCCTTGCCTGCTGGGCAAGAGCCACAATAATTGTCTTTAAAAAATATATATATATTTTATTGATTTTTTACAGAGAGGAAGAGAGAGGGATAGAGAGTTAGAAACATCGATGAAAGAAACACCAATCAGCTGCCTCCTGTACACTCCCCACTGGGGATGTGCCCGCAACCAAAGTACATGCCCTTGACCGGGATCTAACCTGGGACCTTTCAGTCCACAGGCCGATGCTCTATCCACTGAGCCAAACTAGTTTTAACACAATAATTGTCTTAAAACCTGCTTAATTGTCTCAAAACCTCCTTATTCATCTTCTATTTTATCCTCATTTAAGAGTTGAGCAAACAGAGGCACAGTGAGCTTAAGTAACTTGCTGCACAAATGAGAGCCAGGATGTGAATCTAAGCAGCCTGGTTTATGTTGATCTGGATGAATCATTAAATGATTGCATGGTTTTGATTGTCCAAAGCAAAACTCAGTGTGATAGGTCATGTCGAAAGCAAAACTCAGTGTGATGGGTTGTGTGGTGTGATAATCAAACCTGGGGCTGGGATGTCACAAAAACAAGACTGGAGCATCACTGCAGCCTCTCCTGCATCCAGCAGCACTGGACAACCAGAGGAAAGGCCCCTGTTATCAACTCAGAAAAGGAAAGAGCAATCTGTGAACATGACAAACCCCATCCCCTTACTCCCCCTTTAGGCTTTGCTTTAGGAAAGTCTTTCGTTCTTTTATCTGACCTGGCCGAGGCAGAGTGTTTAGCAGTCCAGCAGGTAATCACGATTTAGAAAGACTGGGGCAGAGGCACTCCAGGATGAGGACTTGTACCGGGCGAACTCTGTCATCACCCCAATCGATATTCCTTATTATTACCAGCAACCCCAGGCTGGCAGAGACATTTCCCCACTCTGAGCTCAGTTCAGCATCAAAGTCTTAAATGATGCGTAGAACTTTGCACCAGCCCCCTAGGCCTGAATGTTATCATCACAGGCAGAGCAGGCGCCTGTCACCTCCCAGAGTATAGAGAGGAACCAGGGGCTAGGGGGTCTTCCTTTTTTCTTTTTTTGGAAGGGTAGCACAAACATGCCTCTGAAAAGGCTTTCATTGTCCCCCACTGTGAATAGAATTTCTATAGCTCTGAAGCTTCTGGGGGCAGACTATACAAAACACATATTTTTTTTTCCCCTCCACACCTCTGCTTTAAGTTTGCCAGGAAGACTAAATAAAAGTCTGTAGGTGGTCATGTGAAGTGGATTAAAATAGGAGCTTAAAGATGGTTCATCACTGGTTAACCATGGGACGGTCCTTGACATTTAAGAACATCAAATTAGTGTTTGTTTCCTGCTTCAGCACGTTGGTCTTTCTGAATGTCGTCTTATTTCCTAATGAACATTATTAGTGGAATTTGGTGAACACAAAGAGGAAGGAGGTTAATGATACAAAAAAATTAGGCATACCATTCTGTAGTATTGTTTGTCAATTTGATGCCTGACAATTTGGTGACTGTCCTCTTTAAAATTCCTTGTGTTGAAGCCCTCACCCCCAATGTGAGGGTAGTTGAAGTAGAGGCTTTTAGGAAGAAATTAGGTTTAGATGAGATCATGAGGGTAGGACCCTCAGGATGGGATTAGTGTTCCTATTAGAAGAGCCACCATAATGCTCGCTTGCTCTCTACCAAGGAAAGGCCATGTGAGGACAGAGTGAGAAGGTAGCCATTGGCATCCCATCATCAACCCTCACCATCATCTACCCTGCTGGCACTTTGCTATTGGACTTCCAGTTTCTAGAGAAATAAATCCTCTTGTTCATGCCACCCAGTCTATGGTATTTTGTTATGGCAGCCCAATCTCACACAGGCAATACTTTGATTGCTTAGCCATATTTCTGCTTATTAAATGAACTTTCAATCAAAACTCTCCTGATTATCCTAAGAAGGTTTTATCTTCTGTTCCAATAGACCAATTTGAGAAACAACCTTGTATTGGGAGTGTCAGTAATGACTATAGATTTGTGTGAGAAGGTTTTAGATAGAGTCATTATAACAATTATTTTGACCTTGGCTCCCACTGCATATGTACTCTCTACTCTTAAAATAAACTGACCCTTTACTGCACATTATCTTAAATATCTTAATGCATGTTAGTTTTCTAAGATAAATTTATAAAAATCAATACCTTCTCTCTATACTAAAAATTAAAACTGAAAAAGGAAAAGAAGAAAAACATTTTATAATAGTAACAAAACAATAAAATATGAGGGAATTAATTTAAAAAATAAGGCCAGGACCTACTTAAGTAGACCATAAAGAAATCATGAAAGGATATAGAACAAGATCTGAACAAATTGGAAGATCTGTCTTGTGCTTAGTGTGGAAAATTTATATCATACATTTTAATTCTCACAAAATTGACATATACATTTAATGCAGTTCCACTAAGCAGTAGAGCAGATTTTCTGTGAGGTCTGAGAATTGTATAGGAAATTATTTAAAATTTCATGTGGAAGAATATATTTATGAGAATATAACAGTAAAGTTGAAAAACAAAAAATATATAAGAATAGTGAAGGGGAATAGTGTTAATAGTTATTGGAACATACCAAAAAGTAACTCTAACAAATAGAACATCATTTTGCCGTAGTAACAGACAGAAAGATCTGTGGGACAGAACTGAGATATATGAAAATGTAATGTATATGTAATATCTAAAAAAAATATTTAATAAATGATGCTCAGTCAAATAGTATCCTTTTGTAATAAAATTGAGTTGAATTATTTCTTAGGTAAAAACAAATTCCTGATGGATTAAAGACATAAATGTCAGTGTAAAATATGAAATAATTCAAGAAAATCTAGGGGAATACAGAGTTCCCTCTTATAATGTGTATTCAGTTAACAACTTAACCATATGCTCTTGAAATGTTATGCCACTTTTTGGATGGCTTTATCACCTAAAAACATACCAAATAAATGGACTAAAAGAAGTGATATTTCAACATTTGGTTTCAGGCAAAGACACACCATTTACTTGACAGAATAATTTTCAGTTAGAGAGAGCATAGAATTGAATTGTGCATCTTGCTTGGACGAACTCAGAATATTCTACTTTGCATATGTCTGTCAGGGGAGAGGGATAAAGAGGTAGTATTCTCTATATACTTACAACCTGTTGTGCACATATACTATTTCCACATTTCAAAAATGTTTTTGTGCCCTTTTATTTTTATCTAAAGATGCTTTTCTAAGGAGTTTGGATATAGGCATACCTTGTTTTATTGCTCTTTGCTTTATAGTACTTCAAGATATTGCATATTTTTACAAATTGAAGGCAAGGTTCTCCATTAGCAAAAATATTATGATTGCTTGATTGTGATATTAATTTTATTATGGTGGTCTGGAACCTAACCCATAATATCTCCAAAATATGCCTGTATAAGATAGTCATGAACATTCCAAAAGGCTTAAAAATTGGTGAAGACAATGGGAAAGAAAGAGGAAAGAAAAGAGGCTAAAACATATATAATATACATATATTGGCTTACTAGTTTATGTACAATACAGTTCTTAATATGAACTGTAAACCAAAAATGTAGAAAAGAAAATTGGGACATATTTTCCTCATTAAAATTTATGTTTAGAAAGGATGCTATACTCATAGACAAAGGATTGATTTTATAACAATATTTTCAACACAAATGACAAACAGCTGTCATCTATAATGTACAAATTTATAAGTCAAGCCACACATCAAACAAGAAATAGGCAGAAGCTAAGAATTTGCTATTTATAGAGGAGCCAATACAATATTTAACAAACATAAAAATACGCTTAAATTTGCTAGCAGCAAGGAAAGTATAAATTAGAGTAAAAATGAGCTGTTACATTACACCAATCAGATTGACAAAAGTTAAGAAAATGAAAACTGGTGCTGGTGAGCATGTGGGAAAAGTTTCTCTCCTATACTGCTGATGAAACTGTGAATCACAGTAGCCTTTTGGGAAAATAAATATGAAAAAGAAAGCCCACATTTCCTTCAGCACCCACTCGTGGAATCTATCTCATATCCCACATCGATAAAAGGACAAGTATAAAAGGATATATATCCCAAGATTGTGAACTCATTGTCTAGTTAGCCATAGTTAAAAAGAAATCAAGTGACTAGTAAGAAGAAAATTGTTGCATTTTTACACCCGTATCATGAAAGTTATTGAACCTGTGTTGAATTTAGAGCTACGCTAGTTGACCTGAAGAAATTTCCATGCAGATTTGTAGAACAAAAAAACATGATGCAATGTGCATGAATGTGCATGATGCGGTCACATTATTTTTTGTAAAGCCACACTTATATTATGTGCCAATATGTATGCATATAAGTGCATTTGTACATATTGCATATGATTAATTGTACATGGAGAAAAATTCCTAAGGATACATTTTAGACTGTCAGCACAGGTTAGTTTGGAATGGAGCTAAGTGGGATGTGATTTGGGATGGGGAAAGGAAAATAGGGGGAAAGGGGAGGAAGCAAAAGACAAAAATAGAAAAGATTTTTAAAAAGTACTCATGATGTATAGCCAGGATGCATACATCTATAGTTAATAGACAATGCTGACTTAACTAGCTTAACCAAAGAGTATATGCATTATTTCATATAATAAAAACTGTTGAAGTAGGATAGGATTTGTTTGATTAATTCCAGGGATAAATTGTAGGTAAGAATACATTTCCTCTTTCTACTCTGTCATCCCTGGATGTTGGCTTTGTTTTCAGTGCTCTCTCCCTAAGGCCGCAAGGTGATGGTCGAAACTCTAGGCATCACAGGCAGTCATAACCCTGTCCTTGTTTTATGTTTATTTTTAGAAATAAGGAAACTGTCCCAGATGCCTGCCCCAAATGAATGACCAACAGGGGCTATGGTATGTCCATAACTGGTTTACTCACCAGAGCTACCTTTAGGCTTGGGAAGGGTGGACACTTGAAAAGAACTACATTTGTATGTGCAAGAAAGGAGAGAGAAATGGCTAGCAGGCAAGTAAGAATGTCTGCTACATAGGACATAACTCAATTTGTGCTGATGTAGAAATAATAGAGGCCTGGTGCATGGATTCATGCACTGGTGGGGTCCCTCAGCCTGGCCTGTGGCTCTCTGACATCCCCTAAGCGATCCTGGATTGCAAGAGGGCACAGGCCAGGCTGAGGGACCCAACCAGTGCATGACTGGGGCTAGGGGGGTCTGTGGGAGAGCTCCAGGGTGTGTCCAGCCCGTTTCACCTAGTCCCAATCAGCCAGACCCCAGTAGCAAAGTAACCTGCCTGTTGGAGCGTCTGCCCCTGGTGGTCAGTGCATGTCATACTACTGGTCGAATGGTTGTATGGTCACTTAGGCTTTTATATATAGAGATTTGTGCTTATATACTGCATGGAGACAGTCATCAATTAAATTTCAAAAAGACAGGATGTGTCCTATGCTATGAAAAAAAGCATAGCAGCTGTTCAATGCATAATTGTAGAAATGCCATACAAGGGTTTCTTTTTAGAGGTTTCAGATTTCAACTCAAATGGAGGAAATTTGTAATCCCACTATTGGGAGAAATACTACTACAATGTTTTTATGTCACTTAACTGTTTAAGATGTTAACCTTTTGCTCCATCCTCAAACAAGCAAGCCATTAATCTTCAAATAATTCAAATGTTTTCTTTTTCTTTATTTTCTCCTTTTCAAATTTATTTAAGAAAAGCTTGGCAATGTCTCATCCATCCCTATGTAATGTGTAGGATTATGCTTTGTGAACCTATTGTATTGACTTTGAAGATAAAAGCTCTTCAAGATTTCTAAACCAGGAGGCAGTATCCATCAGAACAAATACATGAGAGATTGCTCTATTCTTTTTAGGCAGGATACATTCTGTGACCTATCTTTTCCATGACCTACAAGGCTTTCGGAGAAGAGCTTCCAGAATTTTATTGGCGATGCCACTATTAGAAGGACTTCTCTCTCTCTTCCAAGCTCTTTGGGGGTCAGCCTTAAAGCGAGCATTAAGCGAATGGCTAATGGAATTAAGGGTATAATAATAGAAGGATATAGTGAGACAATTGTATTAACAAGAAATAAATCATGTTGAATGTAAGGTAAGTGTTTTTTAATTGATTGATGGGAAGGATACTCCACAGGTTTTGTCGGGGACTAACAGCCATTTACCTCCCCATCTACAGTAAAAAGCCAAAATGTAGAAAAAAGATAAGAAAATTATGCAGTGGGAAGATAAATTATTCATAGAAGATGGCCATTTTGTGCTGACATCACTAATGTGAAAAGGCATTAAATCTTTGACACTAGTTTCTTTCCTTAGGAGCTGTGGGGCTAAAACAGCATTTTGTGCAAGAGATAAAAACGGAAATGTCTACTGCAGAAGCTTTCCTAAGTCCCATGGATGGCTTCCAAGGTGACTGGCTACCTGAAGAAATAGCCTGTTCTGTGCTTTCCAAGTTGAATAGCAATCTTGCAGTCCTAAGGGTGGTGCCTCTGTCTGTACCATTATAGTATCTTGCTGTCAATATTTCTCATCCAGTTGGCACAGCTTACATGTCTGATGTCAAGGATGCAGAGTCACATGGAGATCTCTCAGTCTACTGTTAGATATAGAAAAACTTGATGCTGAATTTTATAAATAAATGCTTTTTATTATATTCTTAGTTACAAGTCCCCTTTTTGAGTTTAGTTCCTGGGATAATGCTTTATTTGTAGCTATTCTTTTTTAAAAAAAAATATGTTTTTATTGATTTCAGAGAGAGGAAGGGAGAGGGATAGAAATACAGAAACATCGATGTGAGAGAAAGATTGATTGGCTGCCTCTTGCATACCCCCTACTGGGAATCCAGCCCACAATATGGGCATGTGTCCTGACCAGGAATCAAACTGGTAGATATGAAGATGAGGATATGATGATGTTTGAGGCCCAGCAATCTGGCATTAGAGTCCATGACATGTCCCTATTATACTAGGTTCATTTTCAGAAGGTGATAGGGTAGTGCTTGGCATTACATTCCATAAGTGACCATAATACTCATAGACCCATAGTCCTGGGTTATATTATTTAAATTACAATTATGAATCCCAAAGAGGTCTAGTCATTGAACACTTGTCTTCCTTAATTTTAATGAATGCCATGTACATGTAATAGATAACATATCTTTAACTTAAAAATCTAAATACAAATATAGGTCTTTGGTTATGTGTATCTATCTTGTGTAAAGTAGCATTTTGATATTGTAATGAAAAGTTTAACATGCTAGTAACAAAAAAGAAAGAGTAAAACCTGTAAGGAGAAAAGGTGAAAACAGGGAAAGCTTCTGGATCTTTGTTGGTGTTCAGTGGATTTTTCTCCTTTCCATCATTTTTCTTAGTGAAAATAAAATAAAATAAATTAATTAAAAAACCATATAGCTTACTTTGCAAGAACAGAATATGATTCCAGTCAACTGGCTTTCAACCATGACATTTAGGGTCTACAATTGGTACTCTCATTTCTGATACTCTCAGTGATCAAATAAAGTTCTTTGATATGTTAAACTTGCTTGTATCTTCCTATATATTTCTAGTTTTGTAGCCAATACACAGGCTGCTGGTTTAACTTCTAGCCATTTCTCCACTCTTCTATTCTCCATATTCCATCATAAATCATCCACCTTCAAAATTTGACTTTAGACTACAATCCATGAATCTCTATTTATTAGTGTCCTGATGAGAGCTTTAATTATCTCCTGAGAGTTGAGATGATGTTAAGGACAGAATTTAAACAATGGGAATGGGGATGTAGCCTTGAGTAATGTGGAAATGTTGTCAAACAGCTAAAGTGGAAAAAGCACAAGGGAGGAAATAAGAGAAAAATAAGATGGAGAACAGAGAAATCAGGGATCAAGTAAGAGAAGAAAAATATGCAGTGTGCCCTGTCATCATAGTCTCTGATTTTTCTTCATCATAATAAAAACAAGACAGAGCTGAGGAGTCAGGGGACAAAGGATTTGAAGGTATTACAAGTAGTTTGAAAATGGCTGATCATGGCTATAAAGCTAGATAAAAGCACAAATGAAGCCATGAAGGGACTGAGGGACCAGGAGAAATGGGTTGGTGTGTGGCAATATAAGAAATGGAAAAGTCAAGATATTAAAAACATTTTTTAATCCTCATTTAAGGATATGTTTATTGATTTTAGGGAGAGAGGAAGAGAGAGAAAGAGAGAAACATTGATGTGAGAAAAAAGCATAAGTTTGTTGCCTCTCCTACGGGCCCTGACTGGATGGAATCTACAAGTTAGGCATGTGCCCTGACCAAGAGTTGAAACTGCAACCTTTTGGTACATGGGATTTTACTCCAATCAGCTGAGCCACCTGGGTGAAAATCAAGGTATTGAGGTCACAAAGAGGCCATTCCAAGTAAGTAATGTTGAAAGTGGAACAAAAATATTTCTATGTCTCACTTTTGCCTAGGTGGTAAGAACACCTATTATTATTAATATTATTGTTATTATTATTATTATTTTATAATAGGAGGATTACTTGAAAATTATGAGTTAGGCTATTAAACCCATTTCCTAATATTCAGTGTTATTCTTATCTTTTTCTTCAGAGGGTTTGATGAGAAAAGTTATTCCTAATTGGTTAATTATTTGAGGATCCATTATTAGGCCTATACACTAAAACAATATACAATGAGATGATTTTGGATTTTGAAATTAAATTTTCAAGTTAAAGTCTGTTTTTTTTTTTTTTATTAGTAGTGTTACCTTTAGCAATTTACCTGAAGACTTTGAGATTCAGTTTTTTTCATCTCTAGTAAAATAATATAGCATTAGCTTCTTCACAGAAAAGTTCTGAGGATAAAGTAACATTTGTGGAAAGCATTTTAGTACATTGTTAAGAGTTATTATTGCTTCTCTTTAATATCTAAATTTTCCTTTAAAATGGGGTTGGCAAACTTCATAAGTTGTCTTTCTTATTTGCCTCCATACCTCAGTGCCAAGTATAGTGATTGTACCATAGCTAGTGATAAATATTTGTGGAATGAATAAATGATTAGATTAATAAATAAAATTTACAAAAAGCTATTTGATACATAATTGAATATGGCATTGAGGTAAGCTATTTTGGACCTAACCCAAGGAACTTTAGTAATTTTTTTAAAATACAAAAAGGATTTTTATTTCAAGACATACTCACCTTCTTTCTAAAAATGAATTTATAGGAGAATGTTAAAACTTAGGAGTGATATCAAAAAGTTAAAAACCTTTACATGAAAGGCCTTGAAAATTATTTACTTAAACTTCCTATAACATCTAGCTTTTTTTCCTTCTAGGAGATTATTTATTATTATGGCCTAATCTGGTGACATCTCAATATCTGGCTGTTACACTAAATTGCCCATAGCAATTTTTATTTTTTCTGACCATTTCATAGTATCATTTCCTGTGAATTAATTATCTTTGCTATAAACTAAAGATTTCAGGCTGCCAATGCAATTTTGTCCATTAAAGACAATAACCCTGGCAAGCTCTGAGGTACTATTCTTAGTTTTCCTTTGAAATACTAATAACTTACAGATCCTTTGTTTAAATGTATTGATTTGTTAGGTTTCTTCAGATTTCTATAGTTTATTCTAACCACAAAGATTTTTGCTTTTAGCAAAAGGAAGATTTGGTACAAAGAGTTAAAATATAGATGGTGCTATTTTTTCTAAATGCAAGAACTAACTATATGCAATTTTACAGGAAAGTTTTAATATTTAATATATAAGAGCTGTAATTTTTCATGGGTAATTGAAACTGAAGCATTAAAAAATTAACCACAGCAAACTGAATTTTACAAATGAAAGATAATGCCTACGATTGAGTAGAGCTTTCTGTTGATTAATGCATGCCGCATGATAGGAGTGGAAGTGGGGGAAACTTCCTTGAATTTCATGTTTCCAAATGAAAGTTTGTGTTGTCTAAAATCTGTAAGAGCTGGTTTCTTGAGCTATTGGCTTATGGGATAGAATAAATAAATTGGATTTATATTATGAGCTAGTAAGTCTACTACCTGACTCTATTGAAGCCAGAGAATTTATACATTATACTTTTCTTTAATGCTATTTGGAGAATGCCATGTAGTGATTAGAATTATGGACTTTGGAGTAAGCCTGGGTTCAAGTCATAGTCACTATATATAATGGATATGACAATAATAATGGTATCTATTCCATAGGATATTATGAGGATTAATTTATTAATAAGTATAAGCTAAAGCCACTTAGAACAATGCCTAGTACAAAATAAGAGCTAAAATATTAGCTATTGTTATTTTGTTTATGAGGCATCTGAATTAAACATTTCTAGGGCTGGTTTTATTCTGGCCATTTTAGCTGGGAAGGTTTTTTTGTTTTTTTTTGAAGTTTAAGATAAGTCATCCAGATAAAATAAGGAAGTGCCAAAGATGTTTAAACAAGGCTAGGCTATTCTAACAATGAAATATTACTTACAAAAAATATTTACGGACCTCAGTAGTTGAGAGAGCTTAAACTCTTACCTAAATGCACAGTAATAACCATTGTATGCACTTTTGGTATTAATATGGCATACTTTGGGCTAAGTATTTTATATTTATTCTCTCACATAATATGACATTGTAATGAAGTAAATTGTTTGGGCTTTTACTAATATAGAGACTAATAACTAGAGAGATTAAATAATGTGCCCAAAGCCTTATAATGAGTAAGTGGTAAAATATGGACTTCAGAGCAAGCTTGATTCTAAACCTCAGCCTTTTATTCATATGCTTCTCACTGCTTTGCAGCAGTTTGGGCAAGTCCTATCATCTACTTGTTAATTGTGGGCAGAAGGGTAATGTACATTTTGAAGCTTCATGAAAAACAATGATGCTGTAAGTGCTTTGTCATAACAATGGGAAGTCACTTAGCCTTTTCTAACTTCAGTATTCTCACTTGTACTCTGGATATAATAATATATATCTAGTTCTCATCATATATCTATTGAGGATTACATAAAGAAAAATAAATGAGACACCAACACTCGGTAAACCATCAGTAGATATTCTTCCCCCTTCTATTTCTCTTCTTGTGCTAGGCACTGGCTGTTTATTGCATGAACTATAGTTAAAATGTCTGTTGGTTCTGCCCTCCAATTGGTAAGTCATTGTGAAATAATTTTAGCAGCATTGCAATAGGTATCTAGAAAGATAGATAAATAGATGCTATTATAATAATGAGAAATTACAAATAAGAGACTCAATAAAGATACTCTAATCACAGTTTTAAAAGGACTGCACACCATTTTCCTAGCATTCAATTAGATAAGGATCCATTTGGAATTCACTGATAACTCTCAGTTCCATAGCTCCAATCACAGAGCCTTGGCCACAGGAGACATCCAGTACATATTTATTGCTACATTAGAGGCCTGGTGCATAAAATTTGTGCATGCAGTTTAGGGGAGGGTCCCCTCAACCCAGCCTGAACCCTCTCCAATCTGGGACTCCTTGGACATCCCTCTCACAATCCAGGACCACTGGCTCCTAACTGCTCACCTGCCTGCCTGCCTGATTGCCCCTAACTGCCCCCCCCCCTGCTGGCCTGCTCACCCCCAACTGCCCCCCCTGCTGGCCTAGTTGCCCATAACTACCTCCCCCCACCAGCCTAGTTGCCTCTTACTGCCCCCCCCCCTTCCTGCTGGCTTGGTTGCCCCCAACTGCCCACCCACTGGCCTGGTCACCCCTTACTGCCCCCCACTGCTAGCCTGTTTGCCCTCAACTGCCCCCCCCCCCCCCCCCCCCCCCCCCCCCCCCGTGGGCCTAGTCTCCCCATGCAGCTTGGTGCTTGGTGGTTTCGTGGCCCCTCACTTGTTGAAAGCTGCCCATTGTCTTCACTAGCAGAGAGATGTGGACAAGGAACCAGGAAGACTGGTTACCCTTGAAGGCTCTGATGTAATCCTTTCTGTCTTATGTAAATCCTTGTTGATGGGCTATCAGGAACTGTCATTGGAATTTCCTGCCTAAGGGCTTTGGGTGTATCCCAAAACCTGAATAAAAGGGATGCAAGGCCAGAGCAAAGTGAGTCCTTCCTCTTGAGCTGGGCTTCTGCCTGACCCCTAATATTCCCAAATTAATATTTTCTAGTCTCTTTCATTTGCATGTGACCTCCTCCAGAACCTGAACCCTGAACCACATGGGACACTCACACTCACTGACCCCGCTGCCAACCTGGTTGCCCCACGCAGCCTGCTGCTCAGTCATTTAGTCTCTCCTCACTGACCCCACTGCTGGCCTGGTTGTCCCATGTAGCCTATTTGGTCATCCGGTCAGTTGCAATGGTCACTTAGGCTTTTATATATATAGATTGATTCAAAAAAGAGATAAAGGACAAGATATTGGCCATATTGAATATGTATAAATTAATTTTTAAATTTTAATAATCAAATTATGGGTGGTCATTTTTAAATTTACTTTTGTAATTTTCTGGCACATTCTTCTTTGTTTAGACTAACCAGAACACTTAGGCACTGAATAATTAAATCCATCACCTGAGCCTCTGGATGCATTCTATTTAATGTTAATTTTAAAATTTGAATTTTAAAATTACCAAAGAATAGATGTGGGTATCACTAAGAAATCATTTCATTGGTAACTATTTGCTTGATTTCTTAAATATATTAAATAAACATTAAAATTCAGATAGGTGTTTAAAAAATTCTCGTAGCAGCTTTATTATTGTCAGTGTCAAGGTAAGAAACATTCAAACCTGTGAAGAATTTTTGTGAGTTTATTTGAATCAAACTGTCGACAAAAAGTAGGGAACAAAATCTCAATAGACTGAGGTAATGCTCCGGAGAATGGCAGTTTTGCAACTTATTTTATACATTGCAATCGAAAAAGGAGCCATAAGTGGGTTACAATAAATTCCTTGGGAACTTTCCAGAACGCTTGGGGAGAGGTGAAGGAGCTGAGCTGCCAACGCGCCCTTTCCAGCTCCTCCATGCCTGCCTCGCCCACTCACCGGCTGTCAAAGATGGTGAAAGAAACTACTTACTATGATGTTTTGGGGGTCAAGCCCAATGCCACCCAGGAAGAACTGAAAAAGGCTTATAGGAAGCTGGCCTTGAAGTACCACCCTGATAAGAATACAAATGAAAGAGAGAAGTTTAAACAGATTTCTCAAGCTTACGAAGTGCTCTCTGATGCAAAGAAAAGTGAATTGTATGACAAAGGAGGAGAACAAGCAATTAAGGAAGGTGGAGCAGGTGGTGGTTTTGGTTCCCCCATGGACATTTTTGATGTTTTTTGGAGGAGGAGGAAGGATGCAGAGAGAAAGGAGAGGTAAAAACGTTGTACATCAGCTCTCCGTAACCTTAGAAGACTTATACAATGGTGCAACGAGAAAACTAGCTCTACAAAAGAATTTGATTTGTGACAAATGTGAAGACCGAGGTGGTAAGAAAGGAGCAGTAGAGTGCTGTCCCAATTGCAGAGGTACTGGAATGCAAATAAGAATTCATCAGATAGGCCCTGGAATGGTTCAGCAAATTCAGTCTGTGTGCATGGAGTGCCAGGGCCATGGGGAAAGGATCAGTCCTAAAGATAAATGTAAAAGCTGCAACGGAAGGAAGATAGTTCGAGAGAAGAAGATTCTAGAAGTTCATATTGATAAAGGCATGAAAGATGGCCAGAAGATAATATTCCATGGTGAAGGAGACCAGGAACCAGGACTGGAGCCAGGAGATATTATCATTGTTTTAGATCAGAAGGACCATGCTGTTTTCACTCGACGAGGAGACCTTTTCACGTGTATGGACATACAGCTGGTTGAAGCATTGTGAGGCTTCCAAAAGCCAATAGCTACTCTAGACAATCGAACTATAGTCATCACCTCTCATCCAGGTCAGATTGTCAAGCATGGAGATATCAAGTGTGTATTAAATGAAGGCATGCCAATTTATCATAGACCTTATGAGAAGGGTTGCCTAATCATCGAATTTAAGGTAAACTTTCCTGAGAATGGCTTTCTCTCTCCTGATAAACTATCTTTGCTGGAAAAACTCCTACCTGAAAGGAAGGATGTAGAAGAGACTGATGAAATGGAGCAGGTAGAACTGGTAGACTTTAATCCAAATCAAGAAAGATGGCGCCATTACGATGGAGAAGCATATGAGGATGATGAATATCAACCTAGGAGTGGTGTTCAGTGTCAGACCTCTTGATGGGGCCAGTGAATAACACTCACTGCTGGCATTTTATATACAGTAGTGAAGGAGTGAAGGACTGTAACCATAATATGCACACTATTTGCTATTGTTTTTGTTTTAATATTCAAGTATGGTAGTTTTTTAAAAGTTAAATGAAGAATAAACTCAAATATAAAAGCTCTGACTTTGCCCTGTATGTATGAT
This sequence comes from Pipistrellus hanaki, assembly GCF_964339955.1. Lineage (NCBI taxonomy): Eukaryota > Metazoa > Chordata > Mammalia > Chiroptera > Vespertilionidae > Pipistrellus > Pipistrellus hanaki. The sequence goes on along the minus strand of NC_140503.1, from coordinate 160,692,428 downwards.
GACTTAAGTGTGCAAGATAAGTTTAACATCTGTAAAAAGAAATTCCCCTAGCATTTGCTGGGCCATACTTTGTAATTAATTTGGGCTATATATATGGAATAACTTAGACTGGAATGCTAGACATATGTATTGACTTTGGTGTGTGACCCTTAATTGTTAAGCTATGAAGTTAAAATTCTGTATTTAACTGGCAGTCAGACAAAGAACTTAATTTGTAGAGAAGTGTTAGTTTGTATAGTTGAATTAAGTGGGATTTACTGTGATGCCTCTGCATTTATTCTATTGCCTCAACTGTTACTTGAAGGTGGTTTGCCATATAATTTAACCTGTGGTATCAATGATAGAAATGATACCTTTCCAAAGAAGGGGTTTATCATAATCTGCTTCTTGAGGGCTTGCATTTGTAGAATTGCATTCCCTTCTGTGGTGCCATCTTTTTTTTTATTATTATTATATATAACTATATGTCAATCCTTGGTTACATTTTCCCCCCCTTCTCTTTGGACCATAAGCCTTAGAGTAGTGACTTCTGGAGTAGGCTAACTTAGAAGTTGAGTGAAGAAACCTTTACATGGAGAAGTAATTTGCATGTAAGAGATAGGAAGGTGTGTTTTAGGTATGTTGCAGACTTACTTTAAACCATTTAACTTATGCTCCAAAGTAATTGTAATTTAATGTTGGTAGTATAGCAAATTATGAATAGCTTTAATTGTATGTTTAAAGTCATATGTTGACAAGCTTAAATCTGGATATCAGAATTTAAGCAATTCTTGAAATGTATGAATGTCTCCTTGATACACTGATTACAAAGTAAAAAAAAAAGAAAAGAAATTCCTTCATGATAGATTAGGGAGATGGGAGAAATCCTGGGATTGGATTTATCATCAAATTAAATAATTACAAGTTGAAAAATTATAATTAAATTATAAAATTGTCATCAAATTAAAAAATTAATATACTGTGTAGAATCAAAGATGGAGATTGGTGACTTCACTGATTGATATAGGTTCTCTGGTATGTACTAATAAGAATGCATTGTATCCCTTTAAAAAAGGTATGTATATAACATTTTAAGAATAATTTTACAATTAATTTCCTTAGTAATCTAACTGAGCTTTGTGCCTACTTTTCTAAGTGTTAGGGAATCTGGATCTAAACATAAAAACAACCAAAAAAAAGTTTGTTCTTTTAATAAAGTCATTTAAATTTACAGCAACATTATAGATATTTTATAGATGAGGAAGCTGAGGTTCAATGAGTGTAACTAATTTGCAAAGCATTTTACAGGTACAAGTGGCAAAGCTGAAAATCTGCCCTAGGTAGGCTTTGCCCTGGAGTTCGTGGTTTGCATCTTTATTGTACAGACTCTGCAAAAGTCAGGTGCTGACCCTTACCCCACAGTCAGCATTTCAGGGAACTTATCTGACTGGACTGCAGGGATCCTGTCTAGTGATATCTGTATGAGGAAGAGAAGTGGCCCTCCCTTTGCATTGAGTCAGGTCTGGACCCCTGGGTCTGCTGGCATCATGGGGCTTGAACAGTTCATCCATTATGAGCTATACTTGTTTTCTTCTTTAGTAAACTTCAGACCTCCAGCCTGCACTCATGAAACCACCTGCATCCCTTTCTCTTTTTGGGGTTTTGAGGATGATGAACTACTTGACTTCTGTGAAGACAACAGGTTCCTATTGGCAAAGTCATTGGCTGTTTAGAATATACCTCTTAGACGCTGGGTTAAATTGGCCATTCCCTTCCCTGCTTTATTCCTGTGCATTGAGAGCCATGGTAGTGATGGAGCAGTGGGGATGACAAAACATGGGGGGATATTGCCAGCTGCCTCAGAAATGGCCCTGCTACTTCATTCGGCCATCAACTCCTTCCTGATGCCCTCCCCCAGAAGAGCAGGCCTAGGACTCAGTCTTGGAGAAAGGTGCAGAATGAGGCTTCCTGCTGGGGGTGAAGATTAAGCTCTGAGTGGCACTCCTGCAGAGGGTTTAAATGTGCCAATTTGGGTTGGAATTGTCCTGGAGGTCTGCTAAATTCCACTTTCTCTTTCAGTGAACACTAGTGATTACCTCTGAGTGCCCCCAGAGGCAGCCTCCCCCATGTGTGGCTCCCTCCGGAGCTCATTGCTATCAGTTTGTTTAGCACGTGCTATTCACTCTGCCTCCCCTCAGCCCTTCATCCTCCTGAGCCACTTAGGCCACTTGTACTGGTGATCTCACATTCATGCTGAAAAGCTCTGAAAAATGCAAGGGAAAACAAAGGTTTTACCCGGTGGGTAGGGGAAATCACTTAGACATCTTTTGACTTAAAAGCTACTATAAAAAAACTTAAGTTATTATTATTCCCAAGGCTTAAAGCAACCTCACTGCCACCATGCTGGGTAAGAGGTGTTCAAGTTCCCAGCATGGTGCGTGGCGTGGCTGACATCAGTTAGAGCCATATCCATATGAAAACTAGTCCCTATTGACAGACATTGGCTGCCTAGAATATACCTCTTTGAGGCACTGTGGATGGATCAGCTCCTGGTGCAGATTCTCAGCACTGCTTGCTTAATAATTGTCAGGTGGAGCTTCCTTCATCCATAATTAGAAAGTTGCTGATTTAAATTTTCTGTGAAAGAGAGAACACTGGGATTAGCTCTTGTTCCAACCCTCCCCCCAAGTTTAAAACAAATGGAATCCAAATTAATTTGTACATTATCGTCTCTGGTATTTATGCAATTTCGTGTGACAGTGTTGGTAACAGATCTCCATGGATGTTTTTGGCCCTAGGTGTGTTGTAAAGGCGATAGCTGATTATTTTCTCATTAACTACTGTGTTAGCTTTTTGTTTCATTCAACCCCAGAAGGCGAGAAGCGGCAGAAATGGAGTTGAGACTCTTGGGAGACAAATGTAAGGATGCAGAACTCTTGCCCTCTTCATTTATTCTATTTAGAGCAACAGATTCCTCATAGGTCCTGCTGATGGGAATGAAATTGGACCTATATTAGGAGACAAATGGTGTTTTTAGGAGGAAAGGTCAAGAAATATAGAGAAGAAAAAAAAATCAGGAATTAATTTTTTTACTATATGGATTATTGTTTTAGAGAAGTTGAACCTGAAATATTTGCAACAGGAGAATTAAATAGAAATGACATTTATTCATTTATTCAACAAGAATTTATGGAATGTCTCACTATGTGCCAGGCACTAGCATGGATGATAACACTCAGTCTTTGACCTCAAGGAATCTGCAGCTCTAAATAGATGCATGGCAAATGAATAGTAAATAATTAGCATCTGCATCTCTCTCTCTCTCTCTCTCTCTCTCTCTCTCTCTCTCTATATATATATATATATATATATATATATATATATATATATACACACATAGGCAGGACATTGAAACTAGCTGAATAAATAGAATCAGCCTAGAAACCTTAACTTCTTCACTTTCTCGGTCCTCCCCTACTCCTGCCCCCTTGTGACCTAAAACATGTTTTGACTGAGAAAGTACTATAAATACTTTATTTCATAATGCAGAAGGGTATAATAGGAGCTCAATGCTCTGAGCCACTGTCTCAGGAACCTCTTTTGCCCTTCACTTGGGGAACTCAGTCAATGCTGGTATTAGCTGGAAAGGTGGACCCTTCCAGCTACCACTAGATTTTGTGCCTTGAAAACCTTACTTGGCTCTCCTATTTTGTTTTGCTTTGCTCATATTTCTAAAAAGTCAGAACTTTATTGTTATTTCCCCCCATGCTCTTGCTTTCATCAGGCATTTGAAAAATCCTATGTAATAAAGGGGTAATATGCAAATTGACCATCAATGCCCTTGCACAAGATGGCCACCCCCATGTGGTCTCAAGATGGCCACTCCCATGTGGTCACAAGATGGCTGCCCCCATGTGGTCATAAGATGTCCATGCCCATGTCATCACAAGATGGCTGCTACAAGATGGCCGGCAAGGGAAGGCAGTTGGGGGGGACTAGGCCTGCAGGGGAGAGCAGTTAAGGATGACCAGGCCAGTAGGGGAGTAGTTAAGGGGTGATCAGGATGGCAGGCAGAAGTGGTTAGGGGTAATTAGGCAGGCAGGCAAGCAGTTGGAAGCTAGCAGTCCTGGATTTTGAGAGGGATAAAAGACATTAGACATCCCCTGAGGGATCCCAGATTGGGGAGGGTGCAGGCTGGGCTGAGGAATTATTCCCCCCCCAACACACACACCCAGTGTGCAAATTTCATGCATCAGGCCTTTAGTAGTAACATAAAATCTAACAGTGGCTTCAAGAGATAGGGTTTATTTATTTCTCACAATAAGAAGCTTAGGGGAAGGTTGCTCAGGGCTGGTAGGATGTTTCAGTGAAGCCATCAGACTCCAAGCTTGTCCTATAATTACTCTGCCATCTCTTCTGTTTATGCTTTATCCTCTTGTTTACTGCCTCATGGTTACAAGGTGGCTATTGTACCTTTAGGCCAAATGTCTGCATTCCAGTCAGGAAGTCAAGAAATTGAGGAAGGGGGAAGAAGCAAAGGGCTATACTAGCCAAATGTATTCCCCTCCCTTTTTTTTTTTTTTTTTAAAATCAGGACACCAAAGCTCTCCCAGAAATCCCACCTAATAAAAACGTATATCTCATTGGTCAGAACTATATCACATAATCAATAAGGTAGGCTGGGACATATATGAATGGTGGTAGGTGTTGGGGTTGCTGATCAGCAAAAGAATGGCCACATTGTGCTCATAAACTCACATGCAGTATCAAAATTTCAGGAGTAGCCTTTAGAGCAAACTTGAAAAGGGGTTAGGGAAGGCAACTTTGAGGTTAATTCATAATAAAACTAAAGTACATGATGGTATTCTCTCATCTAATCAAAGTAATTTCCAAAAACATCAATTGCTTTTTAGGAAAAATTAAAAAAAAAATTGAGCACTGATTCCTATTAGACTTGCAATGATTATTTTTAAGGCTCAAGGAATTTGGGCTGTTGTAATTTTCTAGTACATAATTTTATAATGTTATTAATAGTTTTAAAATATGTTTCACATAACCAAAAGATATGTATTTGCTGATGAAGTTAACTGCTGATATTTTTTTGAAGACAATCACAGTGATTTATTTACCTTTTGTTCTATATAACAAAGAAATCAATAGAACATCTAAATTTTCTATTTTTTGGCATATGACAGATGTCTTGGTTATGGAAAAATTTTCACAAAACTTTATCTGCCCTATTAAAATTTACAAATGAAAGGTCTGTGTGTATATATATATATATATATATATATATATATATATATATATATCGTATCACTTTCTTCTCCTGCGTCTGACTTTGTCTTTCTTTGGACCAAGAAAGATGGTGCTTTAAGACTAAGAGAGATTAAATTTGCGAGTGACATCTTCTTAGGCACTCCAATCCATCACATCAGAGAACCCAATTACCTTAGTGATCATTGACTAACTACTGGTAAGAGCATCTCCAAAATGTTGTCCTTCCAAGCCAAGGCCAAAGTACAAATAAAGCTTCCAACTAACCAAAGTACCCTACAGTTTCAGCCCCTATTTGCAAAGAGATCCTTTAAAAGTCTGCTGCTCTTCTTTACTACTTATTTTTTCAACACAAGGACCAATACCAGGAGTGATCTCTTGTCCGCTGTGAAGAGGTCCCAGTGCTTATAGTGACTGCCACATATCATTGTGCTTACACGTGCTCTATGACCCACAACCTCACAGAGAAGGAATTCAGAGTTATGCAAAGGGATATAATGAGTCTTCTTTATGTCTAGAATCAAATAAACTATTTTATTTTATTCTGGGACTCTAGGCAGAGAAGATAGGGTATTTCTTTCCTCACAAGACATATATAGCTACATCTCTGCAAAATTCAGACCTATAGGATAGATAGGCCTGTTGAGTATTGAGTCACTAGAAGTGAGAATTTCCAAATCTCAGCTCTGGTAATGTTCTTCTCCAAAGATCAAATAAATGACTTTGTGAGTGAGTGGGAGATAAAAAGAGAAAAGAAGAGGTTTAGGAACTAAGCCTCAGAGCACAGCATCATTTCATGGTTGTGAAGGGAAGGAACAAATCAGCAATGTTGTGTTTCTTATACTTTAAGCAACATCGCATTGTTTACAAACTCCTGAGACTTTAGTATGTTGGTGAACTAGGTCCTGTATTATGGAGGAGGCAATAGAAAATAGTGATGCACCCACCCCCTGGAGCCAATCAGAGGTAGACTAAAGCTTAGAACATAGGGCCATGGTTCTGTCTGTTACATACATACCTGTAATAAAGTTTAAGCCGCTCTTGTACTTTGACGTCATTATTAAGTAAAACAAAGATTACTTGAATTTAAGCACTGAAATGGCTACTAAGTAGCTAGCAGGTAGGTACCATATATAGTGTGGAATATGCTGGACAAAGGGATGAATCTTCTCCCAGTTGGAACAGATCTGGATGGAGTGAGATTTTATCATGTTACTAGTGGCCCAGTGCACAGATTTGTGCACATTGATAGGAAATTAATTAGTAGGTGGCTGGCAGGGTGGGACTGGACAAGATGGGCCAGACATGCCTTGGAGCCAACCTCCTATGGTTCCTCCCTAGCTGACCACCCCTGGGGTGGTGCCAAGGCTCGAAGGGCATCTGCAGAGTGAGCGGGGTCCCTCCAGCAGTTGGGGTCCCTCAGCCTGGCCTGTGGGATCAGGCTGAAACCAGCTCTTTGACATTCCCCCACCCCCAGACATTCTGGAGTGCAAGAGTTGCTGTGGCTGGGCAGCTCCTGTGCTGAGAGTCTGTCCCCTGGTGGTCAGTGCATATCATATCTAGTGGCTGGTTGGTCAGTTGGCCGGCCAGATGGTTGCTTGGCCTTTTATAAACATAGATTTCCTTATCAATTATTTGTTTCTGGAAATTTTAATTTAATATTTTTTGTACTGCTGTTGACCACAAGCAGCTGAAACTATGGTTAAGGTGGTGATTACTGTACAGAGATTACTGGGCCCTAATAAAGGAGATGTAGACAAAGTGTAGCAGCTTCCCAGGTTCAAATCCTGGTCTCAACCTAGTAGCACTGTGACCTTTCTTTTAAAGATCTGAAACATATTTTAGAAGGCATAGATACACACACTTAAATATAGTACAGTTTTATAAGTGTTCCCTGCAAGGTAGCTGACATAGTATAGGAGCACTGGGAAAAAAACACTTAATTCTGCTAGGGAAGTTGGAGTGGGTATGGGGAGGGTAACTCATTAACTGCACAATCACATGATGTATTCATGGCCTACAACACGTCAAGAGTGGTTTTAGAGAGTGTGTGGTGAGAAAACACCTAGAAAGGGAAAGTGGAAATTTGAATGCCATATGAATTAAGGCTAGCGTTTATTTTGTGGGGAGTAGGGAGCTATGAATGGTTTTGAAAATAAGGGAAAAGCATTATAGTTGTGGGGAAAGTCCTGGGCTTTACAGATTGAAAATTTGAGTTCAAGACCCAGTGTAGTGATGTGCAAACTGTGTGACCTCGACAAGTTTATAAAATCTTTCAAAGCCTCAATTTCCTCATGGGGATGAAAATAGGACCTACTTTGTCTTATAGGGTTTAGTGAGGATTAAATGAGTAAATAAATACATGGAAAGTACTTGGAACAGTGCCTGGGAGGTACTTAATACTAAATAAATGCCATCATTTTAATTATATTTGTGTCTGAAAATAGATCTGTTGGGGGCTTTGTAACAGAGGGGTTAGAAGTAGGAGGTTGTAAAAGTCCAGGCAAATGGAAAGGGCAGAATGGGCAGGATGTGTGTGTATGGTGGTGGTGGTGGGGGAGGGAGTGGTCTCTAAACAGGCAGGATAGGTTGTATTTGAGGTACATTTCAGAGTGGTCAGGGTGATAAGGAAAGGAATGGAAAGGAAAATAAAATGAGGTTTATGCAAAGGATGGCTCAGCTTTTTCATCTGGGTGCATAAGGGATGGCGAGGCCATGACTTGAGATACAAAACAGGAGAAATTGGGTTTGGAAAATAAATAAAATTAATTAGATTTTGGATATATTACATGTGAGTTGTATGTAGTCAGCCAGATGGAGGGATGGGGTGGAGGGCAGATGGAAAGATAGGCCTAGTGATGACAAAGAGGAGAGGTCTGGGGTAGTGATATATATCACTGGGGTCGGGGCCGGGGAGGGGTCCCTCAGCCCAGCCTGCCCCCTCTCACAGTCCTGGAGCCTTCTGGTGATGTCCTACAGATGGCTTAGGCCTGATCCCCACAGTCTGGCCTCCCTCGGTGGGAGGTGACCGGGCTGATCAGGGGAAGGCACTACCCCATCTCCCCTCTGCTGCTGCCACTGCCAGCCACTGCAGCCGCCAAGGCATTTTCATCAACACGGACTCCAGTCCCTTCACCATGAAAAAATGACAACTTTCTTTAGGCATGTTCAAGATGTGTCTTTCTTAGGATATGGCATTTCTTTATTTTTTGTTATCCACACCTGAGAATATGTTTTCATTGATTTTTAGAGAGCAGGGAAGAAAGAGGGAAATACAGAGAGAAACATCAGTATAAGAGGGACACTTTGATTGGTTGCCTCTTGCATGAGCCCTGACCTGGGCCCCAGCCAGGGAGGAGCCTGCAACCTAGGTACATGCCCTTGATCAGAATCGAACCCTGACCCTGCGGTCGGCAAGCTGAGGCTCTATCAACTGAGCCAAACCGGCTAGGGCAGGATTTCACATTTCTTAGCTCCTTCAGCAGTGGACCTTCATTTTCCATTCCAGGAGTGAGGTAGAAAAACCCTAGATCACCTTCTTGGATTCTTGTTACCCAAGTTACCAAGAACACTGTGAGTGGCAGCATACAGGGAGCTTAGCCAACCATCAGACAGAAAAGGTGTTTCCTCTGCAGCTCATGCACAGAGGTCCCACTGGTGTGTGTCTGCTGGGGTGGGGGCGTGCTCCGGTGCCACAGCCACTCGGAGCATGCCCCCACCCCTAGAGTGTGTCTCCACTCTGGCCTTCCCCCAGCCCCAGCCTCTCTGCTGCCACTGGGGCTGCGGGCAGCATGTAATCTCCTCCTGCCCATCTGCGTGTGCAGCTCCTCCTGAGCCAGTTGTGATGCAGCTTCCTCCTGAGCTGGCTGTGAAGCCTTAAGGCATCCCGGCTAATTTGCATGTTACCTCTTTAGATGTAGAAATGATTTATGTGTGGGTCAGGGGTCAGCAAACTTTTCCTGAAAAGTGCCAGGTAGTGAATACTTTAGGCTTTGAGGGTATAGCAGCTTGAGTATTTTTGTGGCAATGCAGTATCTGCCACAACTACTCAACTATATCTTAGCATCAAAGTAGCCAAGGATAAATCCTAAACAAATGGATATTGTTGTGTTCTCAAAAAATGTTAGAAAAGAGATTAGTCCATGGGTTGTAGATCACCAACCCCTATTATAGATGGTGAGGACACGAGAGTGGATGAGCTTATGTAAGGACAGGGAGGAGATCAGATTAGAAAGAGTTGATGCTGATGGTGGGTGGATAGAAGCCAGTGAAGTCATGGTTGGGTATGGGCAGTCCTGGCTATAGGCCTTCCCGGCAGCACAAAGATTTGTTAAAGACACTGAAACTAAGCATTCAGTTTTAAGGGAAGACCTGTCAGGAGGTGGTCAAGAAAGGAGGAATGAGGCTAGCATTTTAACAGGGTGCCTGAATGCCCACTTTAGGAGATTTAACCTCTCCTATCCTGACCAAACATTCTTTCATTATTCCTTACCTTTTTTTTTTGTAAATTTCCTATTTCTTCCTCCTCGCTCCTCTTCCAATGTTGCTTCTCCTCTCTCACTCCCCACGTGGTGTGCCCACCACAGTGCCAGGTGGGTAAGATGATAATCATCAAGCCAGCTATTATGAGCAGTATAAACAAATGACAAATTTCTGGGCACAAGGAAGGTAACAAGAGGCTGATCAGTAGTTCTAGTTATCTTTCCTTCATGTTTATTGCAGTCTGCTGCAGTTATTTCTAAGGGCCTGACATTGATCGACAGCTTCTATTAAGGCCCATCCAGGGCAGCTGGATTGAACAGATACATTAAATAAAGCAGTTATTGCTTTTCATTGCCTTTCCGTAAAATATCACTGCTAAATAGCTTCTGCCATCAGATGCAGTTAGGTACATGGTTTTAATTTGAGGGACTGCTTTATAACACTGCACAATTGACACTGGCCTTTGTTTCCCCTGCAATAATGATTGTGTACATCCTGGAGAATTGATGGGCTGTCCTCTGAGGTGGTGTTGGGAGGAGGCGGGGGAGGTGGCTCTGGCTTTGTTGTTCTCCCTCTCTCTCTCTTTTTATACATGCCAGTTCTGTCACTTGTTTGCAGCGCTGGCAGAAACAATGTCAAGTGAGGGTCCTTATCGCAGGATGTTGTAATGTAGGGACTGTAAGCCTTTGCCTGGAGACCAGATAAGCACCACCTTACAAGCCTGGAGGAAGACAGGGGTGTGTGGGATTGAGACAACAATGGAAAGCTGTCAGGTGCCCGTTACAGCTCTTTCTGGTGCCATAGAAATATATGTGTGTGGAATGGTGCATAACAAGCATGAAAATAAAAGTCTGGAATGTTCATCTAATAATGATGTATTTGGAGCAGGATTATGCTGCCCAATGACATTCTTGTTTTATCTCTGGGCTAAACACTGGGGCAGCTGTGTGCTTTGGCACAGTCTTCTGTCCCTCCTTTTGTGTGCTGCATATTAATTCTTTATTGAAGTAATTAAATGTGTGCTTAATGGCAACGAGCTGGCAGAATGAACGTACAATTGAATTAGCAGTTATGATTGGGAGCATGCTACAAAATGAACTAAATGCAATTACTGTAGGCATTTCTTTCTCCAAGTCAAATCTGGCTACATGACACGACTTAATTAGAGGTGGTTAGATACACTTACTCCCTGATCCTTTACTGGGCGGTCTGAATTTTACTTAGAATGCCCCCAACCCCATATTTGCCCGTTGCATCACCCTTATTCAGACTGTGCTCAGCAAAGACTCCTGATCTCAGCCCTCCTGCAATGCTGACAAGTGTGACTGTTCCTAGAGAAACAGAAGTGAAGAGCAACATCCCCAGCAGTTTTCTCCTTGGTAAAATGCCTGATGATCACTGTCCCAGCTGTGTGTTCAGGTAAGGGAGGGCCTGTGCCATAGCAAGACCTGGCATGCTTTATGAACTGAGGAAGGGCAGGTGCCCCCATATCAATAGGAGAGCTTTATTTGGAGAAGGAACAGCATGTTAAGGCTTTAGATTTGCAGGCACTGATGTGATCTCAGGTGGAGAGTCCTCCTTGATTTCAGAAGCTCCAGCAGAGGAGACTGAACAGAGTGTCAGGTTCTTAAGGGCATACTTAGGCAAGCCACTGAATGTGAAACACTTGTCCATGAGAAACCTCCTATCTAATAAAAGAATAATATGCAAATTGACCATCACTCCAACACACAAGATGGCTGCCCCATGTGGTCAAAGATGACTGTCCCCATGTAGACACAAGATGGCCACCACAAGATGGCCAGCAGGGAGGGCAATTGGGAGGGACCAGCCCTGCAAGGGAGGGCTGTTGGGGGCGATCAAGCCTGCAGGAGAAGGCAGTTAGGGGTGACCAGGCTGGCAGAGGAGGGAAGTTGGAGGCAACCGGGCCTGCAGGGAAGGGCAGTTGGGGGGAACCCAGGCCTACAGGGGAGGGCAGTTGGGGGGGACCCAGGCCTGCAGGGGAGGGCAGTTGGGGGGACCAGGCCTGCAGGGGAGCGCAGTTAGGGGCAAACAAGCTTGCAGGGGAGCAGTTAGGCATCAATCAGGCTGGCAGGGGAGTGGTTAGGGGGTGATCAGGCTGGTAGGCAGAAGTGGTTAGGGGCAATCAGGACAGCAGGAGAGGAGTTGGGAGCCAGCAGTCCTGGATTGTAAGAGGGATGTCTGACTGCCCGTTTAGGGATCAGGCCTAAAAGGGCAGTTGTACATTCCTCAAGGGGTCCCAGATTGGAGAGGGTGCAGGCTGGGCTGAGGGACACACACCTCCATGCACACATTTCATGCACTGGGCCTGTTGTCTACATATATAAAAAGCCAGCAACCACAACACCTGTTAGGACTGAACCACTAGGCAGCAGTTCCTGCATTGAGGGGGTAGATGGTCAATGCAGGAACTGCTGCCTAGTGGTCAGTGCGCTCCCATAGCGGGAGAGCCACTCAAGCCAGAAGCCAGGCACATGAGCCTCTCCCACCTCTGGCAGGTGCAGTCTCCAGCAAACAGACCACAGTCCCAATGCCCAGGTGGTGAGGGGTGTCGGCAGAATGGCTATGGATCAGCCTTCGTGGGCCCCTGAAACTCCCTTCAGGCCCTGCAGCTGCATTGCACCCCTTACCTCTTGCCCTCTGGGTCTCTGATGCAGGCTCGGGGGGGAAAACCCACAGAGGCGCTTCACACACATACTGCCTTGGCCGGCCTCCAGCTCAAGAGCAAGTGCTGGTGAAATCCAGCCCAATGAGCAACCCCCATGTGTGTCTGTGGAGGAGTTCTTCGCAACTTCCACCTACACCCGGCCCAGCCCCATCTCCTGGAAAGGTCCACGACCTGGCACAGAATACCCGGTCCTGGATCCCTGCAGAGCGCTGGTTGGCTCCCTGGCGGAGGGACACCAGCAGGTGGTGGCCTGACCTATTCGGTTCAGGCAGCCCCACACTTGGGCTGGGAGTTGCTAGAAAAGTCACCCCCTATACTCTGCTGGTATAATCTACTGTGAACAAACACAGCGTGGAACCTTTATGAGTGACTGATGCCAGCCCCTTGAAACTTCCCCCCAGGCATCATGGTCCCGACCCCTTAGCTATTGCTGTGTTCCTTCGGATGGGGAACTGAAATATTAAGAATGCGCCTTACCTGGGATCATGATCCTCCTCTCCCTCCTTCCTTCCTACCATCCTCAGCTGCCATTGCACCCTTCCTGCGCCTGGCCTGCATTCAAGCTCCCTCCGGGCTCCCATGTTCCCCACAAATCCCCAGTGGCTCCTGCGCGCAGGTGGGCCCATGGATGGCAGCTCCTATGGATGAATACACCATCCCACCCCCCTGACCCGGGTGCTTGTACCAGGCCCTGGGGACGCCCACAGCTCAGCCAGAACTTGCCATGAAGCACGTACCCTATAAGCCTACAATTTCGGGGGAACAGAGGAAGCGCAGACACTGGGAGTAACCAAGCTCGCTGCCAGGCTCCTAGAACTCTGCATGGGACATAGAGATAAAATCTCATCCCCTACAGATTGCCCCAGAGCTACACAGGAAGGCAGCAATATAAAAATGGCCACAAGGTGGCGACTCACAATCTGAGTAAAAGAGATGGATCTGAAGGGTGGGGGCATGGGAGAGAGAGAGCACCCCCTCCCTCCAAGATCCCTAACTTTGTATGGTTCACCTCTGAGAATCTCTGATTCGGCTCTGAGTGGTGCTAAGTGTTCAGCACGGCCTAAGGTGTTCACTGGGGACCTCCCAGACAGCAAGGCGTGACCCTGGCTGCAGAAGGGACATTTGGAAATATTTTTTTTTTCAGGAAGCTACTGGGAGTAGGACAGATGCCCCAAGGGACTTCCTGGCAGCTCAGGGAATGTGGAAACTACCCGGTCACATGGGTGCAGGGTCCTGATTTCCTTTCAATGTGCACGAATCCTTGCTCTGTCTAGGCCATTAGTGCTAAATAAGAAGAAATGACTGTTATATCATCTTTACTTAGGACCTTTGTAATATTAGTTAAATTAATGGTTCTTAATCCTGGAGAATTCTCTGGAGAACATTAAAAAAACTGACAGCCGCCAAAAGGGGTTTGGCTCAGTGAATAGAGCATAGGCCTGTGGACTGAAGGGTCCCAGGTTCGATTCTAGTTAAGGGCATGTACCTTGGTTGCGGGCACATCAGCAGTAGGGGGTGTGCAGGAGGCAGCTGATCGATGTTTCTCTCTCATCGATGTTTTTAACTCTCTATCCCTTTCTCTTCCTCTCTGTAAAAAATCAATAAAATATAAACAACAACAACAATAACAACAACAAAAAAACTGATGGCCAAGTTCCATCACTAAAGATTAATTATCTAGGGTGGGATCAAGATATTGCTAATTTATTAAAACTCTCATGTGTTTCTAATTATACCATGGAGAAGTACTAACTTATCTAGAATAACTTGACTCCACATTTTTTATTAATTTGCTTTTCTACTTTCTATTTGCAGTGCTTCTCGGCACTCTGCAATATTTATTTTTTTGTGGGGGTAGGAACTTGACTCACAAGGGACATGAGTAATGGTGGATGTCAGCAGATTATAATGGGGATAATAATGGTTCCTTAATCAGATACACAAAGTTATAACTTCTTCTCATCCCTATGTTGATCCTGGGGCTACTTTGGAAATGATCCTGGGGCTAAGATTTATAATTCCATCAATTCCTGACCTCCCAGATCTGTTCAGCAAGTACGGGCTCTCATTCGTTGTGCCCCCCTGTTTTGTTTAGAGTTATTTACCAGGAGGCCAATCATTATTCTGTAAACAGCTAGTTGGGATGTGAAGCCCTCATCAATCCATTTCATTTTCCTTTTTTCAAAATGGCGGATGGAAGCAGGGACAACATACTATAAAACAGAAGGCAAAACCCACTGCCACTTTTGAACACCTAAAATATACATTTAGTTTTATTTTTGTTTGAGCATAATGGGGCAGGGTGCCTGGTCAGTGGGAGCTCCTGGGTCTATTTTACAGCCTTCCTTCTCTTTCCCAGGGCCATAAATGAAACCCTTTCAGCCCTAATGACCACAATGACTTTCCTCGATCATGTTATTGCTACTTTGGCACATTTATTGCTTTCACATGCACTAATGGATGAGTTTGGATATGTTAACAATTTATATATCATTTGATCCTAAAAAAGAAACCCTACCGAACTAAGCCCCCACGATTGAGTAGCTTTTAAGAAGTATAAATGAATTTAATGCTTTAGAAAGAGCTTCTGTAAATTATGAACATGACACCTATTACATTAAGCTGCATTAAGCATTAATACATCTTCATTACTGGCAGGTTGCCCAAACCTCCAAGGTTGAAAAAGCTGCCTGAAAACGTTCAATGTGATAGTCACCTAGGCCAAGATTGATGGTTCTATTTTGGAGAGTTTGAGGGATGCCTATTGACTTGATCCCTCTTCCACTTCCAGACAAAGAAACGTAAGTGGTGTCAACCAGAGTTTCCCTAAGGTTGAGTCTAATGGCCAGGCAAACACTTCTGAAACCTTGGTGTGCTGCTCCGTTACCATTACTGGGAGAGGTCCTTGAGTAGGGAGATGCCCGGTGTTCCAACCTTTTAAGCTAAAAGATGTGGGGGAGGGGAGGGGATAATATTTCTTTCTGGGAGAGACATGTGATTCCTATTATAACTTCATAGTATACAATTATTAGCAACACTTATTGATAACCATAGTCAGCACTTTCTGAATACAGAATAGGGCAAAAGTAGGTTTACAGTTGTGAGTACCCAAAATACAGTTTATTTTTGTATTTTTTATTTTATTTTATAAAGTATAGTATTATAGCCAAAACCATTTGGCTCAGTGGATAGAGCGTCAGCCTGTGGACTGAAAGGTCCCGGGTTCGATTCCGGTCAAGGGCATGTATCTTGGTTGCTGACACATCCCCAGTAGGGGGTGTGCAAGAAACAGCTGATCAATGATTCTTTCTCATTGATGTTTCTAACTCTGTCCCTCTCTCTTCCTCTCTGTAAAAAATCAATAAAATATATATTTTAAAAAAAGTTTAGTATTATATTCCATGCTAACAACTGTAAACCTACTTTTGTCCCTCCGTGTATTGAATATGTGCTAGAACTGCTAAGCAATTTATAGTTTCTGTTGTTTAATCCCTTTAATGATCCTGTAAGATTAAACCCTTATCAGAGATAGCATTGGCAAATGTGTTCTCCCATGCAGTGGGCTTTCTTGTTGTTTTGTGGTTGGTTTCTTTTAATGTGCAGAAGCTTTTTATTTTGATGTAGTCCCATTTGTTTATTTTCTCCAGTTTCCATTGCCCTAGGAACTGTATCAGTAAAGATATTGCTGCGACAAATGCTTGATATTTTGCTGCCTATGGAGTCTTCTAAGTTTTTTATGGTTTCCCATTTTACATTTAAGTCCTTTAACCATTTTGATTAACCATTTTGAGTTTATTTTTGTATATGATGTAAGTTGGTCATCTAGTTTCATTTTTTTTGGATGTATCTGGCCAATTTTCCCTGGCAGTCTTGACTCCATTGTATGCTCTTGCCTCTTTTGTCAAATATTAATAGAGCATAATGGCTTGGGTAGATTTCTGGGTTCTCTGTTCTGTCCCATTGGTCTATCTGTCTCTGTTCTTGTGCCAGTACTTTGAGAAGTGTGGGCTTGTAATACAGCTTGATATCTGGTATTATGATCCCTCCAACTTTGTTCTTCTTTCTCAGGATCCCTGTGGCTATTTGGGGTCTTTTTTATTCCAGATGATTTTTAGGAGTGTTTCTTCTGGGTTTGTGAAATATGCCATTGGTATTTTATTTTTGTATTTTGTTTTTTAATTTTTTTCTTTATTGATTAAGTTATTACATATGTGTCCTTATCCCTGCATTGACCCCTGTCCTCCCACTCATGTCCTCACCTCCAGCCCCCTGTTGTCTGTATCCTTTGGATAGGCTCATATGCATGCATACAAGTCCTTTGATTGATCTCTCCCACTTACCCCCACCCTCCCCTACCTTCCTTCTGAGGTTTGTCGGTCTGATCAATACTCATCTGTCTCTGAATCTGTTTTTGTTCATCAGTTTATGTTGTTCATTATATTCCATAAATGAGTGAGATCATGTGATATTTATCTTTCTCTGACTGGCTTATTTCACATAGCATAATGTTCTCCAGTTCCATCCTTGCTGATGCAAATGGTAAGAATTCCTTCTTTTTTTACCACAGCTTAGTATTCTATTGTGTAGATATACCACATTTTTTTAGACCACTCATCTGCTGATGGGCACTTAGGCTGTTTCCAAATCTTAGTTATGGTAAATTGTGCTGCTATGAACATGGGGGGTGCATATAACCTTTCTGATTGGTGTTTCTAATTTCTTTGAATATATTCCTAGAAATATATTCCTGGGTCAAATGAGAGTACCATTTTTAGTTTTCTAAGAATATGTCCATTTCATCTAGGTAGTCCAGTTTGTTGGAATAGAGTTGTTCATAGTATTTTTTTCCATAATCATTTATATTTCTGTGGGGTCAGTTATTATTTTGCCTCTTTCATTTCTGATTTGCTTGGGTCTTCTCTCTTTGCTTCTTGGTGAACCTGGCTAGAGGTTCATCAATCTTGTTTATCCAAAAAAAAACTAGCTTTTTCTGGGACCGGTTTGGCTCAGTAGATAGAGCATCAGCCTGCGGACTGAAAGGTCCCGGGTTCGATTCTGGTCAGGGGCATGTGCCTTGGTTGCGGGCACGTCCCCAGTGGGGGGTGTGCAAGAGGCAGTTGATCGATGTTTCTAACTCTCTGTCCCTCTCTCTTCCTCTTTGTGAAAAATCAATAAAATATATTAAAAAAAACCAAAAAACCAAACAAAAACAAAAACAAAAAAAACTAGCTTTTGGTTTTATTGATTTTTCTTTGTTTTGTTTTTGTCTTTATGTCATTTATGTCTGCTCTGATCTTTATTATTTCCTTTCTTATCCTTACTCTGGGCTTTTCTTGTGGCTCTCTTTCTAATTCTTTGAGTTTTAGGGTTAGATAATTTCTTACCATTTTTTCTTTCTTTCTTTCTTTCTTTCTTTCTTTCTTTCTTTCTTTCTTTCTTTCTTTCTTTCTTTCTTTTTCTTTTCTTTTCTTTTTTTTTTTGAGGCAGGCTTGTATAGCTATGAACTTCCCTCTCAGGTCTGCTTTCTCTATGTCCCATAGATTTTGGATTGCTGTGTTTCCATTGTCATTTGTTACCAGGATGCTTTTTATTTCTTCTTTGATCTTAGATAAATATCTTACAAAAGTTCACCACAGATAGGGATTAAGTTAGGTAAAATTGTGTATAAGTGTGACTGTCCATGGCTGTTTTGTTATTCTAGGAAGACAGAAATTGGGGGTTAGAGCCTTCAAGGATGGAATGGCTCTGGTAAATACAATGGGTTTTAATATACATTAAGAGTAAAAGCTACATCTTTGGAATAAGGGCAAATCAGAAATAAATCATTTCTCATAATGAGAAACCCCTACCCTTGACTGGAAGAAGGTAATCTGCTATTAATCTGTTGATAAATAACATCATATGGTAACAAAAAAGTTTTATATGCAGTGTTCACCATGTAATTACAAGAAACATGTCAAGAAACATGATCAAATACTTAAAAACCAAGAGAAGAAATAAACAATAAAAGCAGACCCATAGATGATTCAGAAATTGAAATTGTTAGACACATACTTTTAAGTAGCTATGATTAATATATTCAAGAAATAGAGGAAGAAATGTTATCTTTCAAGAGAGGACTGGAATTTATGATAAATTAATCAACAAAAAAAAGAGTACAGTAATGAAAAAATTTGGTGAATTCCAAATAAAATCTATGGTGTATGAAGAGTAATGTACTAATGACAGTTTCTTAGTTTTGACAAATGCACCACGGTTTGTGAGTGCCCCAAGTTGGGTTGCCAGTTGTGAGTGTACCCCCTCCTCCACTCCTCCTCCTCCAACACACAAGTCTCACATGGTTCAGGCTTCAGGCTCTGGAGGAGGCCACACACAAATGAAAGAGACAAGACAAGAAAAATGCTAATTTGGGATTTGGAAGCCAGGTGGAAGCCTAAGGGAGGTCTCCGCTTTGGTCTGGGCTTGCCATTCTTTTTATTCAGGTCCTGGCTACACCCATAGCCCTTAGGCAGGCAATTCCAATAATAGCTTGATGATAGCCCATCAGCAAGGATTTACATAAGACTAAAAGGTGGAAGCTACTTCAGCTCCCTTTGTCTCCACCAGACAGTGAGTGTATCCCTTTGACCCTTGCCAGAGCCTCAAGGTTGACCAGCCTTCCAGGTTCCTTGTCCACACCTCTCTGCTAGTGAAGGCAATGGACAGCTTCCAACAATGGTTATGTAAGTTGTTAACAATTGGGAGAAATTGCTGAGGAATATACTGGAACTCTCCATACTATCTTTGCAACTTTCCTATAAATCTAAAGTTATTTACACTTTATATATTTCAAACCATTAAACAATCAACTACATGAAAAAAAGGATTTTGGCTTGTTTTGATTATTACTATTTTCCCAAGTACTTCCATGAAAGTGCCTGGCTCATACTAAGTGTTCAAGAGATATTATTGGGTAAATTAGTCTTTGTTTTTATATGTTTGCTTTTATTTTTTTATTAATATATTTTATCAGTTTTATAACTTACTTATTCTACTAGCCTTTGATTTATCCTATTTTTTCATAAATTATTAAATTTGATATTTATTTAGATAATTAAATTTTACATGTTCTTCTTTTCTAATATATTAGAGGCATGGGGCAGGAAATTCATACACTGGGGGGTGTGGTCCTTCAGCCCGGCCTGCACCCTCTCAGAATCTAGGACTTCTGGTTCTTAACCACTGGCCTGCCTGCCTGCCTGATCACCCTAACTACTCTGCCTGGATGCCTCATTGCCCCTAACCATTTTCCTGCCTGCCTGATTGCCCCTAACCACTCTGCCTGCCTGCCTGCCTGATTATCCCTAATCCCTCTGCCTACCTGATCACTCCTAACTGCTCACCTGCCTGTCTGATCTCCCCTAACTGCTTCTGCCTACCTGCCTGATCACCCCTAACTGCTCACCTGCCTGCCTGATTGCCCCTAACCCCTCTGCCTGCCTGATCATCCCTAATCACTCACCTGTCTGCCTGATTGCCCCTAACTGCTCCCCTGCCTTCCTGATCATCCCTAACTGCTCGCCTGCCTGCCTGATAACCCCTAACTGCCTCTGCCTTGGCCCCTGCTGCCACAGCTTAGTCCAGAAGGACATCTGGAAGGTTATTTGGCTGTCCAGTCTAGTTAGCATATTATGCTTTTATTATTATAGATGTTCTGAAGACTTTAAATTGCTCTCTGATTTCTGCATTGTCATATTAATAATTTTAATCTGGAATATGCCCATTACTGCACAATTGTAAATATTTTCTAACTTTCATTATAATTTATTTCTAACAGAAGTTACCGGTATGTGGATTTGGGCTTTTAGAATTTCCAAACATATAAGTTTTTTTCTGATTCTATTTTTGTTATTGATTTCTAAACTGTTTTGCAATATAGTAAGAGAATATTTTCTTTAGTTAGTATTTTCTTAATACATCTTTTTCTAAAATTTTACTGTCAAGCTGTGCTATGTATTTCCTTATGTTTTGGGTATATTTGTATTAACAAAAAGCATATAGGCCAACATTTAAAAAAAATCTAGTACAACAACCTTTATTTTTACTATAAGGCTTAATTTACTTATAGATATATTTAGATTCATTTAAAAAAAATATATTGATTTTTTACAGAGAGGAAGGGAGAGAGATAGAGAGTTAGAAACATCGATGAGAAGAGTCATCGATCAGCTGCCTCTTGCACACCCCTTACTGGGGATATGCCCGCAACCAAGGTACATGCCCTTGACCGGAATCGAACCCGGGACCCTTCAGTCCCCAAGCTGACGCTCTATCCATTGAGCCAAACTGGTTTCGGCTAGATTCATTTTTTTATCATTTAATTTTGCATCCTCTATTTGTCACACTTTCTCTGTATTAAAAGATTTTTAATCATTTTAAACCTCATTTTGAATTGATTTTTTTACTCATTTCTCCCCATCTTCTATCAGTTTGGAAATTTACCACTACCTATCAACTGAACTTTTCCCCCTTCTTATACCATTAACCAATAATGTTAAATATTCTTTGGAAATTTTTATTTTTATTTTAGTGGCTGTTTTTCTACTGGTTACTTTTATAACTAGTTTACATTTAATCCTCCTTATTTTGATAGTATCTACATACTACATCCCTTATTCCTTTCTTCTAATACCTGCTTTTGGTCAAATATATTATTT
The DNA here is from genome assembly GCF_964339955.1 of Pipistrellus hanaki. NCBI lineage: Eukaryota > Metazoa > Chordata > Mammalia > Chiroptera > Vespertilionidae > Pipistrellus > Pipistrellus hanaki. Next base: position 160,671,305 of record NC_140503.1, on the reverse strand, counting down.
TAATGGTTTTTCCTTTATACTTTTAAATATGCTTTTACCATGATTAGTTAGATTTGTCATCTTTTTCTTTTGATCCCTGGTTAGTAAAAAATGAGGAAAGTACACTTGTATTACTTTCTTCTCCTTCACTTTCTAATTTATACTAATTATATATATATATATATATATATATATATATATATATATATATATATATATATATTTTCATTGTCAAGGTTTAACATATTTACATTCTCTTCTTTTTTTATTTTTATTTTATTTTTTCCCCATTTTTTAAAATTGATTATGGTATCACATAATTGTCCTCATCCCCCCAATCCCATCCCAAACTCCTCCCTACATATGTCCTCAAACCCCCCCCCCCCACCACCACCCTTTCCCCCCATTGTCCATGGCCACTGGCCAGGCCCATATGCATGCACACAAGTCCTTTGGTTGATCTCTTCCCCTTTACCCCCACCCTCCCCTACTTTCCCTCTGAGTTTTGAAAGTCTGTTCAGTGCTTCTCTTTCTCTGAGTCTGTTTTTATTCATCAGTCTATGTTGTTCATCATTTCCTCTAGATGTATAGGATCTTGTGATCTAAGAAATACCCTTGTAAGAACCTAAACTGAGAAAAGCCATAATGGTTATGCTGAGAGGCAAATGAATCAGTCTGTAGTGAGTTCCTTTCTGGACCAACAGTTCTTTTGAGTCCCAATTTCAATGTCAAATAGTTCCTTATGTATACATGTCAGCCATGCTATTTCAGATCTGGTTGGTGGCCAAATGATGGTGATGCAGGTCCGACCGTCTCTGGTTTGGTCCTGGGCATCCTTCAGCAACACGCAGCTGCTGTCTGCTGGTATGGTGAGGTGTCGTCAGCATCTTCCATCTCTGAATTGTTTCTCTTCTGTCTTCATGGCTGGAGCACTTCTGTCTATTCCTTTCTGTTACAGGATTCCAGATGGTCTCGGGGTTATTTTCTGAAAATATACAAACATATTCTCGACCAAAAGTTAATAAAGAAATATTTTCTATAAATTTGACTAGGGATCCTTTTTCTTTCTTTTTTTTTTTCCCCCCCTCAAATGATTTTCGTCTGGCTTGTTTTGACACCATGTGTGTATTTTCATGGGTATCTTTCTGTTAGCATTTTGAATGAAGGTTAATTTTATAAGTACAAATTTTTTAGATGTAAATTATTCGCAGGATATTTTTCCTTACATGATATTCTTCCACTGTCATCCCCTTTTTTAATTTAAATAAGAGGAGACTTTTGCAAATTTTATAATGTAGTCTTGATAGCTTTTACATTTTCTTCTGAAACAATAATTATGGCACTTGTTTTATTCTTGATCTACAGCTAAATTGATTCAATTTTTATTGGTAATTGTTTTGTTATTGTTTCTCCATTCATCTTTTGATTGGTTGAAGTTCTCCAGTACTTTTTTCAAGAAAGACTCATGGGAACTATATTTCTTGAGTTCTTGCATGTTAAAGATGTTTACCTATTGCGTTTTACTTCAACCAAAGTTAGGCTGGGAATAAAATAGTTGGATCACATTATCTTTTCTCAAGCAATTTAAAGGCATTGCTCCTTTATCTTTTAGCATTTAATGTTGTTAATGTTGTTTTTGGACAGTCTGATATTTCTCCTTTTAGGTAATTTGATCTGTGTCCTGAATGCTTAAAAGAATCTTTTTTATTTTTTATTGAACTTTGACATCCAATAATTTCATGAAGACATTTATCATGTTAATCAATGAGGCATATGTTGAAGATACTTTATTCAACTCCATTTCAGCTTCTTATAAGTATTCCATCTGCTAAAGATTGTATATCCTAGGAGTCTTAAAGCTCAGGCTTTGCATGTGATTTAGCTGCCATCAAGTACCAAGTAAGATTTGAAAGGTGGAAGAGGGCCAAGGGCAAAGTTTCTTTTCTGCTGCTGTTTTCACTAGAAAACCTAGTAGTGTGGGCATTTGCTTAATTCTGTGGCAGCAGTACCAGTCATGCCAGTGTTTGGAACCTGTATTTATAAGTGTCAGGAAACTAACTGGCATGGATCATGGCTAACTCTTCATGATAAGAGTTGACTCCCTGTTATAGACAGAATTTTGGTGTGCCCTCAAAATTCATATGTTGAAATCTAATCCCCAATATGATGGTATTTGAAGGTGGGACTTTGGTGAGGTGATTAGGTCATTGGGGTGGATCCCTCATAAATGGAAATAGTACCCTTATTAAAGAGACTCTAGAGGAAGCATGTCAAACTCAAAGGCTAACAAGGGCCAAGTAAACAAGGTTTAAGTTTACGTGGGCCACAAAAAAACAAAAGCTTCAAATTTCATAGAAACATAGGTTTATTTCTATAGAGATATGCTGAATACAAGGGCTGAAATAAATGAGTAGTCATTAACATAAAATAATAGAACATTTTAATAAAAATTAATATCTTTTTCTTGAACTTACCAGAGACTAGATAACTGCACAAATTAATAAGCATAACACAAATAAACCTATTTTTCTTGTTCTCCAAAAGTGAAATATTTCCTGTTGTGCACACCAAACAAGTCAGTATAAGACTAATGACATGGCAATCGGCTGCTAACATATTTAATAGAAATGGTATGCCTGTGTGTAAGGCGTGTAAGGGAAATGAATACAACACGATTATAGTAATCAGTCATTAGTGAACATTATAGTTTGTTATTAATAATAGGGGTCCCTCAGCCTGGCCTGTCCCCTCTCACAGTTTGGGAGCCCTCAGGGGCAGGAGGCAACCAGGCGATCAGGGGAAGGCGACGCCTCATCACATCTCTGCTGCTGCCACTGCCAGCAACATAAGCCTTGGCCAGCCCTGGTTACCTGAGCCTTGGGCGGCCCTGGGTGGTTGGGAAGCCACCATCTGAGGATTGCCTGGACCTCGCGTGTTGGGTGGGCAGCCACCATCCAAGGTTTGCCTGTGCCTCAGGCCAGTCCTGGGTGGCTGAGGGGCTGAAGGAACTGGGGTATTCCAGAGGCAGGCATATAATGGGGGAGCAGTTTGAAGTGATTAGGATGTTCGACCTGGGAGCGGGCCTGGCCTTGCTGCATGCCTGCCACCCCAGTGGGGCTGAGGGGACTGGGCACTGATATCATGTGGCTGTGGGCACCACCATCTTTGAGGATAGGGCAGCCAGTTAACATATTCCCTTCTTATTGACTGTGGGCCCTGCCATCTTTGCAATGGTGTGAGGGTCAATTAGCATATTCCCCTTTAATTTGCTAGAATTATGTATAACAGGATATTACAAAAATTAAGTTATGAAATTTTTATTAAAACATTTTTTATATATCATGTATATTGGATAGGCTACAAAAATATTCATTGTGGGTCACAGGTGGCCCTCGGGCCATGAGTTTGACATGCTTGCTCTAGAGAGCTCCACTGATCCTTCCATCATGTAAAGAGATAGCAGAACAACTACTGTTTAAGAATTAGGAATCAAGCTCCCACGAGGCTTGTAATCTGCTGGTACCTCGATTTTCAACTTTTCGGCTTCCACAATTGTAACAAATAAATGTTTGTTACTTAATTTAGCTAGACTATTGTGTTTTTGTTATGGCAGCTCAAACAGACTAAGAAGCTTCCCAATCTCTGGATCTGAGCAAAGGTAGTCTGCAAACTGGTATCTGCACACCAGGCAGCTTCTTTCTGATTTCTGTTTCTTGATCATGGTAGAAGTTGCAGCTTCGCTGATGGGCTAGTTTATGGTGGTATTCTGGAAGTTATCTCTGAAAGTTCAGTCTAGAGTCTACTCCTCTAGTCCTTTTAACTTTTGTGTAAGCATATAATCCCCATGTATTAAATTCTTCTTAAAAGAGCTAAAGTGTTTAATGTTGTCTGCAATTGAACCTGTTTAATAGAATTATGCTGCATCATATTTTCCTGGTATATGGTGTCCTTTTTCTGTCTGTAGGTTCAAATTACATAAACATAGACATTTGTTGAAAGTAGTATGTCAACCAGAGGGATGGAAGAGAGACTGTTATAAACTGACTAACAGCTATCAGTTTTTACTTATTAGGGGGCAATAAAGTCTTGAAGAAGTCACATGCATAACTCTACTTGGCAAGTCAGGAATACAGGTACTGTCCTGGCCTATCCTCCACTCTTTAAACCTTCCCATAAAATTAGATTTAAGGGCCACAAAACTCTGTGTTGTAAGAGTGATGTGTTATGTAGTTTTGATCATGAAGACTAGAAATAAAACTAGCTTCAAAACACATGCACTAAAATTGTCTTATCTATACTATCATAGTAAAAGGGTAATATGCTAATTAGACCAGGAGACCTTCTGGATGTCCTTCTGGACAAAGCCATGCTGATGGGGTTGAGGCAGAGGCAGTTAGGAGCAATCAGGTTGGAAGGGGAGGGCAATTGGGTTGGCAGCATGGGGGGACAGTTGGGGGTGAGCAGGCCAGCAGGGAGAGGCAGTTGGGGGCAAGAAGGCCAGTGGGGGGCAGTTTGGTGGATTAGGTTGGAAAGGGGGAAGTTGGGGGTGATCAGGCCAGCAGGCAGAGTGGCTAGGGGTGATCAGGCAGGCAGGTTAGCGGTTAGGAGCCAGTGGTCCCAGATTGCAGGAGGGATGTTCAACTGCCAGTTTAGGCTGAGAGGGTGCAAGTTGGGCTGAGGGACTATTTATTTATTTATTTATTTATTTATTTATTTATTTATATATTTCCATCACCATGTATCTTCTCTATGCCTTCTTTTACCTCCACCTCACCCCACTCCCAAAATTACCACACTGTTGTCCATGTCCACGAGTGGAAGAGTGCTTTTTAATTAGTTAGGGCCTTGCTACAGCAGCTGAACTTTCAGGCATTCGTTTTCTCCAGATCTTGGCTGAGTTGATGTAAAAAGAAAAAGAACATTAGGCTTGGAGTCAGACAATAAAGATTTAAATCCTGACTTTGCCACTAATTAGCTATGCAATAATGGGATAAATTGCTTTTATTCTTAGAGCCTCTATTTTCTCAGTTGTAAAATGGGGGTAATTCTTGATAATCTCAAGGGCAGTGGGTCTTGAGCAAATTATCCAAGTGTTTGAACATCACTTTCATTTTTTTTTTTTGCCATTTGAAGAGGCTTGATTTAATCTTTCAAAGATAATTAAAAATTCTGGAAATCAGATTACCTGTGAGAAGATGTTATATGTGAAAGTATTTGCAAACCAGATAAATATTACACAAAAGAGATGTAGTAAACATTAAGGTCCTCAAGACATGCTTAGTTCCTTTGCCTTTTGTTATATAACTCATACCAATGCAACATAGGTCACAAAACACATAGATTTCTCAAAGTACTGGATATGCTGGGAAAAGCCCGGATGATGACTTAGGGAAGGTTTTTATTCATTTATTAATCATTTCATGTTACTTATATTTTTATTTTATACCTGGTATTGCCACTAATCTTCTCTGAACTGCCCTTGTATTTTCTGGTTTGTACCTTCTAAACCACATATGTCAAACACAAGGCCCGCGGGTCAAATCCAGCCCGCCAGGCCTTGCAATGTGGCCCGCACTGCGCTGTCATCACTGCACTCCGCTGTCAGTTTATGACATTGTCAGTTTATGACTGTTCAGGGAACCATTCGGCCCGCAATTTAGGCTGGATTTTAGATTTTGGCCCCTTCTCTGATTGAGTTCGACACCCCTATTCTAAACCATAATAAAAGATAATTGTAGCAGACATTCAGCAAATATTTATAAATTGAACTGATTTAAATTCATTTTCACCATTGAAACTAACAATAGTTCCACTTTGAGATTTACTGATGTAAAAGGTGCAATATCTGTGTACAGCTTAATCATCATCATCATCATCATCATCATCATCAGTTTTTAAGTATCTTCTATTCATTCATTTAACATTGATTGGGGACTTGCAATGTATAGGCACTGTGCTAAGTTTTATGTATTCTGTGATAAATAAGAAAAAGTCTCTGTTCCCTAAGCTCACAGGCTAAGTGGGAGACACACATATATTCACAATAATAGTGTATTAAGTATTATAATACACTTGCATATGAAATGGTGAAGGCATCCAGTGGAGGAGCAGCTATAGTCTGAGAAAGCCAGGAAAGGCTTCCAGGTAGAGCTAAAGCCTGTTTGTGTCCTGAGAGTTAAATTGGAGTGTAGTGAACAGAATGGTGGGGAAAGGACAATTTGATTAGAACCTGGAATGTCCCTCTGGTAGAGCATGTCCAAAGTCATGGAGTAGTTAAGTAACTTAGCAGATACAAGGTGGAACCAGTGACTTATTTTGGCTGTAGCAGACAGTGCAAGTGAGACCATGGTCATAGCGATCTCCATTGCCACTTTCTAGATACATGACCCTGGGAAGTAACTTAGTATGTTTGTGCTTCTATCTTGTCACCTGAGAAGTGAGAATATAAGTTGTATGTACTTTTTAGGTGCAGAGTGAAGTTTATGAGATAGTGAATTTAAAGAGCTTAGAATAGTACCTTACATGTAGTAAGTGTTAAATATTATTATTAATGAGGGAATAATGGGAAATGAAGTTGGAAAGGTAGTTAGAAGCTAGAGACATGAGGATTTTAGATTTTATTCTACAGGTAATGGTGAACCTTTAGAGGAATTTAAGCAGAGAAAAATATATAGTCAGATTTGTTATTTAGAGAGGAGTCTAGTTTCAGTATATGCATGAGTCAGAAGTAATGAGACTATGGTTCAGCCCAGCTCATTCATTCATTCATTCATTCATTCATTCATTCACTTATTCGTTCATCTGTGAGCTTACTGAGTATCGACTTTGCACGAGGTACTGCTGCTGCACAGTCATCCAGATGGGAGATGTTAAGGTCCTGAATTAAACAGAGGATATGAGGATTGAGAAGAGGAGTGGGATTTAAGAGACCTTTAGAAGTCATTCTAAAACTTAATGCCTGATTGCATGTACAGAGGAAGATGTTGAAACCGACTTCTATTTATTGGTTGAACTTCTGTGTACAGGAATTACCTATATGGACATTTGGAAATATCTGGGGTAGAAACCAGTCTCTTAAGGGAAGGAACTAAACTCAGCCTTGAACAAAGTCAGTCTGAATATGGAAGTGATAAAGCCCATAGGAGGTGATGAGATTACTCAGTGGGTGGAGTGCACAAGGAGCAAAGGTATTTAAGCTGTTGTGGTGAAAGGGAGATCAGGAAAGGGAATTGAGCAAGAATTTTCCTAGGGGAGAATGGAGGAGAGAGTGATGGCTAAGAGGAGGGTGTAATCAAATGTATGACAAAGTCAATAATGCTAGGGACTAAGTAAAGGCCTTAGATTTGATTAGTACCTGGTGTCATAAGAAATCTAAGAAACTAAAATTTCAGTGAAGGGGTGGAAATGGAAGCAGGATTGCAGTGAATTAAGGAATGAATAAGAGGTAAAGAAGAGGGTAGAGTTAAAGGAAACTAGTATTTCAGGCAGTGGCTCTTAATCAGAAGGGTATGAAGATATAAAGCATGATTATGGTCTCCAGGGATGGTTCTGGTCCTGAGGTAAGTGGTGCTTCCCACCCTGCTCTCTGCCTTAGCTCTGTGGTCCACCTGACCATCACTATTTCCGGCCTGGTAGGAGAAGGGCCACACACGAATAGCCTTATTTCTCTCAGAATGTGGGGCAAAGTCATCAGAATGACAGGTTGAGGGGAATGGGGCAAGAGTTCAGAAGAGCCCTGGAGGGGTATGTGAGGGGGAGCTGACTCAGGACAAGTTGAGAAATGGTGTTGAGAATTCAGCTGTGATCAGAAAACATAAATCTGCAGTGGCACCAATCTGCAGGGCTGTGTGATTCTCTCCAGCTGTGCCTGGCCGTCTTGGTGTAGGCATAGAGAAGACAGATGGCTGCAGGAATCTGGAGTTGGAGATTGGCAGGGGGTATGTGGCAGAGGCAAAGGGTCGAGGGAATTGAAGGTGCTGACAAGAGAGAGGTTGGAGTGATTCACCACGGGGTCCTGGCTCAGTAGGGAAGGAAATGAAGCCAGAGGAGGCTGATGCACTAGCGTAGAATGGAAGGATCAAGGGAGTGGAGGTCTTGTTGAGGTCAAAATGCTGGTGAAAAATTGGAATAGGGTATGAGAGCGCTGGACCTCCTTCTCTTCATCTCAGCTTCTGCTTGACTGTAATTAGTTAGTGCTGCTGTCACAGTTCTCCCCAGTGTACATTTTAATGACTCAAAACATTATTACAAATGGGCACTAAATGTGCCATTAAAATAGTTCTGCTCTACATTTGAGTATACTCAATGAAACGTACCAGACTCAACTGACTATTGGAATAAAAGAGGAGAACTATAGGGAGCTGGCCAAAAAAACCCAAGTCATTTTTTGTAGATTACTTAAAACCATTAAATAAATTAAGTTGCTGTGGGGTATATGGACACATTTCAGGGAGTTCCAATTTAGCAATTACAGTTCCTGTAGCAAAATCAATAAAATATGCATCTACAATCACACAGAGAAAACATATCCAAGGAAATTAAAAATTGGGTCTTGATTAGGAAAATATTGTTAGATAAGGTCAATTAACTAAAATGTATAAGATTCAGCTCTAGACTGTAGTTGCTAAAAATGTTTTTTTGGTACTTTTACTTTTTTGAATCAACTATAAGACAGTTCAAAAATGAAAACGATATAAAAGGTATATGCTGAAAAGTCTCAATCCCACCTTATTCCTATCTACCCTGCTCCCCATGTTCCTATTTTTATTCCTGTGTTTCCTTATGCCAACTGAAGCAGATATAAATATGTATATCCTTATTCCCTGGCCTTTCTGGTACAGAGATTTGCATACCATAAAGCACCTTGATTTTGTTTCCTATTTCACAATTTGTTCAGAGATATTTTCCTATCAATTTATAGACATTTATTATTTTATTTTATTTTTTTATGGTGTTGGTGTACCATAATTTATTTAATCCTGCTTGGGTGGTTACCATTCCTCTCCCCCCGCCCCCCCCCCCAATATTTCACAAACACAAAATAAGTTTCTTTGTATGGGTCCAAGTGTATCTGTAGAGAAAACCTCAGGTGTACGATAGTGAGTTAAAGGATTAATGCATTTGTAATTTGAGTAGCTGTTGCCAGATTCCACTCCAAAGGGATTTGCACTCCACTAGTTCCCACTAGTATAAAAGTACTTGTTAGAGGAAATACTTTAATATTGAACTTATCTACTAACAGCATACTTTCAAGCCAAAATCAGGTGATTGTTGAAGGTTGTCAAATACACTGAAAATAATGAACATCATGCATTGGAGTAGAGCCTGTGCTAATATTTCATCCTGGACTAAACCTATGAATTTTCTTGTGGTGACTGGTGTAGGCACAGGGTGTGACCATGCTGCATCCCCAGTTCTAACATTTGTAAAGTGCTTTTAATTTACAAAGTGCTTCAGGATTTACCTATTGAATATACATTTTGTAAGCACCTACTATATGCTTGCCAGATGAGGAATGTGAGTATTGCTTTTCTCTCTCTTTTACATATAAAGTAGTCTTCAAAATTTGCTCATATGTACCTGTTAAGAAAAATTTAAAAATTTTAGCATCCCTTTATACATTTTAAGTGTAAATAGAAGTTTAAAGAATGTGCTTTCATTAATATTGTAAATATTAACTTTTTAAATAAAATATCTTAAATATTGAATTTTTATATAAAATTGTTATATTACCCTTTAAAATACATTCAGTGGAGAGAAGATGGCGACTGGCAGGAAAATAGGGAGGGAGAAAGTGTGAGAGAGTGAGGGAGCAATAGAGGAGTTTGTGGATGTTCGTGGTATGTGTGTGTATGAGCTAGAGGCAGTTAGATTCTGCAGGTCTTCCAAGGGGCTGCCAAACTGGGCAGTCTTAGATGGTGGAGCCACGCGCACAACACGGACACTTCTGGGAGGCTATTGTGGGCACAGAGACTACACCATCTTGAGAAACAGAGCTGCTTGAGACTAGGATCTTGGCGTCAGCACCACCCAGTCATATCTCAGACACAAACCAGGACCCTGACACTGGGGACAGAGACCTGCTAACACAGCTGATAACACCATTAGACAACAAGAATTCAGACTTCCTGGCAGCAGAGTTCTATGAGGCAAGGAGTCTATCTCCCTCCCTGCAGGCTTGCAGATAGCGCCATAGTAACTGATAGACCCACCCCTCCCAAGGGCCACAGATGACATGATATTATACGTAAAAACCCTAAAGACTCCACCAAAAAATTGTTAGACTTAATTAATGAATTCGGCAATGTAGCAGGATACAAAACGAATGCCAAGAAATCTATGGCATTTCTTTACACTAATAGTGAACCTACAGAAAGAGAGACTAAAAAAGCAATCCCATTTACCATCACACCAAAAAAATTAAGATACCTAAGAATAAACTTAACTAAGGAGGGAAAAGACCTATATTAGAAAAACTACAGGACACTGGAAAAAGAGAAAGAGAAAGACATATACAAATGGAAGAACAGACCTTATTCATGGATTGGTAGTATCAACATCATCAAAATATCCATACTACCCAAAGCAATCTATAGATTCAATGCAATCCCCATTAAAATACCAATGGCATATTTCACAGATCTTCAATGACCTTTCCAAAAATTCATCTGGAATAAAAAAGACTCCAAAGAGCTGCAGCAATCTTGAGAAAGAAGAACAAAATAGGTGGGATCTCAATACCAGATATCAAGTTGTATTACAAAGCCACTGTTCTTAAAATGGCCTGGTACTGGAACAAGAACAGACTTACAGATCAATAGAATAGGATAGAGAATCAAGAAATCAACCCAAACCACTATGCCCAATTAATCTTTGACAAAGAAGGCATGAACATAAAATGGAGTCAAGACAGTCTCTTCAATAAATGGTGTTGAGAAAGTTGGATAGATATATGCAAAAAAAAAAAAAAAAAAAAAAAAAGAAAAAAAAAAGAAAAAATAGATCACCAACTTACATCATACACAAAAATAAACTCAAAATGGATAAAAGACTTAAACATAAAATGGAAAACCATAAAAATGCTAGAGGAATTCACAGGCAGCGAAACCTCAGACATATGCCAAAGTAATTTCTTCACTGACACTGCTCCTAGGCAATGGAAACTAAGGAGAAAATAAACAAATGGGACTCTATCAAAATAAAAAGCTTTTTGCACAGCAAAAGAAACCATCAACAAAACAGCAAGAAAGTCCACTGCATGGGAGAACATATTTGCTAATATCATCACCAATAGAGGTTTAGTCTTGAACATTTACAGGGAATTCTTTCAACTTAACAAAAGGAAGATAAACAATCCAATCACAAAATGGGCAACGGACCTAAATAGATACTTTTCTAAGAAGGACAGAAGGAAGGCCAAGAGACATATGAAAACATGCTCAAAGTCACTATTTATCTGAGAGATGCAAATCAAAACGACAATGTGGTATCATCTCACACCTGTCAGAATGGCTATCATCAACAAATCAACTAATGGCAAATGTTGGCAAGGATGAGGAGAAAAAGGAACTCTTGTACTGCTGGTGGGAATGCAGACTGGTGCAGCTACTATGGAGAACAGTATGGAGTTTCCTTAAAAAACTAAAAATGGAACTCCCATTTGACCCAGTAATTCCACTTCTAAGGATATACCCCAAGAAGCTAGAAATACCAATCAGAAAGGATATATGCACCCCTATGATTATAGCAGCACAATTCACCGAAGCTACAATTTGGAAACAGCCTAAATGCCCATTAGCAGATGAGTAGCTTAAAAAACAGTGGTACATTTACACAATGGAATACTATACTGTGATAAAAAAAGAAAAAATTCTTACCATTTGCAACAGCATGGATGGAACTGGAGAATATTATGCTAAGGGAAATAAGCCAGTCAGAGAAAGATAAATTCCACATGATCTCACTCATTTGTGGATTATAATGAACAACAGAAACTGATGAACAGGGACAGATTCAGAGACAGAGAAGCATTGATCAGACTGTCAAACCACAGAGGGAAGGTCGGGGAGTTTGGGGGTAAGGAGAAGAGATCAGCCAAAGGACTTGTATGCATGCATATAAGCCTAACCAATAGACATGAACACGGGGGGGGGGGGAGGGGGGGAATGGGGAATAAGAACACATATGTAATACCTTAATCAATAAAGAAATTAAAAAAAATAAAATGCATTCAGTGGACTCTAAATAGTGATTTGATATCCACCATCATCTATTTGAAAATATGCAAATAAACTCTTCTTTAAGAGGCTGAATATTCAGGTCATATTTTTTATCTCATATTTCCATTTCATTTTCCCTAATGAATTTTACTTTTGAAAGTCTTATAAACCACTGTATCACAATTCTCTGCTGTAAAATAAGTATATATTAACTTTTTAATTGACATTTTTTCCACTGGCCATGAAGTTGCAAATGATAAAATATTATTGACTAAATTATGATTATTAATAGTACACAATTGGTCAGAAACATAAATATATTATACATTTTGATAAATAAAAACTCAAACTTCTTTTGTTTTGTTAATGCTCACCAGAGGATATTTTCCCCATTGATTTTTTAAGGGAGAATGGAAGGGAAGGGTAGAGACAGAGAAAGAAACATCAGTATGACAGAGAGACATCAATTGTCTCTCCCAGGTACCCCAACCAGGGCCAGGGATCACACCTGCAAATAAGGTATGTGCCCTTGATCAGAATCAGATTCACAATCCTTTAGCTCATGGGCTGACACTCCAACCACTGAGCAAAACAAGCTAGGGCAAAAACAAAAACTTTTATTGAAAATGCAATTGAAAATAGTTGTATTTTTAAATTTGTTCAATTTAGTTTAATTGAATTATGATGTCTCAGTGTTGATAGAGTGAGACAGGATTCAGTGTCATTTTTATCTCTAGTTTTCATTTTTATAAATAAGAATACGAACAACTTGTTGAGTAAACGACAAGATGGAAAAGGAGCTATTTTTATTGCAATATTTATCAAATGTCTGAAATCTGATACATACCCAGCCCAATAATCAGAAAAGTACTTTTAATGATCCAGTGGAAATTCAATTAGTTCCTTCATCACTGTGGTTGAAAAAAAGGAAATGGAAACTATGACAGACACAAATATTTCCAAATACCTATGTCTTTCTGGGCACCCTGAGGTCTTTAGGTCCCAGGGCCATCCACCTTCGGTAAGACTAGAAAAGAGATAGAGCATATTGTTTTTGTAAAAAGAGAGAAATGAAAGCAGAAGCAAGAATGACAGAACTTGCCAAGATGAGAGTGAGGAGGAGGAGCTATGCTAGAAGGCCCTGAAGGGACTTCGCTGTGACAATTGTAGGCTTGTTATGTGGTCTAGCCTCTGCATTTCATTTATATAAAATGACTGGAACAAACATAAAACCACCCGAAAATGCATTTTACCAAGTCTCCTTAGTACATTACATCACAATCATTTACTCACATGTCTCCTATATCCTATGTCAGTATCTGACCTAGGCAAGAATAAGAAGTGGTATCCTGGAGAGGCACTTTGCCTTGAACCCTAATTCCAATTGGTTTATGAAGAAAGGCAATTAACTTAACCATCCTAAGTATTACTTTTCTGTGTCTGCTAATCATTATATCTGACCCATGTGGTTTTTGTGAGATATAAGTAAAATAATCCAAGTTAAGCTATGAACAGAGTGCCAGGTATTCAATATTTATTCAACCAAGAACGCAACTTCAGCTATGTACCAACTAATAGGGGAAGACATCTATGTCGACATGTAAGGGCAAGACAGGGTTATACAGCAGATGTGCGATAGGTATTATGAATCCCACTTTACAGAGGCAGAAGTGGAGGTACAAACTTGTCTCAGAATGTTGAACCCCTTGTAGCCTTTTCAAGTAGTTAGTGGTGGCACCTGCTAGGCCATGTAGTCTAAAAAACAGTCCCCTGTCTCTCCAGCAGAGAGGATGGTTCTTGATGCTCACTCGGCACTGACTGCCTACAACTGAGCCTTTTGGTCCTTGGGCTGTGAATGTCTCACCATCTCTAGAGGCCAGGGAGAGCATCCTTCTATGCATGAAGGGCATTCCAAGGTCAACAAAGTGCTTCCAGCTCCATAAAGAAAGCAACGATATAAATGGGGGTTCTTGTTAAGATAATAAAGCTTGAAATACCACTTTTAAAAAGGGAGGTCACCTGGAGGGTTACCAGGAAAAGCCAGATGCCCCAGATGTGCTGTTTAACCTCCAGTTGTCATAAAATATACACATACTATAGGGATATATCTTTAATTATTTTACTTTTAGAAAGTGATGACGCCAACATTGTTTAAATAAATTAAGTCAATTCCTATTATTAGAAGCAAAGTGTCTTGCATTTTACAGGTGCCGAGGCTGGTAGGAATGGCTTAACCATAGGCTCATTAAAATCTATCGCCACTGTTGGCCAAACCGTATAAAATCTTTGGAGTATGCTACAGTTCCAGCCGTCGGCTGTTGTGCATTCATAGTGCCTCAGTGTATTTCCTTGTTTTGAATAAATTGTGGTATTAAATTCGCAGCCTTCCTTCATCAGAAAGGGAAAATGATTTGACCCTCGCATTCCTCAGAGCTGAACTCAAACTTTGGAGACACACTTCAAAGCTCTATAAATAATATGAGTAACACTTTGGACCCTTCTGAGGTGGGAGGGAAATTCCCTTTCTGAAGAACACCCAAGTCTTTAAAAAGAAATGGTCAGGTTTAAATATCTCACTGTTTTTCTTGTTGGAGGCTCCATGCTGAGGATTTTATTTTCCTTTGCAAAGCTTATGCTGCCCTAGCCCTTTTCTCAGAGGCCGGTTGGCGTTGGTGCGCAGAGCCCGCTAGCAGGTTCGCTGGGGCAAGTTTATTTGTAGTGTGGCCTGGGCGGTTGAAGATTCCATTATGATGCGGGAGGCTCCCCAAGTTTGGAATATCAATGGCACTTCAAAGGCGAGAGCTGTGAATTAGCAGCCAGGCTTCTTCTCAGGCCCAGAATAGAATAAAATAACCACCTAGAGATGTGTTCCGAGACAGGAACGGGAGACGGATCTTCAAGGGCTCTCCCTGTGAGGTGGGCACTCCAGGTCTGCATAGATGCCCTGTGTCTCATTGGGCACAAGAGGCTGTCATGGATTTTGCAGAAGCCCCTCCAACCTCTCAGAATGAAATCTTCCATATAGTCCTGGACAGCCCTCCAATCTACCAAATCCCTTAACCTTATCCCCTACTGAAAAAAACGAATCTTGATAAAAGGGTAACTCATAACTGTTTAGTCTAACTTATTTCTTTCCAAAAGGTCAAGCAACATGTTCATGTTAACATTTCTGATGTGTGTGTGTGTGTGTGTGTGTGTGTGTTTTTCCTCTCTAAAATACACCCCTGTCTTTCTCCACCTCTGTCTGCCCTATAGCAAAAATAAGGGAAAAAGAAAGTTACAGCTTTTTTCCTCAGGGCTTCAATATGAGTCAGCATCAAACTAGCTATGGTCAGCCAAGAAAAGCAAAATAAAACAAAATGTAATAGTGAGCCCTCTCATCATTTTGCTGCATGATTCTGTTTAAGTAGCTCTAGAATGACAATTAATCCAACATACAATACGAAGGCTTTCCAGCTCTAGGAATCACCACCCTGTGTCTGCACCTCTCTTTCTAACTGTATTAAACACACACACACACACACACACACACACACACACACACACTGTGCAGTGGGAGGCCCTAGGTGGCATGAGGACACATATTAATGTGTGTCTGGCTAGTGGTCTGGTCATAGTTATTTCCCTAGCCCTGGTGTTTTCCTAAGACCTTGAACACAGTTTTGGCTGCCATCTTCCTCCCCTTAAGAAGGGGCTACATATTTTAACATTGTCCCCCCCTCCCATGTACACAGATAATAATTTAATAAAAATAAAATAAAATAAAAAGAAAAGAAAGAAGTGAAAGGATTAAGTTATAAAATAGTCTCAGGGATGTAAAGTACTGCATAGAGAATATAGTCAATAATATTGTAATAACTATGTTTGAGGTGGGTACTATTGAAAGTAAACTGTAATTTAAAAATAAAAAAAATCTAATCAAAAAAAAAAAGAAAAAAAGAAAAAAAGAAGGGGCTACACCCTCAAAGGAAGACAGGCTAGTCCCACCTAGTTTGGCTCAGTGGATAGAGCATCAGCCTACGGACTGAAGGGTCCCAGGTTTGATTCCAGTCAAGGACACATGCCTGGGTGAGGCAGCTGATCAATGACTGTCTCTCATCATTGATGTTTTTGTCTCTTCCTCCCTTTCCCTTCCTCTCTGAAATCAATATATATATATACTAGAGGCCTGGTGCACAAATTTGTGCATGGGTAGGGTCCCTCCGCCTGGCCAGCTATCAGGGCCGATCAAGGCTGTCTTGAACAGTCTGTGTGTGTGTGCGGGAGGTTGGCTGGCCGTGGGTGGGGTGGGAAGAGGAGCCATAGGAGGTTGGCCAGCTGGCCAAGATTGGGCCAATTGAGACTGCGGGAGGTTGGTTGTGGGAGTGCACTGACCACCAGGGGGAAGCTTGTGCATTGAGCATCTGCCCCCTGGTGGTCAATGCACATCACAGCAACTGGTCGACTAGTAGTTTAATTCTGTCATAACAATTGCTTATGCTTTTATATATATAGATATATGAAGACAGGCTAATGGGAGTACCCTCTCTGGGTCCTGGTTTTCTCTTTCCTGCATGGCTCCCTGTTGTCTGGAGCTGAGTGGCAGCGCTCCCATACTGGTAGCCTTCTTTCAAAGTGGCTGCTTCCTGTTTTCATTCATTTATGCTATTTGTCTGGCTCCTGGGCATTTTGATTTGCAGCCTCTGATCCAGAATCTCACCTGTAGGCCTTAACTTGGCTGGTTTTACCTGAAATGTTCTTTCTCTACATGGCTGAGTCTGAATAAGGTCCGTTAGGTCTCAGTCTTTGTCTTCCACTATCTGGGAAGTTTTCTTGACTCTTCCAACTCCGCCTGTGCATTCCCTCGGCATCTTGTTACTTCCCATCATAGCTCGCATAATTTTTTATGGGTTCCCTTTTGGGCTGCAAGTTTTACGAGCACAGAAATTGCATCTGTTTTGTTCATAATTCTATCCTGAGCACCTAGCACAGCACATACAATCTAGTACATGCTTAATAAATTGTTTGCATTAATTAATAAACTAATCAATTTATTGATTAATATGAGCATTGAACTGTACTATGGATTTCAGGAGAACATTAAAAAAATTCTCTCAATATTTAAATATTGCAATGAACATGGGAGTACAGACATTATTCTGAAATCCTGATTTCAATTCTTGGAATATACCCAGAAGTGAAATTTCTGGGTTATAGGTAGCTTCAGTTTTAATTTTTCTAGGAAGCTCCATAGTTTTCCATAGTGGCTGCACCATTTTATATTCCCACTAGCAGTTCCAATTTCTCCATATCCTTGCCAACACTTATCTTTTTTTTCTTTATAATAGCCATCCCACAGATGTGATGATATCTCATTGTGGTTTCAATTTGCACTTTCTTCACAGTTAATGATATTGAATACATTTTTTTTTTAATAATTGTTGGCTATTTGTATATCTTTTTGGGGGAGATATCTATTCAAGTCCTTCTCACATTTAGAAAAATCTGGTTATTTTTTGCTATTAAATTGTAGGAGTTTCTTATATTTTTTTATATTAATTTTTTAACAGATATATGGTTGACAAATAATTTTTCCCACTCTGTAGGTTGCCTTTTTTTTTCTGTTGATTGTTTCTTTTGCTGTGCAGAAGCCTTTCAGTTTGATGCAGTCTCACTTGTCTGTTTTCTTCACTTTTGCTGCCTGTGTCCACATGCATCTTTGAAAAAAGAATTAAAAGTCTGATTTTGTGTAGCATTACCATTATCATACTTAAGAAAATTTGTAATTCCACAATGCCAATTATTATTTTTTAAAATTTATCTTTATTGTTGAAAGTATCACAGATGTCCTCTTTGATTGTTTTTTCCCATTGACCCCCTTCCCCTGTGCCCCACCCACTCCTTCCAGGCTTTCACCACTCTATTGTCTGTGCCCATGGGCTATACATATATGCATATTAATCACCCCCTCACCTCCCCTCTGAAACACAATGCCATTTAATACCTAGTTCATATTCAATTTTTATCAAATGTCCTAACAAATTATCTTTTAAAAATTGAGGTGAAACTTACATAACACAAAATTAACCATTAAACATTTATTTAGTGTCATTTAGTACATTCACAATGTTATACACATGTCACTTCTATCAAGTTCTAAAACATTTTGTCACCCCCAAAAGGATATGCACCACATTAGACAGTCACCCCTCCAGTCACCAGTGTCTACTAGATTTACTTATTCTGGGATATTTTATATAAAGAGAAGCAGCCAATATGTGACCCTTCATGTTTCCATAAATCATCTCCTAGCTATTTTTTTTAAGGAAGGAATTTAAAGAAGAATACAAATAAAAACTATTGGTGCAGTATTTCTTTCCTTAATGTTCGCTTTGAAATGACAGGATTTCATTTTAATCTCAAATCTGCCTGGGTACCCCTCTGTCTCCTACGCAGTTCCAACAAAGAAAAGTATGCATGTGGAGAAACACACAGTCTGCAACTCAGGCAAAGC
This sequence comes from Pipistrellus hanaki, assembly GCF_964339955.1. Lineage (NCBI taxonomy): Eukaryota > Metazoa > Chordata > Mammalia > Chiroptera > Vespertilionidae > Pipistrellus > Pipistrellus hanaki. The sequence goes on along the minus strand of NC_140503.1, from coordinate 160,652,615 downwards.
GGCTGAGGATTTTGCCCACAACATTTTCTGGCTCTTAGAGATATTAGGAAAGGCTGCCAGGCTGAACCTAGGCCATGGAGTAGTCTCCATAGTTACTGTAGAGATGTTAACCAGTGGAGGGGGGAAGTGGTGACACCCACTGGCTGTGACTATAGGCACCGCCCACTGTCAGGCTAGCCCGGATTGATGTGGGTGGGAGGAATATGTTTGCTTAAAAGGAAACATGAGCTCTTCAGAACTAATTCTACATGGCCAGTCTGAATTATAATTCCATGTGATCAGTCTGAATCAGATATTCTCTTTGCTTCAGTTGCCAGTGGTATATTTTCAAATATTCTTGGCTCCATAAAAGAAAGCGCATGTAAGAGCTATTGGAATAACCACTTCCCCTCTCAACCTGCCTTTATCGTCCATCTTCTGGTGCCTTCCTAGGGTGACTTCTTAAGCTCCTCAGCATTTTCAACAGAATCCTTTGGCTGAGCCCCAGCTCAGGATTCACCTGTATTATTTTCACTGGGCATGACAGCTTGAAAGAGCGGCAAAGGGTCCATAGGTTGGGTTAGCATTTAAAATTCTACTGAGCAACACTCTATGGCTTTAAACTGACATACGAGGTTTGAAGTCCCAGGTTATATAGCAAGAAAGGCAAATACCCGAGAGATGCTATTGGTTGATTGCAGAATTCTTGCCCATTGAGCTTGCACACTGGCCTAAGATATTTCTCAACAAAGGATTGCAGGGAACCACAGCCAGCATGGTCTCTGAACATTGCAAATTATAGTGTATCTCACCAAAACCGGTTTGGCTCAGTGGATAGAGAGTCGGCCTGCAGACTGAAAGGTCCCAGGTTCGATTCTGGTCAAGGGCATGTACATTGGTTGCGGGCACATCCTCAGTAGGGGGTGTGCAAGAGGCAGCTGGTTGATGTTTCTCTCTCATTGATGTTTCTAGCTCTCTATCCCTCTCCCTTCCTCTCTGTAAAAAAATCAATGAAATATATTTTTAAAGTGTGTCTCAACAGAAGGCCAAGAGTGTTTACTGACTGAACTGCCATCTACAGCAAGCCTTCAAAATGCTAATCCTAGAACTTGCTGTAGCAAAATTTATAGCAGAAACAATTATGTGAGGAGGTAGTGCGATACATAATTAATATTCAAAAGTAGCCGAGTAAATTTACATGCCCAAATGCTTCATCTCCCTGAAGATCTGATACTGAAAGTGATGTGGTATATCCTTTATTGTTGAAGGTCCTCCTTTCCCCACCATTAACCTCTTCCCGTGTGTTCCCATTCTACTCCCTCCCCTAGGCCCTCACCACCCCATTGTCTGTGTCCACAGTTATGCATATATACATACAAGCTAATGCCAATAAACCAATGATTCTCCTTGCGGAAAAAAAATTTACTATAGGATCTTATTTTCTGAGATCTCTCTAAATAAAAGTGCAATGTTACATATTCTGAGAAGCATGGATCAGCGAAGGTGTGGTAGTGGAAAAACCCAAGTACACGGTGAAAGAGAAGTTTAGATGGATCTTTTAGGCCAGAATCCATGGAGACCACATTATTCTGCTTCTTGATACTTGTACCCTAGCCACTAAAGTTTATAGTAGCCTATTTCCTGATAACTGGAATTTTCATGGGAGCAAGTGCAAAAGTCTGTCACCTGAAGTTAAATAAAAATTAAGTTTTTAGTGCTCCCAGGAGTCCTTTTAGTGTTTCCAAGTTGTGTCTTGGTTTTAGTTGCTGTGTATTTGATATGTAGTTCATGAAGAAGAAATACAGATTTTAATCTGATTGAACCACAAAGTCTAAATGGACTTTTTTGTGAAAGAAAAAAAGAATTACTGCTTATTTTTAACCCCTTTTGTTTATTTACTGACATATAATTTTTCTGTGTTTCATTTATTTTTATAGACCACTTTTTGAAAAAAATAGGGTGTAAATAAAATAATTATCAGTAGTAATAACAACAATAATAAGGTACTATTTTATGAATGCTTACTTTATTTTGGAGTCTGTTTTAAGTGCATGCCAATACTGTTTTATTCTGCTCACAGTCTGTGAGGAAGGTATTTTTATTCTCATGTTATATAAGAGAGAAACTGAATCTCAGAGTAGTTAAGTATTTGGTAAGCAACTGATTAGGGATTTGAACCCAAATTCTTCTGACTTGAAAGCCTGAATCCTTCACTGTTGCACTGGACTTCTCTATATGTAAAGAGCCACGAACGTTTGTCATTTTGTTTTCCTTCAAATGCTGCCTGGATCAGTGTAAGGGGTTTGCTTATTTTTCTGAATCTTTCACTGAGAGATGAATCTCATTGGTTTCACCAAAATTAGTTTTTGATGTATGTTCTGGTGTAAGAGATTCTATACTGTGATTTCTAGATATTATTATGTTAAAATATACTTAGGGCAGTAATTTATCTGGATCTACTATTTACATCTAAGTTCACATTTAAGTTTTGCTTAATATAAAAAAAGACCATAGTAAAAGCACTCAACCCTGATATGACCAATGCCAGGAAGAGTAACAAAATAATTGGTGTATTTACATTTTCACATCGTCCACTAGCAACTTTGTTTTATATGGCCAGCAGATGTTGGGGCTTAGAGCACCTGCTAAGACAAGTTGGTTCTTTATGGCTGAAGCCTGGTCCCATGTCTGTGAGAGTTTATGTCCCCCCTGCTGGCTTGCTGGGGCCCAGTGATCTGTGCTCTTGGTTCATTAGTGCAGTCAGAGTCTGCGGTGGGTCTTGGATTCTCCTTTCAAGAGGATCTGCTGGGCCTGCTTTGATAGCGCAGCCAAGCAACTGCTGGTTGCAATGTCAAAAATGCCAGAGGCTTCTTTTCTGTGTAGAAAAATCATCTGAAAGCCCAACAGCAAGAGAAAAGCACACGTTTTCTTGCCATAAAACCTAAAAACAAGTTTGGGAAAGAAGGCCGAGACAACAAATGCTCCCCACTTCTGTCTGCTGTTGCCTAGATGAATGCACCTGCCTTTGGGAAAACTGCCTCTTCACTTTGCCCCTCATTGAAGACACTTTGGAGACAGGCTTACAATGCCTTGTGAGAGATATGCCAACCTATTCAGTTTTCTTCCATTAGAAGTCGTGTTGAAGAAGCAAATAAGGCCACATCTACTTGTGAAAATGCAAAGAAAGGCCAAGACAGTATCTGAGTTGCAAGTGACTTTTCCCCACTTTGAATATTAGGGACCATTGTTTAAGTGTTCCACTTTACTTTTCATGTTTATATGAGCATTCTCAACTAAAACTAATAATTTCATCCAAATGATCATATCTATTCTCTATTTCCCTTTTCCCTTAAGAAGGCTTTACATGAAATGAAGGGATTTTGATTATATGGAGGGGCAGGACTACAGTGAACAAAATGTCAATTCTAAGAGTCCTCTAAACATTGTTTTATTTATAAAAGTTACAAAATTATTATAAGTTGTGCCCTTAAAATAATTACTAGGAAAAATTTCCCAATCGCATTTCTCATGTGTTACACTGTGTTTTGTGAGATACTTATTTAATTCCTGCCTTTCTACCACGTGTGTTCAGTGGTATTCGTGGCTAGGTGAGGTGGAGCTGGATAAAAGCTTGTGAAAGGGAATGAAGTCGGTGACTTGACCCCTCAATTTTGTCTTCTGAGGCAGTACAGGAGAAGCATGCTTGAGCTTGGGAGAACTTCTATCCAAGGTGTAGCCTTTCAGACGAGCGCTCCAGTCCTGCGGGACAACAGTGCCAGGAGCATCTGAAACAGAGAGACCTACTCCTTTTAAAAATCCTTTCTTGGGCTTCTGGTATATCCAAATGAGCTACTATTCAAAATTTCCCCACCATCTGCACAGCGCCCTTCCACCCAAGAAGATAAAGAGACGCTTCCACTTGAACAAAGGCTGCTGGCCAAATGTGTTTCACTTGAGGTTTGTTTGTGTTTTTAAGCGGTAATGTCTTCTCCCCCCTCAGTCTTTTAATCTAAGGACTAGCCACATTTATTTAGCATGTCTTTCCTATTCACTAGTTCAAGATATAGAATGACAGGGAAGAGTCACGTCGTAAAATAACATGAAAGCTTCTAGAAGGACTAAGAGAAAAGGAGAGTGAAAGAAACTTATGTTGTTCAATGGCACAAAGGTTCCTTTTGAGGTGGGCTTTTGGCCCCACCACTCATATATTTCCAAGGACAGTTCTAGTTATTAGCAGACCTTGCCAGGAATGGACAGAAGTGGTCAAAATAATGTGTGGCTGCAAGGGTGTTGAGGTACTTTTTTCCTGAACTTCTGTTTGTAGGAGAGGGAACTCATGAAGATGTTTTAGTTTCTCCTTGCGATTACAATAAGATGACTTGCAAAATGATCACTAAAACTTCCATTTGCAATGGGATACATAAATAATTAGCATATAGATTTATATATTTTTTTGGAGGGCAGAGATCTAAGCAGAGGTTAATTCTGTGTCACTACAGTTTATCTAACAAATAAAAGCAAAACTAATTGCCTTGTTGGAAGCTTTTGGGGCCATAATTAAGGAATTAAGACACTGCTCTTGGAATGACAAGTTCTGGTTCCTAGGTCCTGCTTTGCCACTAACAATAAGTATGTCCAATTGCTTAACTTTTCCATTATAAAGGTATCACTCATGTGTTATTTATTAGAGAAGCTATAGTATATAGCAGTAAAAAAATAAATAAAAACAACCTTGAAACAAAATCCCAATTCCTTGCACAAACAATAAATTATAAAACATAATGGGCTTTGGACAATTTAAAATATATAAAAATCAAATAGCTAATAAGCTTAAAGACAATGAAATCAAGCTCCAGTAATTAAATAAAAGCAAATCAACAAGCTACCATTAAGTTTTGCTTATCAATTAGGAAAGAGTTTCAAAAATAGTGATGAGTATTCTTGATGGGAGTGTGGCAGAAATTAATTTTTAAACAACTTTTCTGGACTTGCAGTTTAAAGCCTTTTACCACTTAAACCAGCAATTTCACTTTCAATATGTATTTCAAAGAAATAGTAATGTGATAGAGATTTCTATCTCACGAAAACAATGCTTCTAATAATAAAATATTGAATATAGTGCTGCAATAGGGAACTAGTTAAATTTTTGATTATATGTTTACATTCTGAAATGCTATGTAGTTTTTAAGAATTACCTATACTAATAAAAGTATAATATATTAATTAGACCGGACATCCTTCCGGATCACCTTCTGGATGAAGCCACAGTGGGCGGAGGCTGAGGCAGAGGTGGCCGACACTTTGCAGGAGGGGGCCTGAGAACCTTGCACGAATTTCATGCGTCAGGCCTCTAGTATGCACAATGATATTCAATGCAATGGAAAAGTTCATACTACATTATTATTTGAGAACAAAAGCAGGTTATAAGATAGTATCTACAGCATGATTCTAATTTTGTAAAACAAATGCATAAGGGTGGGGGTTGGGAGCAGCTGGGGAGAGGTCAATGGGGGAGAAAAGGAGACATAAGGTAATATGTCTCTAAATAATAAAGAATTTAAGTTAAGCAATGCATAAGGAAATTATTAAAATGTTAAAGTCACTAACTTTGGGGTATGAATTAGCCATAATTTTGCTTTATTTGTGCTTTTATACACTTGCTAAATATTCTTCAAGCACATTATTTATAATGTAATTTGAATAAAAATAAATAAATACCATGAAAATAATGGTCTTTAAGTCTGGTTACCTGTGGCAAATCACTTAAATGTTCTGGACTTGAGATCTAAAATGAGCCAATTGAGTAGATGAGCTTGAGGTTAACTCTGTGAGTCTGAGTTACCAGGCTCTTCAGCAGTAGTAACGTCTTTGTCATTTTGGCTAACAGGTAATTGAGGGAGAAGATAAAAGGCATTATTTATTTTTAAGTATTTGGCATACGTCCAAAACATTGAGTCAATTTAATGTAATTACCTTTTCATAATTATAATTTCAGAAGTGCTTCCACTTCAGTTTCAAATAATCTTTTCATCAGTTCCTTATATTTCCTTCCTGTGAGCTTGGAGGCTTATAGGATCGTAAACAAACATTTAGACACATTGGATTCCTGCTATTTAAAGAAAACCTGTGGAGAACACTTATTCGAATCAAATCCTTTGTTCATAGAAGTAATAGCCACCAACAGTCATTCTTAAGTCCCCAGTTTCCCCAAATGGTTCTTGGCCACAGGCCACATGATTTCTTGGGGAAATTCAGTGAGAGTAACAAGCTGGTATCTGGAGTGCACAGCAACGCCAGTGGTTGTGCTGCTGTGCAGCGCGGTGTGCTGAGGTGGCTGTTTCACTTGCTGTGGGAGTTGTTTTTTATTGCTGTTGTTTTCTTTTGAGACTCAAATGTATTTTCATTTGCTGTTCTGTATTGCCTGTGCCTCTTGAACCATTTTTGGACTTATTTCAGTGATGGCTATTATTCTGATGGGTAATGTAATATGTAAAATCTATGTTTCTATCTTAATTTTAACCATAAAAGAACTTGTTTTCAATAGCTGTAAGAGAGGATAAGGATAAAATGAATTGTTTTGGTTAGATTTTTCATTCTTCCTCCTATGCTGTCTGATTAACTTTATATTCTGCTAGAAAATACATACACACACACACTTTTTACTAATTTTCAGTTAGCCACTTCAGTTTTCATCCTCCATGTTTCTGGACTATTTGTTTTTCAGTTCAAGGCAATATTTTCTGGCACATAAACCAACGTCTGTTCTGACATTTCCGTTGAGGCATGGAAGAGTGGCTACTGTGATGTCCCCTTAGAGCACAGGTCCCAGCTGGGGCCAAGGCTATAAGACATAATGGCAGCATTTTGATGGAACCAGTGCTTCTGCTCTTCATAGTTCCAGGAGCTGAATCCAGTCATCAGCTTCCTACTCTCAGTTACTCCTGACTGACTCCATAGGACTGGGTGGGGAGGAAGAAGTATAGGAGAATAAAAATCATGCTGTGCTGACCACAGGATTCTCACAAACGGAACTCCTGACTTCGAGGATAGAATAACGTTAAGAACTATGAAATCTCTAAGATCTTGTTCTACATACGAGCTAATGTGCTAGCCTGCCATAGTTTCATGGATGTTGGAGGAGCCACGAGGCTACTGGTTTAGAGACAAAAGACTTTCCTACTTCAGTAAGCAAATAGCATGGGTTTCATGTTCTTGTTAGTTCCCCTTGAGCCCCCAAGTCCCATGGGGCCATTTAGAAGGGTTCAGATGGATGTTGCTCATGCAGTGGGTTTGTGTCACAGCCCAGATATTTTGTAATAGGTGCAATCAAACTGCCCAATGTTTGCCCTATTATACTTTTACTAGTGGCTGGTGCATGGATTCGTGCACATTGAAAGGAAATTAATTAGAAGGTGGCTGGTGGGTTGGGACTGGGTGAGATAGGCTGGACACGCCCTGGAGCCAACCTCCTATGGTTCCTCTCTGGTTGGCCACATCTGGGGCAGCGCCATGGCTTGAAGGGCATCTGCAAAGTGAGCAGGGTCCCTCCACCAGGTAGGGTCCCTCAGCCTGGCTTTTGGGGATCAGGCCAAAACCAGCTCTCTGACATCCCCCAAGGGATCCCAGAGTGCTAGAGGGCATTCTGCAAAGTTGCTGTCGTACAGAATAATTTATGCAGTAAACTAGATTCGGGCCAACAATGCTCCAGCAACAACATCACCCACGGCTGAAGGTGGAATTGCATGGCCCCATGAGGAATCGGGCTCCCTTCTCTCTGGTTCCAGGGTGCATCACATGAGAACTGCCACTGCCAAGTCACCACAGCTCTGTAGCTTCTGCATTGAGTGTCTGCCCCCTGGTGGTCAGTGTGCACTATATGTACCAGCCATTCAGAAGGATGGTCAGACAGTTACTCAGCTTTCATGTACTAGAGGCCTGGTGCATGAAATTCATGCATGGTGGGGAGGGGATCCCTTCAGCCCAGTCGGACATCCCTCTCACAATCTAGGACCACTGGCTTCTAACTGCTTACCTGCCTGCCTGCCTGATTGCCCCTAACTGCCTCTGCCTGCCAGCCTGATTGCCCCTAACTGCCCCCCCCGCACGGCCTGGTTGCCCCCAACTGCCCCTCTCTGCTGGCCTGGTCACCCCCAACTACTCCCCCTGCTGGCCTGGTTGCCCCTCACTGCCCCCCTCTGCTGGCCTGGTCACTACTCTTTGTCTGTCACTCCTGCCAGCCTGGTCACCCACATCTACCCCCCTCCCCCCCACCGCTGGCCTGGTCGCCCCCAACTGCCCCCCCTGCTGGCCTGGTCATCCCTCACTGTCCCCCTCTGCCGACCTGGTCACCTCTCACTGCTCCTCCCTTCCCCCACTCCCTCTTGCCAGCTTGGTTGCTCTATTCAGTCCTTTGGTCATCCCTCATTAACCCCCCTGCCAGCCTAGTCACTTCACACAACCTGTTGGTGATTCCCTTGGTAACTCCCCCTGCCAGTTTTGTCACCCCATGCAGCTTGCTGTTCGTTTGTTACTGTGAAGGCATCATGGCCAATTTGCATATTACCTTTTATTAGTATAGATATAGATTCTGCTGGGCAGTAGGGTACATCTGCTCTCATAAGGTCTTTAAGTGTTTTTAGTGCTGCAGAAGTGTCATTCAATTGTTGCTAACAACAGGACTTTTTTTAGGAACAGGTAAGCATCCTTGGGAATTCCAAGATTCTACTGAGCAAGGAAATCTGAGTATCCTTCATGGCAAGTTGGGGAATTAAATAATTGTTATTTCAGCATTAAAGAAAGCCAGAAACAGCTGGATTGTATAAATTGTGATAGGGCCATGTGACGAGATACCATAAAGTGGTTTAAATCATATTACTATTCATTTTTTTTTGTGAGAGAAAGCCACACCAAAATGTTAACATTGATTATTTAAAAATGCAGGAGTTATAGATGATTGACCCCTCTCCCCCTTCTTCTACATTTTCTACGATTTCCACCACATACATTTAAGAATCAGGAGAAAAACTATGCACTGTGGGAAGCAAAATTTAGTTCTGGCCAAAGCAAAAGGGAAAACTTTTATAATTTTTTCTTAATACTCAAGCTAGTGTTTCTAGCGGTTATTAAATACAGTCCTGAGGAGGTAGGCATCTCTCTCCTGCCAGACTGAGAGGCCTTGCACCTCCGGGTGCAGGAGGCTACTGTTTGTGTCACATTCTAACTCTGGGTGAGCACTCCACTTCCACCTCCTCCTAGCCCTGAGGGAAAGTGAGCTTCTTTTGTAGGCCAGGCAGCCACCCAGAAGCCCCAATGGCAGGCCTTACTACCAGCAAAATCCCTCATGACAAATTCGTCCTTTGTGCTGGTACAATTGGCTTGTCACCTCATTTTTACAGCTAATTAGCTCTTTAGTAAGCGATGGCTAGTGTCAGAGGTCATCTGATACCTGATTCTGATAAATTGACCGTAAATATTACCGTCCATCTGTATTTGCTGTTCAAAACACCGCTTAGTGACCAGATTTTAAACTCTTTTTTTGTGAGAGACCCTGCTTATTTTTGTTGGCAAGATAAAGTTTCCAGATAATGCTCATGAAACTTATCATCCCTGAAGTTATCTGAGGTTGCTCCTCAATTAGTCTTTCCAATGGGTCACGCTACCCACGGGGGTGGGGGTGGGGGCTGGGGGGAAGCATTCACTCAGTTTCCAACTTTTTCCAGAGTTTCTTTTGTTTCTTCAGCTAAATCAGAAAGCCACTGAAGGAACCCTTGTTTTGATTCTGTCATTCACTAGTATAACTTTTAGAAACATTGTATTGTTTTTTTTTTTTTTTAAATATTTGTATTGATTTCAGAGAGGAAGGGAGGAGAGAGTGACAGAAACAGCAATCATGAGAGAGAACCACCCATAGACTGTCTCCTGCACGTCCCCCACTGAGGATCAAGCCTGCAACCCAGGCATGTGCCCCTGCCCGCAGTCGAACACGGGATCCTTAAGTCCTCAGGCTGAGCCAAATCAGCCAGGGCAACACTGGATTTTTTTTTTTTTTTTTAAACAACAACGCTGGTAATGCTAAGTGCAGCCCCTACTATGTGCCAGGACTATTCTAAAAGGTTCATGTGCATTAAATCCTTGCATTCTCACAATACCCTATCTAGAAATAGTTTTAATCCCTACATGATAGATGAGGAAACTGAGGCTTGGAAAGGCTATGCTTTTTGGCCAATAACATCCAGGTAATGAAGGATGAAGTCTTTGCTCAAGTCTGCCTGACTTCTGTTAGGTATCTCCACCGCTACACCTTACAGTCATATGAACCTAGGTATTAACATCACTAGCTGGTTGATAAACTAATTCTGAAAATACCTCTGGGGTGAATTGTGTGTGTGAATTGGTCGTTTGTTACAGGCCATTTAGAGATCAGTAATATCCAGGGAATATGGAAGAGCAGCAACAAAAAGAAATTAGAGATGAACCTAAGGTCTTGGTTTCCAGGAGAGCCAGGAGTTGTCTAGACTGAGGCTGGCAGTTGGAGTTGACCTGGGATAAATCAGGTGAGTAGTGCTCCTTGTCTTGGTTCCACTTGGAAGCCCCTGGGTAGCAGTGTAGGACAGTGGTCGGCAAACTCATTAGTCAACAGAACCAAATATCAACAGTACAACGATTGAAATTTCTTTTGAGAGACAAATTTTTTAAACTTAAACTATATAGGTAGGTACATTATTATTAACTTAATTAGGGTACGTGGTATTTTGTGGAAGAGCCACACTCAAGGGACCAAAGAGCCTCATGTGGCTCGTGAGCCACAGTTTGTTGACCACTGGTCTAGGAGCTGTTCAAGTGTGGCTAGGGAGCAAGGCAAAGGCAGTGCTAGCACAGTCAGCTGTCAGACAGAGCCGATGAAAAGCAAGAGCTTTTTACATCAACAAGAGAAAAGAGAGCACAGATTCCTACTGTGTTCCTGAAATGCCAGCGCACACATTTCTACACGACTAGGACTCACTTGTTTCTAAACCCCAAATAGTTTTTCAGAGAATTCAATAGATTTCTTCACTCTCCTCACCCACTACACCCCCACCTCAGACCTGAGGGACAGTGTGTAATATGGAAGGCTTCTTGGAAGGCATATTAAAAGGATTAGATCATCGATCACTAATGAGATGTCCCAGATTTAGCAGCAAGTAGACAGAATCTACGACTCTCGGTTAGTCCAGTTTGTGCAGAGATGGCAATAGAAACCAAAGCATACAGAGACTGCCGTTTCCTTTATGCTAGGTTGACCAGATATAGTAACAGCATTTGACAATAAGAAAGATATAAAAGGAGCAGACCAGAACGGAATGTACCTGACTGCTATGTAAATTCAGATTGTAGTCTTAAAAACATGAGAGGTTAGGTATGCAAATGTGGGACAAAGCATAATCAATCAGCCAACCCCTAAGTGTATTGAATAGCCTTGAGTAATAGAGTCAGCACTGTGTGCAATGCCAAATGATGACACAGTCTCTGACCTTAAGTAGGAGGCAGAGGAGGTTTAGAGCGAACAAACAAGTGAGACCGTATAGGCACAGGAATTCTAGCAGACAGGAATTCTAGAAAAAAGAATTTTATTGGGAATCAAGAGAGTTTTATGTTCTCTTCTTGATTTCAACACTAATTAGCTGTGTGACCTTGAATAGCCAAATTTATCTCTCTGGGTCTTTCTAAATTTGCTGTTTGTAAAAAGAAGGAGATGGCAATCTTGGAGGTCTTTCCAGAACTAATATTCTTATCTAAGGGAGAATTTCCATGGGCCTAAATCTGCATGTCCCAGAAACGGGGGGTAAGAAATGGTCAGGTATGGACAACGAGAGAGAGAGAGAGAGAGAAAGAGAGAGAGAGAGAGAGAGAGAGAGAGAGAGAGAGAGAGAGAGAGAGAGTGTGTGTGTTTATGAGTTTGTCTGCCTGTGTGCACGCATGAACAGTTGTAGATGTGGGGCTTGTGAGGAAGGGGTGTGGAGACACGAGAGGGATTGATTTAGTGCTGATTGAGGTAGCAATGGAGAGGTGAAGCATACTCAGATATGACAGCAAAGGCCAGTCCCTGTAAAACTCAATTCCTTGATGTGAAGCAACTGCCCAGTTAATCAAGCCAAAAAAAACAAGCCATCATTTTTGATTCCTCTTTCCCTTGCTAATCACATCTAAGTCCATCAAGTATATATACTCAGATCAATTGACTTCTCTCCCTCTCTATCACCACCAACTGAGTCCAGCTGCCAACACTCTCTCTTTTGGAAGAAAGCAGCAGCTTTGTGACTGGTCTCCCTGAATCTCTCTACTTGAGAGTTGGTCCCCTACAACGGGGCAAGAGCAATGTTTACAAATTATCAAGGGGTCCTGTCACTGCCCTTCCTAAATCCCTCTAATGATTTTGGGTTGCACTTAGAATAAAGCCATTCTAACCACCCCCTGTCCCATGCCAGCTATCATCGCCATATCTACAGGGAACTGCATGACCCCGCCCATCCTTCATTGTCCTCATATCTTCCACCAATTCCCTTTCTCCCAACCTCATTGGCCTTCTTGATTAGCTTCAGGCATTTCTAGCACAATTTTGCCTCATATTTTTTTTTTCTTTTCTTCTTCTTCTTTTTTTTTTTTTTTTTTTTTCCCCCTCTCCCTTCTGCCTGGAATAGTCTTCACTTATAACTTCATTGTTTTTTCCTATTATTCTCAGATTGACACTCAAAGGTCACTTCCCTAAGGAGCTTTCTTCAACCTCCTGTCAAAGATGGGTTATTCTAATCATATTTTATCATGCTGTATCATAGCACCCAGTTTCATTGTCTCCATAGTATAAATGGAAAATTACATATGTTCTTATTGGCTAATTGTCTACTTCCCCCACCATAATGTAAGCCCAAAGATAATAGGGACCTATTCTGCATTGTTCCACTTTGTGCTTCTTGCCCTGTAACAGGCACCCAATGTTTGCTGAATGAATGAATGAAAGGATACTTACGATACACTGGAATAAAACACAGTGGTATGGTACGGTGGTTTCAGGTACCATGGATCAGCTATCAGGCAAACCTGAATTCAGATCTCAGGTTTGCCATTTTCTGGGCAGCCACACGACCTTGAGCAAGTTATGTAATCTCTGTAAACCTCAGGTGTAAAGTGAGGAAGAAACCTCAGGTGTAAAATATTACTTGCAATAATAGCTTTAAAACCCTAAGCTCAGTGCTTCATAGAATTAGCTTCTTGTTTCTTTTTACATTTTGCTTCTGGTCTTCTTTTCTTTAGATTTCATTTGAACAGAGAAGGAAAATGGTATTAGTACAAAAAGGGATTTTTCTCCCTCTTTATTCCTTCCTCCTTTCCTTCCCCTTCCCTTTCCCTCTTCTGCCTCTTACTCTTGTTCTCTCTTTCTTCTTCTCACCTTTCCATATCTTTTATTTGTTTATATATATAAGTATATTTATTTACCAGGGCCCAGTGCATGAATTCATACACATTGAAAGGAACTGTGGGCCATGAGGCTGCGGTGGCACAGGGGTGGGATTTGGGCCATTCTCTATGCCCTTGCCTAGCCTCTTCCACCATGGCCCCCTGGCTCCCCTGTCTTCTGGCAGCCCTGCTCCCATATGCTGATGGTACTGTCCCTGCTGGCACCTGCTGAGGGCACGAGTGATTGGGGCCAGCATCAGCAGTAGTTGCAAACAGGGCTGGCACCGTCACCAGGTGTGAGTGGAGACTGCTGCCCCGATTGCCCCTTAGGAGCAGGGGGAGGTGGAGAAGCCCTCAGGGGTGATTGGGGCCCAGCAGCTGCCGCTGGCACCGGCTGTCTGCACCTAGTAATCAGGATCGGTGTCAGCCACTGGCAGTGGGTGTGAGTGATAGCTCCGGTACCAGCGGCAGGTGTGAGTGAGGCTGGCACTGGCAGTGGGTACAAGCAGTGGCAGCTGGCCCCAATCGTCCCTCAGGAGCAGGAGAAGGTAGAGAAGCCCCAAGGGGTGATCAGGATTGGCACTAGGCACAGGCAGTGGGTGCAAATGGCAGCTCTGGCAGTGGGGGAAAGCACCAAGCAGGACTGATGCACTCGGTGCAAAGAATTTTCAGTAACCACCAGATGCTCGCCCTAATGACAGCAAATAGCACCCTGCCTTGGTCTGGTACCCCTGCTCCACCTCCCGCTGCAGCTGATGCCTACCACGTTCTGTGCTCTGCCACCTGTTGCCCATGCCTGCCATGTCCTGTGCATGCCCCCTGGTGGTTAGTGCACATCATAGTGACTGGTTGTTTGGTTGTTCCGCCGTTCAGTCTATTTGCATATTAGGGATATATAGCCAATTGCTAACAGTATTCAGTAGGCAAATGCAAATGTGTTATAATTCCTTTGGTATTGTTATTAAAATTTTATTTGTAAGAAAGCATATAATTAAATAATGTTAACTATTACATTTGACATTCAAATAGATCAAATAATGTTTATTTATTAATAATAACCATCTGTATAGTACTTTGGATAATAAATGGTATTCAGTAGCATTATTTAACCTGATTTTATTTGATGTAATTCTTACATTATACATAGAAAACCAAAAGCTCAGGGCAGTGGGTGGAATTGTGTACCCCCATAACATTTGTGTCCAAGTCCTAATCTTTGTTATCTGTGAATGTGACCTTATTTGGAGACAGGGTTTTTGCAGATGCAACTACATTAAAGATCTGGATGAGAAATCATCCTGGATATAGAATGGGCCTTAAGTCCAATGACTAATGTCTTTATTAGAGAAAAGAGAGGGAGATTTGAGACACAGACACATGCAGGGAAGCAGGCCATGTGAAGACAGAGGCAGAGATTAGAGTGATGTATTTACAAGCCAAGGAATGCCAAGGATTGCCCAAAGCCACCAGAAGCTAGGAGAATGGCATGGGATAACTTTCCTCAGATCTCCCATAAGGAACCAATCCCATTGACTGGCTTCCAAAACCATAGAGAAGAAATTCCTGTTGCTATAAGCCACCAAGTTTGTGGAAATTTGTTAGAGCAGCGCTGGGAAACTAATATATTCAGTTAATGTACAAAAGTTCATTATTGAGAACAGAGACCATCCATAAAGCTAGTTGGCAAATTTGTGGAAGACTCATGGATTTATGAAGATTCTTCTGGATTGGAGGCTGGTCTTACTCAGATCTTAACAAGTGATAACAAATCAAATATTCTTTGACAATATACTTTGAATGTATGTACTTCTATTTCTACAGCTCCCACCTGGTCCATTGGATGACCTCTTTTACATGGACTCAAAAGCTTTTAACTGTTACTCCTGCTTCCACAAATGCCTCCCTCTAGTCCATTCTTCACAGAGCAGCAAGAATGGATTGGTTGTCTTGAACCTTCAATGGATAATTTTATTCTAAGTGCAGTGATAGCCATCACCTCAAGCTGTCAATGGCTTCCCATTGAAATTAGAGTAAAATACCCTCTTCTTACTATGACCTCCAAGGCACTTAATGACCGGGTGCATGCAGGCCTTCTCTCCAAATCCATCTGAAGCATCCTACCCTTGCTTACTCTGCTTCAGCCTTTCCCATAGGTTATTAACATGAGAGAAAGGATACTATATCTGTCTTGTTCATCTTTGCATTTTCACAAGACAAAGATGCCTAGTAGAGGATTTGGCACTTAATCAATAATCAAAAGGTAGTTGCTGATTTAGTAGGTGAATAAATAGATGGCATAAGGAGGTCTTCAATCCATCGTGGGTCTCCTTTTGATAGGGCCCTAGAGTCTTTTTGATATGAGAGCATTCATTTTAGCTGATATTTTTGCTAGGATGTGTGTACTATCTATAGATTGCCATTGTTATAGTTCTTTTACTTGCATAGCCAACCTAGGAATTGAGCCAGTTGGAATGGTAAAAAGGATATTGCTCATTAAAATGAGAATTGATAAATCTTCTCATTTCTCCAAAAGCTGTCTCTTTTTATTTTCATATTTCAGTTGTCTTGTCCATGGCCTATAAATGGGTTATTTTCTGTTTGGCAGACTTCCCTGACCATCCCCGCCCCTCCGCTTCCAGCTGCCCTCCTCCCCTCACCCCACACTCCTCCTTTTTTGCTTTGCTCACTGCCTCTGTGGGCTGACCATCATACACAAATTCACCCTGGCCTCTAAGTCAGCTAGCTTCTCTTCTGTTTGGCCAATGGGAGATGCTGTCAGGAGACTGGAAAGCTGGAAGAGAGAGGGGCATCAGGGTATTTCTTCCCCATTCCATCTATGCTCTGTTCATGGTCTCTGGCAGTAGCTACATCTCTAGGACTATAGCTCCTGTGTGGCTGCTCCTCCTCCTGGTCCCTGAGCTGGCGACACTGTTTCTTCATCTTTCACTTTCTGGAATAAACTATAGGTGGTAACAGCTTCCCAATACTGTAGGTTTCTTGATGGCCTCACTACCCATTGGTGGTTCCCTTAACTCTCTACAAACTTCATAAATAGTTTCTTCATTAAAATCTCTTGGAACATCTGTGTTGGGTTCTGTTTTCTGCTGGAATCTGGAATTTAACACTGTGTTAACACTTAGGACAAAAGAGTTAGAGTCTCGTTACTCTTACTCATGAGCAGTTTTCAAGTTGAATTACTTGAGTGACCTTAGCTTCCCTATCATAGAAGAAGCCCAGAATCTGTTTCATAAGTTGCCTTTATGTACTGTGGCAGAGACTCTTAACATTCACCCAATATCCATGGGTTACAGTACGTTGGGGGCTTGTGATGGGATTCTGACCCATGGGAGGTAGGTGCCATTGATGTGTGTCAGTATCAGGGAGGGCCTTTTAAGACTTTTCTTACTATCTTTCCATTTATTCTTCCTTGACCAGAGTAACCTCGTAGGACAATGTTCAGATGATCTGACCACAAGATGGAGGAGGGCTGCTTAGTATGGTGTAGACTTTGCATGACTGACAAACATACCTTTATGGTCTTAGTCACAGAGATTTGGGGTTATATTTGTTACTTTAGCACTTATTAGCCTATTTTGCTATACATGTACCATGCAGGTTTATTAATCCCTAATATCGTATACTTTTGAGGGCCTAAATTAGCAATAAAAAACACCCAACCTATTACCCCTTCTCCCAGGATTATAGTAGACATTGTAGCTAAGCAGGGCACTCTTCAAGGTGAGCCCAGAGTATCTTCTGAATCATTATCCACATAGGACTCCCAGCCAACACTGGCAACCAATAGGCATGACCTAATTCTAGTCCCTATTCTCCCGGGTGAGCCTTTCTGTGTGCTAGGTCCAACCACTTACTATAATGTAATTTCACAAATTTTTGTTGTTTATTTTTATAATGGGAAATAGACGTTATTTTCATGGTTCACCCATTTTAATTCAAGTTGTTGGTAAATTTTTGAGTGCTACTTTTAAAATATTCACAAATAGATCCCTTATTCTAGGATTAAATAGCAAGCCATAAGGAAATGCCTTTTAGAAAAGTTAAAAATATTCCACATAAAACATATTTTAGTAAATTTTAGTTCCTGATATAAATCTAGATATGGAAACAGTTTTTTGTTTTGTTTGTTTTTTCATTTATAGAACTCCTTGGTCCCAATATAAAAACAACTAAAAATTAAAAAGGCTGACTTTCAATTCACAAAATCTCTTATGAACTCAAGTGAGGAAAAAAATGAGTAAAAACTCAGTTTTAATACTTAGGATTGTCATGAGGGTTAAGTGAGAACCTCAGGATACAAATATTCTTTAAGTCTAGTCTTGCCTTTATACTTGACATAGGTAGTGTAGGAATTGTAGTTCTTAATTATTTCTAGGACTAATTTGCATGAACTTGTCCTTAGAATACATTTCCAGAAGATAGGTCTACTTCCTATAAATAATAGGAATACTAAAGGATTCTCCAATTTTATGGTATTTTTATAGCATTTAAAAATTTATTCTTATTTCATTTTTTAAATTTATAACAAGGGGAAAGTTAGCCAACATTAGGATGATTGTGATCAGTAGGACTTTTAGAGCAGAGACTGACATAATTTTGTGGTGTGTTTGGAGGGGCAGAGAGTCTGCCCTCATAACCAGACTGCTCTGTTTCACTTTTTTGATATTCATAGTTTCACTGGCTTAATGGGTTGTGCAATTGGCTTGTATTATAGACAAAAGTTAAAATTATCTTAGTCAAGGTTTCCCTTGAGTTTCAGAATCCATCTGTTTAATACCCACAAAAATGATAGTACATCTGGTCATTTGAAGTTCCAGCCTTTGAAGGAATTTCTTGTAAGCATGGAACTTGTCTTTAAGGATCCCTCACTGAAAATGTGTTCAAAGATGAAGACAAAAAAAAAAAAAAAAAAAGATTAGGCTATCTTGGGTAATCTTCAGACACTAGACAACAAAAATCAAAGGAACTACATCTGATTATCTTGTCACTCAAGAGTTCCTGTTCAGGCATTCCTTTTGCATCACTTTCTCCTGATAACAAACTAGATTTGGAATTGTGCCCCATCTATAGATTCTGATCATTCTTGTCATCTGATAGCACTGATGAATCACTTTGCTTTCTGCTGCAGTTTTCTCCAGGTTTCTTCCCACTTGACATCTACACCCACACACTTTCCCCTTCTCTGCCATAGTCTGTGCCACTGGTTGCCTTCTTACTGAGCTTTTCTAATCTTCAACCAGAATGAGTTAGGAGACACATACATTATGTTTGAATAGATTGTAGTGCCTGGTAAAATCCAGGAAGTTAGTAGGAGTTCAAGTATAGAATCACATAATCCTAAATTCCTAATAGCAAAAATGTGGGCTTCAGCAACCCTGAGTGCAAGATCTCATTTCATAAGAACTAATTATTCCAGCGTAGGATGAGTCAGAAAGAGACATTAAAAGTAAAGATCTGATTGTTTACCCTTCCTAACTGGCTTCTCCATCCTTGATCTGTGATGGACATAGCTATTAAAAGTGAGTTTCTATCTCATGATTTCACTCATATGTGGAATCAAATGAATACAATGAATTGATGAATAAAATAGGTCCAGAGACATAGAAGCATGGAACAGACTGTGGAATCTCAGAGGGAAGGTGGAGTTGGATGGGTGGGTGGGAAGAGAGCAACCAAAAAACTTGTATGCATATATGCTTAACCCATGGACACAGACAGTAGGGTGGTAGGTGAAGGCCTAGGGCAGGAGATGAGGGAGGGCTAGAAGGGGTCAGTGGGAGGAAAAGGAGGACTTATCTAATACTTTCAACAATAAAGATTGGATTTTTTTTTTTAAAAGGTAATTTCCCCAGGTTCATGGATTATCTATAATTCCTTATTAGGAACTTCACAGTCATTTGCATGTGGAGAAGGCTGGCCTCTTTCAGTTAATATTCAGATAGACTCAACTATCATATCCTGGTATCACTATTTTGCTACCTAACTCTGTGACTTCCTAAGTCTCTGAATATCTCTATGCCTTAATTTCTTCATTTACAACATTTGGGATGATACTAGTTTTAATACTTAGGATTGTCATGAGGGGTAAGTGAGATAACCCGTGTGATACACTGAGCGTAGCAACTGGTACATAGTGGGTATCAATAAAAGTTAGCTCTTGTTAGTTGAAGTTGGTAGAGTTGAAAAACTTTCTTAAAATATATCAGTGGACCCCTGAGGCCAGATCACTAGACAGAATATCCACATCTTATAGCCACAGGTTCTTGATTCAACTCCAGAAGTGAAACAGCTGTCCAATAGTTCTCTGAGACACTGGAAAAATGGGGGTAGTCATCATCAGCTACATGTTTCCTCTCACTTAAGAAAAAAAGAAAAATTAGAAACCAGTGATTCAAACTCCTTAAGATGTAGCACAATGAGTTATTTTGGAAATGACGAGTTTGACACCTATAAAAAACATTCTGCCTCTTTCTTTGGCTTATTGCAAAGGGAGGAACTGTCCACTTGACTGTTTACTATTGTTCCCACCCTTCATGCATGAATTGTTGGGAATCTGCACTCCAAAACTTCCTGGACCCCTCCACGTTATACAGTCTAGAGGAGAACATTTTTTCATGCTGAATAAGATGGAAGAAAAGATCAATGACTATTACATGGGAAATTCTCTTTTGGTGCTCCCCTGTGCTTTGCTTATTTTTAGTGATAGTATTACAAATGGGATTTCATGTTTAGCTTTTGGACTCTGTTGCATTTGTATTTACTTCTTCTCTATTGGATAGTTGGTTACGCCATATCCTGTACGGGAGGTTAACATGCCTTTTCTCAATCTGATTCTTGGCTGGGATGGAGCAGTGGGAAAAGCATTGGTATTGGGATGTTGAACTGGCAAACCTGGGTCCAACATTTTGCTTTAAACCTTATAGGCTGTGTGACTTTAAGTAACTGACATAACTCATTGAAGCATCAATTCCCTTATATATGAAGTCTGGGTACTTCCTATTCTTTTGGAAAATTAGATGTTATATATGTGATATGTAACAAATAATTATTGCTCAATAAATGTAAATTTCCTTCCCTTTCCTCCATGTATACATTATTCTCTTTGTCTCTCCCTACTTCCAGAGCGTAGAGAATCCCAGAGAATCCTTTTTATGTGCTTCTTGTCATCCCGGTAGATGAACTAGAGGTTAAAAAAAAGAGCAACAACTAATGAACCCCATTTATTTGTACTCTCCATCTAATTCTGAATGCCAGTGACATTGTATATGACCAGTTATTGGAATTCTACTCTGCCACCCTCCAGACATTTACAGTTCTACTGCATGTGTCATGTGCGTGTGCGTGTCCAAATAGGAGCTCCTGCACTGTGTCCTGTGTGGAGGCTTAATTCAAAAGAAAAAAGGGAAAGACTGCCATCCAGTCACAAAGACGCACATACAGGAGATGATGGAAGAAGGTCTAGAAAGCATCAGACAAATAAGAACAAATTGCTTAATACAAATCAAGCTGCACATAAGTGCTTTAAGGTATTTAGAGTTGGAGAGATTAGCATCTATTCAGTGACATTTATTGAGCAGTTTTTATGTAGCTGGCACTGTGCTTGGAGCAGGACATTAAAATAAAAATGAATAAGAAGTGGTCTATGCTCTCATAAAACTCTCTGTCTGACGAGAGAGGCAGGCATATAACCAAATAAACAGAGCAGGCACACTCAGGAGCACTAATATGACACACAGAGAAAAAGTGGTCTCTGAGCTACTGTTAAAAGGACAGTAAGGTTTGGTTAGGCCAGGGACTGCAAGCTCCAGCTCCTAGAGCAATCAGGAACAAAAATGTAAATGCAAAACACAAAACAGCAATTCAGTATAAGACATTCAGTGTTCTTGGCACTTTATTTGTACTGATTCATTTATTTGTCACCATTGCTATTATTATCATTTCTGTTTTACTGTTGAAGAAACTGAGGCATAAGAAAATTGAGCAACTGGTCTAAGGTAATGTTGCCCCAAAGTACTGTGGCCAGGACTAGTTGTGTGTAGATACCTCAGGCCAGGATTATTAAGATTTTTTGCATGTAATATATTTTTAAAGTATTGATCTTTCCTAGGTATAATATTAATTTGTTATTTGAATTATGGAAATGATAAGCCAGTATGCTTTCCTCTGCTAGCCATTTGTCAGTGACTGGCAGAATAGAGCAGGGCTTAAGAGTGCGGGACCTAGACTCAGATTGTCTGCATTTTAATCTCAGCTTCAGTCTTTATTAATTGTGCCTCAGTTTTCTCTTCTGTAAAATGGGGGTGGCAATTTGAAGATTCAGTGCATTAATACCTCTAAGGATAGGGCTTAACACATAGTAAGTGCTCATTAATTGTTAGTTATTTTATTTTTTAATTGTTGGTTATTTCAAAGGACTTTTCCCCAGACTTTTTCTCTATTATCCCTCATAAAGTGGAGATAAAAATTGACCAACCTGATAGAGTTGTTGTGATGATTTAATGAAATTAAATATATGAACATCACTTTGAATAGTGCCTAGCACATTGAAAGCACACTGTATGTATACATTATTGCTATTCTGTTTGTATCATGTTTATCTATTAAAAGAATTGAAGCCATTTATTCTTAGTTTCCAGGGGTTCAAAAACAATTCCTTCTTATTATATAGTCTTCTCTTTCAGAAGGCAGAGTCATAATTTACTTAGTATGTATTTTCCTTTGGAAGCATGGTGGAATGGCGGAAGGGTCCAGATATCCTGAGAAAAACTCCAAGACAGTGTTTGGTTGGTGAGGGCTTTACATGATTCTGATGTTGCCCTGTGCTAGGAAAACAGGTCCTCAGGTAGAACTCTTCTGACACACCTGCACACACATCCTCTACCCTGGGGATGGGCATGTCCCGTGACAGCCCCCACTGCATCTTCTTGTACCACTAGCCTTTTGGTTATGCAGAGAAGTAGCTGATCCCAAGATCATAGTGTTTACTGTCTCCAACAGGAGACAGCAATCGGGTAGAAAGATGCTAACAAAAGTAATCAATAGAGCAAAGAAGATAAACCGCTGAAAAGAATATAATGAGATGGTAGAAGTCACCTCAAATATATTGTGGTTACATAATTATAGAATTTTCTGGCTAAATTTAAAGTTAGTTAAATAATAGGTAGAACATTTACAAACAATATCTGGCACATCATGAAAACTGACTAACTCTTAGATGAATGGAAGAAGGAATGAATAAATGATAAGGTTATGGAAATGCTTACTAACATTGATTACATGCTATCAAAGAAACTCATTTATGCTTTGATTATTCTACTAAGAGTGAAGAGATTTTTCAGCACTGTGCAATATCTGTCAGAGTTGTTTCCCTAAATACTTAATGAATTTTATAATGTTGTGGTGGCCTGATGGAATTTGTAATTTGAAGACCATAGACACGGGACAAAGGGAGCAGGCTGAAATCATATTCTTGAATTAAGAATCTGAGCATTACGTATGCAAGGTCTAATAGAATTGAAATGCCAATCCATTGCAAAGACTTGCAGAGTCATTTGTCACTGTGTTTGATTATGCTATAAGGCCTTATTTGATTCGTAGGCTCTGCAGTAGAAAGAGTACTGGGTTCATGGCCAGCATGTATCAGGGATGCTATTTACATAGACTACTATATGGATGGTCTCTCATGGAATCAAGCAGAGAGGTGGTTTTGCTTGGGTTCATATCATTGCTTTCCTACCTACCAGCTGTGTGACATGAAGTTTCCTCTTTAGTATGAGCACTAAATTAGAAATCACAGTGGTATGTACTGTGTCTAGGATAGTGTCTTGCTCATATTTGAAGATGTTTCCATTTTGCCACAAGTTAATGAAGTGTAGGAAGCCACAGACTCTGGATCTGGATTAGTACAGACATTTTATCTGCATCTTCTACTTCATCTAAGAGGTAGCTTTGCTTAGTGTAAGGAGTAAGCCCATAAACTCTAGGTTTAACCCTCCTTGGTTCAAATTCTGGTTCTGTCACTTAACTAGCTATGTGACTTTGGACTTTGAGTGAGTTAAATAGCCTATTCCTACTTCTTACTCTAGCATCTTCTTCTGTAAAATGTGGCAATAGCAGTACATATGTCATAGAAACGTTAGGAGGATTAAATGCATTAAATTGTGACGTATTTGGAAGGGTCTCTGATACATATATTTAGTATGATATAGGTACCTGTTAAAATAAAATTTGATGGGCATTCAGAGAGCTGTAGACCATTGAAAGAAATGAGTGAATTACTGTGTGGGACTGCTTTTCCCTCACCAAACAAGCTCCTTACGTTAGTAGTATGACATCTTGACCCATCATCAGGACATGGAATTTAAATTATTTTGCCAGTTTCTTAAAATAAAAGTTTTAATTCTGTCAAGGGAAATGGTGGGTAGAATTGTGGTTTCAGTTTGTGAACATAGAACAAAAATAAAAATAAATAAACCCAGGGCATTGGCATATACGTATTTTAATCCTGACCTGTGGATATGTTTATTTTATTTGTTATTATTATTGTTTTTAATTAAAGTAGACTATAGGCTTTTCTTTTGTTGATTTCAGAGAGAGGAAGGGGGGGAGAGTGAAAGAAACATAGCTGTTAGAAAAACATCAATTGGTTGATTCCCATACACAGCTTGACTGGGGACCTGCAACCTTGGTTGTGACCAGGAGTCAAACCCATAACCTTCTGGTGTAGTAATAATGCTCCAACCAACTGAGTCACCCAGCCAAGGCTATTTATATCTTTGAATAGAGGTGTAGAGGGCTGAATAAATCATACTCCTCACTATCATCATTGGTCTTTGCAAGGGCCATCTTTGGAATTTATGTGTATAAGTATGAATGCAGGTGTATACATGTGAATGTGTACATGTATGTGTGAATTTATGTATTTTTGTGTTTATTACCTTTTACTTCTGATAACTCCCTCTCCTTTCCCTGTTGGACAAACATGCTAATGCATTTGTTTTGATGTATATATTTTTGTTTAAACGTGTATTGTTTCTTTGTATTTATATTTTTAATTTGTGTAAATGTTATTGCACAATACACATTTAATTGTGTCCCTTAATTTCCTTCAGTCATTAATTGCCTTTAGGAATGATCCATGTTACTGTATGTTTATCATGTTTTAAAGTGTCGTAAGTATTCCATGGGGTTCTCCATCACATTTTGCCTGATTACTCATGGTGATGAACACCTGGATTATTTCCAACTTCCTGTCACCACAATGAAGTTATTGTTCTATTGTTTTTTAGTATATAATACAGTTAGAGTTCTCATGACAATCTGATTTTTTTTCTTTATCGATACAATAGAAGCCCTCTTTTCTAAAATGTCAAGGATGCTACTTGGTTAGTTAATTGAAAAATTATTAGAGCTGGGATTTGTAAAAGTCATACATAATTTAAAGATTTTATTTTAACTTTAAATATTTAAGAGTACTTTTGCTAGTCATTTTAAAAAGTAGACTATAGGCTTTTCTTTTGTTGAATGTGTGAATATACCTTATTGTTAAAAAATTAATTCATATTTTCTCTATTAAAATATTTGTCTTTTTCTAGCTTTATTGAGATATACTAGTAATTGACATATAACTTTTGTAAGTTTAAGGTGTACAAATGTTGATTTGATACATTTATAGATTGTGAATTGATTATCAGCTTAGCATTAATACTTCCATCCCCTTACATATATATATATATGTGTGTGTGTGTGTGTGTGTGTGTGTGTGTGTGTGTGTGTGTATGTGTGAAACATTTAAGAGCTCCATTCTTGGAACTTTCAAGTATATAATATAGTATTACTAACTATAATCACCATGCTGTACATCAGTCTCCCAGAACTTACTCATCTTGTAACTGTAAGTTTGTACCTTTGACTAACATCTCCCTAGTACCCCAATCCTTCCCCTGCAACACAAAATAAAACAAATGAAATTCTACAAACATGATTATATTTTGTTTAAATTTGGAGAAGTCCTAGTGTTATCCTAGTTTTGGGGTCTCAGACTTTCTTTACATTAATTACATAGGTAATTAGGCCTAGAATTCAAACATTAATATTTTCAATAAGCATAAAACTGTGCTTGGAACTTTAAAGGGATAATAGGTTGGAAAGTATATTATATTTTGCAAAGAGTCGTATTTATATAAATGGTTTTAAGCTCTGTGTCTATATTGTCCTCATTATAACCACAGTGGAGCCCAAAATAAATACTTATTCAATAAATGAACAAATACATTAAAACTAGAAGACAGTTTAAGTATGATTTCTTTTTAAAAATATTTAACTGAGATATAACATTGTATAAATATAAGATGTACAATATGTTGATTTAATACACTTAAACATTGAGAATTGATTACTGCCATATGGTTAGTGTGACTAACCCACTTTGGTATTGAACACTATATGTAAATTATTTCTCTGGGCTATTTCATTTTAAAGAAGAACCAAATTTCTTCTTACTTCACTCTCGGTGGAAACTTAAAGAGTTTTTTCTTTTGGTTTCCTAACAAAAGAGCGAACTACTCATCTTGTCTGTAATGAAAATTTTACACTTAAAACAGAGGCTGCTAAAATATTGTTTACATAAAGTTCTTCATCACAGAATTGAAAACTGCTTGGACTACTTTGGTTTTGGAGAGTGTATAAGAAAACTGCAATTAGAATGAGTTTTTATAGCAAATTCTAATAAACAAAAAGAACATTAATGAATGGATAGCTGGGTATATGTAAAGTACTCATATTCTTATTCATTCAATAAATATTTATTATCCACTATGTCACTATGATTAAAAATATCGATAATATTACTGTCTTCATGGAGCTTACATTTTTTTTAAATTTATTTATTTATTTTTTACATATTTTCTTGATTTTTTTTATTGCCCCCCTCCCTCCCTCCTACACATCCCCTCCCTCCCCATAGTTTTATGTCCATTGGTTGTACTTATATGCATTTATACAAGTCCTTCGGTTGATCTATTATCTCCCCCTGATATCCCTCCCCTCCCCACTGTAATTTGACAGTCTGCCTGTTGCTTTACTTTCTCTATATCTGTCTCTTGGTTCATCAGTTTATAAAGATCTTTATCATCCACTGATGTGTGAGGTCATGTGGTGTTTCTCTTTCGTTGATTGGCTTATTTCACTCAGCATGATGCTCTCCAATTCCATCCAGGTTGCTGCAAATGATGAGAATTCCTTCTTCTTTATGGCAGCATAGTATTCCATTGTGGAGCTTACATTTTTAATTAGGTGGGAGCTAAAAAAATTAAAGGGAGCTAATATATGAACAAATATCAAAATTATAATAAAATCTAGAAAGCAAATAAAAAAGGTGTGAACATAAAGAATAGTAGGGAAGACTGGACTGAGATGGTTTCTCTGAAGAAGTGACATTTGTGTTGAGACTTGAGGGAGAAGAAGGCACCAGCTGAGACCAGGGAAGACCACACTCACAGAGGGAGTCTCGGTTTTATATGCTCTTGGACTTCTGTCAATCATTTCAAAGAAGTTCTGAGACATATGACATCTTTATATAATAGTTACTGTATTTTAAAAAACAGTTGAGATAACTCTTAAATATCAAGGCAATTTGGGTTTTATATAAACAGTGTCAATACCTTCCCTCATCACGACCCACCCACCTTTCCAAAAAACAGGTTTAATGAAAAGATTTTCATGTCCATTTTTCTTTTAACTAATCTTGTGTGTAATGTCTATAATGTTGGAGCTCACTTGAAAAAAATGTCTGATAAAGAAAAAAAAAAAAGGAAACATAGAAGAATAAAGTTTGACTTACCTTTTAAAAAATCATAATGATTCATTCTCAGGAGAGTGTGGCCAGTGTCCTACTATGTAGATTATTCTCTTCTGTCGATTCTCTTATTTTTTCTCTTTCCACCTCCATTTGGTTATTACATTGCTCATTAGCATTTGTATTAAGCAATTCTGAGGAGGAAAAAATCAATAAACTAAAGGATCTTCAATTTAAGGCTTGGTGGGTGAGATGTTGAATCTATTTGCTAAAATCAGATTATTTTTGGATTCTCTGTGGATTTTCTTTATCCATGTTATTTCTGTTTTCAATGGCATAGACTAACACAAGCTGATTATATTGTACTAGAGGCCTGGTGCACCAAATTTTTGAACTTGGGGGAGAGGGGTGTCCTTCAGCCTAGCATGCACCTTCTCTAAACTGGGACATCTCAAGGGATGCCAGACATCCCTCTCACAATCCAGGACTTCTGGCTCCTTACCACTCACCTGCCTGCCTGTCTGATGGCCCCCAACCACTCCCCTGATGGCCTGATTTACACCTAATTGCTCCCCTGCTGGCCTAATATCCCCCAACTGCCCTCCCCTGCTGGCCTGGTCCCCACTCAATTGCCCTCCCCTGCTGACCTGATCTTGCCCCCAGCTGCCCTCCTCTACTGGCCAATTTGGTTTTGATTGGTTGGTTTCTATGCCAGTCAGCATCAAAAGCTCTGTCTCCTAAGAAGCCATTGGCTCCTCACTGACCCAGATTTTGTTCTTATTGGTTGGTTTCTATGTCAGTCAGCATCTCTGGGCCTATCAACAGGACCTGATCAGAAAGGTGGGACTGATCAGCAGCCCTGGTGGAGGCCTGGAGAGGATGTGCAGCTGCTGACCAGGCCAGGAAAGAAAGAGAGAGACAAGTGCTGATCAACAGCTCCACAGAGACTACAGATCAGACCTTGCTTCCCTCTTCAGGCTTCTCTTTGGGCCTGATTTGCAGCCCCCTCAGCAGACAGTGCTGGGTCACTGTGCCTGCAGCTGGAGCAGTCAGTGCTGGGTCACCACGGCAACCCAGCACTGACTGCAGTACTGACTTCCAGTTGGTTGTGGATGTGATGGACCCAGGGTTTTTATATTGTATATTAGATAACAGAAACACACATGTACAGTTTTTTGGAGTGTGGACACATTAAACTAAAACTTCTAAGTGACTGTTATTTGAGTGATTAAAATTTGAATACTGTTTGTGAGGTGATGCTGGTGATAAAAACAGAGATTATAATTAAAAGACATGTTGTTGCCTATAGCTATAAAGTCCAATACATCTAGTAGGAAATTCTTTACATCCTAAAAGTAGCTGACCCTGCATCTTATTCCTGATAATACCTTTTTACCCTTGCAAGCTGGGTTCTTGCTTGTGAAGATTTAGGGCAACAGAAACCATACATTTGAAAAAATTCCCCATAAAGAGGATAAAGCTCAAGCACAAACCTAAATCATGGCCATCACACTGAATGGATGTTTGTAAATCTTGTAAAAGCCTCTATATTATTTTTTTCATGCCTGAAGCTATTTTGTTTTGAATGGCCATTGGCTCACTATGTTCCCAAAAGGGTTGAGGATCTGTGCACATTTGGGATGCTTGAGGAAATGAGGGACTAAAGACCAGGTTCCATGAGTAGGTCAGAAAAGGACATGAGGAGATTCAGTGTCCTTGGTGGAGATATATTTGTGCTGAACTTGCAAAATGTATGAGTTCAGTGTTATCTGTTTTCAGTATTTCCTGAACAATTGATTTATTCCACATTATTAATGAACTTTACAGCAGTTCCACTTGTCAGAGCCTACTCTGTAGGGGTCAATAATGAGAGGAAACCTGATGTTAGTGAATCCAGCTTAAGTGATTCTGTCATGCTAACGATTCAATATATCAGGACAAATGTCAGCTCCTTCCAATATGTTAATTCCTCTGATCCTATTTGCATAAACTACAGTCAATGAAATACAAGCTCCCCCTCTAAGATAGTTAATGGAGATTTGTAAAGGATTTTTAATTTACTTTTTTTTTGTCTCCTTCAACATAAATTCTTAAGTTAAAAAAAGCAAGCATCACAGAATGGGCAGAGAAAGAATGTAAAGTATTACAAAAGCTAAAATATATAGGTATATCAAAATCCATTGTTATAAATGTTCCTTAAAAATTATGTTTATTTACATTCACTGCTTTCAAGAGGAGCAATTACTTTGTAAAGAAACTTGGGAACAAAGCATTTTCTTGTGTTTTGAGCTGACTTTTCACTTTCTCTAGTCTCCTAAAGTAAATTACCAGTTCATTAGTTTTCCCAAAGGATATTAAATCTGGGTTTCCTATTTTTCCTCCTAACCCACATTATCTCCCTGGGACCACTGATATGTGACAGCAATGTTTATTTTAGAATCACCACTTCCTTTACTATCAAGTTCAAGGTAAGTATATGTCACAATTTAAAATTAACATCAAGAAATGAGAATTTATTCTGGGATGAAATACATAGTTATCAAATTTAGCTAATAAAATAACTTCCTTCCTTCCTTCCTTCCTTCCTTCCTTCCTTCCTTCCTTCCTTCCTTCCTTCCTTCCTTCCTTCCAAGCTTCAAGATTTCTCTTTACTTAGAGTTCTGTTTTATCAGTTGGTTGGCACCTAGGATTTATTAGCTTTCTGTATCTATGTATATTATTAGCAACTGTAATATTCAGATTGCAGACATTTCTCTTGTGTACTAGTTTCCTTTCAATGTGGCTGAAAATGTACTTTTTCACCCATAGCCATTCACATAGACTACTTTATTTATGTAACCCTGGTAAAGATAAAAAAACAATAACACACAAACAAATAAGATAGAACTAGAATTTTATGTTGACTTTTACTTAAGTAGT
The DNA here is from genome assembly GCF_964339955.1 of Pipistrellus hanaki. Taxonomy (NCBI): domain Eukaryota; kingdom Metazoa; phylum Chordata; class Mammalia; order Chiroptera; family Vespertilionidae; genus Pipistrellus; species Pipistrellus hanaki. Next base: position 160,622,473 of record NC_140503.1, on the reverse strand, counting down.
TTCCTGCCTCCCTGGCAGCCGTGAGGTAGTTTTCATCCTCACTTAAGATGAGATGACAGTAGGTAGCTAATGGGAGTGAGCACCATCAATCACCAAAGAGCAGTAGCAACAATATGGATTGCCTTTTACATTTTTGCTTCATTGCTTACCTGTCATCAACCTGTTGACCTGTCCATTTGTCTGTTTTTTTAAGGGTGAGTTTAATAAAGTTATCCAAACCATTTCCCTTACCTAAGTTGCTATACTTCATCTTCTCTCCCTCATGACCATTTAATCTCAAATACGCAGAGCCTAGTACTTTGAAAATTGGTACAATTAATTGTCTAGACCATATTTTACTCATCATTTGCCCTAATACATCAATTGAAATTAATTTTTATGTGTTCACCACCTATGGTGTGTGGGTGTTTTATTATGACATTTATTGTATTTGAAACAGGATTGTGTTCCAGGATTAGGGTTCCAGTGAGTAAGGGAGCCATGGCAATGCTTTAAGTTTCTAAAGGTAACCTCTGATATGTGAATAAGGGAAACATTTTGCTGAGTAACTTTAGATAGTTGACTTATCCTATGTATTTACCTTCATGAGTCAGCTAGATTTTAAACTTTATGAGAACAAAAGCTGATTTTCCTTTGTTTCATCATGATAATGAACACAATGCTATGCAATGTTAAATGATGTCTATGTATCTTGTAGAATTTGCTAAAGCAGCTATTTTCAGCCTTTTTTCATCATGACACACATAAATTATTAAATTCTGCAGCACACCAAAAAAGATATTATATTTTTTGCTGATCTGACAAAAAATTAGGTATAATTTTGATAGACTTACCAAATAATAATAATAATAATAATAATAATAATAAATTACCTGTCTTTTTTGCTCCAAAGTGAGGTTCTAAGTTAAAAAAAAATTTAAATTGATTTTTAGAGAGAGAAAAAGGGAGAAGAAGTGAGAGTGAAACATCCAATTGGTTGCCGCCTGCATGTCCTCTACCAGGAATTGAGCCAACAACCTATGCATGTGCCAGGATCAGGAATCCAACCAGCAACCTTTCAGTGTACAGGGTGATGTCCAACCAACCAAGCCATACTGTCCAATGTCAAAGTGATTTTTTTTTTATAAAATCAGTTACTTATATGGTATATAAGGATTTCTGGTACTAAGACTTAACCAATCAGATGCAATCTTATTATGCAATGTGACCAATAAGATGCATGTCTGTTATATGATCTGTATACTATGGTTCAAGGCAGAGAATTCACACCAGGGGGATATTATAGTGTTGGGTGTTGTAATTTATTTTATAGAGGTCATATGCTCCTGATTAGACAGACAAGTATTACAAGCTTGAAAAATTTTTACAGCACACTGATTGAAAAACACTGTCCAAAGGATAATGGGCCTCCTTTGCCATGTTGCTTTGTAAAATAAATTGAAAGGCAAAAAAAAACAAAAAAAACCCTCAAATTGGGATTGATGTTTATCAGTGTGACCAGGAAAGTTAAATCTTACTTCTAGTATTTGCTGAGTCTGGCCCCTAATGTGTTTTAAGAAATAAATAATCTGGGTGCTCACTTTCACCTGCCTTCCCCTGTCAGGACTTCAGTATTCCCGCTCCAAGGTTTCCTTCAAGGTAGGCTTCTTCCCTACCCCTGGCCCCCATTATATCCTGGCAGTGACAGATTCTCTGAGTGTTGAGAAATCAAATCACTCCTTTAATGCCCAGATCCAAGCTAATATTCTACCATGCTAATTGAGAGGATATAGGGCTTCCTCTGTTCCCTTGATACCAATGATCATGTATAAGGGGCCTCATGGAGACAATGTGTGTGTGTGTGTGTGTGTGTGTGTGTGTGTTCTCTTGTCACCTCATGTGGTACAGTAGGAAGACAACTTAATTAGAAAACAAAGGAGGGAGTTTTGTTTATTCTCTTTAACACTAGTGCTTGATTTGATAAAATGTCTTTATCATCATCTCCTTGATTATTGAATTTCCTCATTTTCCAAATGCAGGATCAAGTGAGAGAGCATCTGTGAAGGAGCTCTGCAAACAAAAGCATCTTCCAAAGGAAGGCCCCACCTTGCTCTATACCTTTGCTTCTCTTCTTTACCTTTCCTCCTCTTTTACCTACTCTCTGCCCCCTTCTCTTCCTTTCTTCTTACCATTTCTTTAATTCTGTTAATTTCTCTCATCATTTTTTTTCTTCCCCTACACTCTCCCTTAGCCAATCTTCCTATCTCCTAGCCCTTCAATCTTTCTCACTCTCCCCTCTCACCACACAGTTCCCTAGAATACCTACATAATGAAGTTGCGGGAAGGAAGCAGATAAGGGGAAATGTGGAGCAAATAAAACAATAACAACAATGGAAAAGTTAATATGACAGTGGACAGAAGGTAAATTTTGGTGTCTTATACTTCTTGATGAAAATATTTTTCCTCCAGGAACAAAATACAGCCTGAGTTCTCAGTAATGGTGTCACCTTAATAGTAGTAACCCTTGGTTGACTTGTTCTTGGATCCCTCCTGATCAGTCTCTTAGTTATTACTTGTCACCAAGTCACTTTCATATGTATTTACTCACAGATCATGGAGTGTAATGTCCATGTGACATCTGCTGCATTCTCACTCTCTTGTTCTAGCTTCTATTCTCAAGACTTTTTCCTTGAAATTACTTGAGAGTTTGTCCTTTGCCGTTTCTTACATGAATCTTCTCATGGTCATTTCTTACATGAATCTTCAGTGCTCTTCATGAGCTTCCTTGACAGTGTCATGGCTAATAGTGTTCCCAAAGGTGACATGTTTATGCAATATTCCCAAAAGGGCCAAGCACCAAGAGATTTTAGGGGACTCTAGTCCCTGGAATCCTCAATGTGTTAAAGCTCTGGGTTTAACAGTGAAGTGCAAAGAGTGTCTCTCTCATCTACTGTCAGTTACAATTCCTTACCAAGGTACCAATCAGGACTGCTTGTGGCTTGTCTTAAAGAGTCTATAGCAAAAGCAGATCTTTTCGTTTCTTACTTCATACTCTTTCTATAGGGGCATTAGTGATTCACAGGGTTGGGTCAGGAGACATGCATGCATTTTCCCTTTCTCTGAAATGTAGACTCTTTCCTCAATCTCTACTTAAAAATAATCTCATTCATATGAATGCCTGAGAGCACCCACCTCATCGATTCACTGCATGTTCCCACACATGTCAAAGCCCCTACTATGAACCCAATTTAGGACCCAAATGGAATCCAGTTAAATTTTCTAGACTAAATATCAATCTTTTGATTCAATTGATTTGAATAATTGAATTAAATAAAATAATCTTGAAGAATAAATAGTCTTCAAATAGTGCTCCATATGACTTTTTATACCATTAAAATATATTATTATTTATGAAGTAAATTTCAGGCTAAAAAAAAAAAAAGTAAGTTTGTTCCCTGAAAGTCTAGTGGGCAATGTCATGGGAAATACGGTGCTGAAGTCAGTGATGATATCTTTGGCTTCAGGTAACAGAAAACTCTGGCTCAAATTGCCCAACTTAATGAGGAACATAGGGAGAAGAGAGTTCCAGGTGTAGAAGTTCTCTAGGGTGCTAGATTTTCTTCTCTCAGATTCTCTTGGCTCTGCCTTCTGCCATTGGTTAGCTTCACGCTCAGGCAAGATCACAGTATTTATTTCAGGGGGTCACATCCATCCAGAAGAAGCAAGAGAGTATGTCATTCTTTATCTCTTTGCCTTTTTCTCTCAATCTGAGTGAGAATACTTCTCCTTGCCACTGCCACTTTTCTAACTCACACACCCATTCTCAAACAAGCACTTGCAAGGAGAACAATATTAGCTGAATTGGCTTATGTGAATCCCATGAGGTAAGAGAAATATTGGGAAAAGCATCAATCAGACCATCAAACCTCAGAGGGAAGGAAGGGGAGGATGAGGATAAGGAGGAGAGGTCAATCAAAGGATTTGTATGCATGCATATAAGCCTAACCAATGGACACAGACACCAGGGGGGGGTGAGGGCATGAGTGGGGGAAGGGGAGGAGGCAAAGGGGGAATAAGGACACATATGTAATACCTTAATCAATAAAAATAAAAAAAAATTAAAAAAAAGAGATATTGGGGGGTTGATCATCAGGACCTCCCCAGTGCTTTTGAAATGCATTACGTCAATTGCCTTGGACAATGGTTAGGTGCTCCTGGCCCTTGCCTATTTGGTTCTGCTCTGATGGACACCTATAGGTACTCATTGTGTCATAAGCCCAATGCATATAGGTAGCTGCAAACTTCAGTTATACATCTTTGGGCTCTCTTATTCTTCCTATAAGATATTCAGACAGAAAATTAATCAAGTAAAATGTAATCTCTCTACTCTTTACCCTAATATCTTTATCTCTAGCTCCCAACACTCTTGTGAGCTTTGGCCATGCTTATCTAATTACATACTGGATATTTACACATAGACATCTCTGATGGATGTGGGAGTTTGACACTATCTCCAGTTACCTTCTCTTGAGCCTCCCTAAAGTTGCAGTCTAGAAAACTAAAAAATTAAAACCAGCATACAACATTTCCCAGATTCCCTTATAGCTAGGCTTCTGGGTTCACAGTAGGTTTCTGCCTGCTAGATGCACTCTTGTGAGACTGGGAAGGAAGAAGTGAAGCAAGGTCATGCTCCACCTTTTTTGTATTGTGCTGGTTCCAAGCCAGGCCATGGGCACGTATTGGGCTTTTCTGCAACACTGGATCAGGGCCAAGGATCTTGCTCTGTGTCTATGGAGAGCAGCTACAGTGACAGTATCAGCTTCTTGATTCTGGACCACAATTATGGTGGTAGGTCTTGACATCAAGAATTACTGTAGCAGTCTCCGGAATCTCCATCATCCTGACACAGCAAAGGCAACATCTCCCGGGAAGACTGGCTAGTGGTATTCCTCTGGTAGTTATTTCTAGATGTTATATTGGAAATCAGCAAGCTGAATAGAGGATGCCTTAGTAAGCCAAATTTGGCGTCTTTATTACACTAGTGGTCTCAGAGGAGTTGCCTCAAAGTCTGAGCAAAGCAACATGGAGGAAGCTTTCCCTTTATGCCCTCCCAGTTTCTTTGTCTTCTAAATATGGGGCCTTCTCACCTTTTGCAGGATTTACAAAGGGCCCTATGTACTGGGAGATATTTTGCAGAAAGCTTGTAGCCTTGAGCACACCACAATTCATATAATTAAAAGATACCTGGCATGGGAGTATCAAGGAATGGATCAAACCCTTATGTCAGCAGAATGGCTTGCAACACCAGATAATTGAGCTTATTTTTCCCATTATTTGAGCAAGCATGTTTACAGAAGCCAAGAATAGCTTAATTCACAGAACAAAGGACCATCTATGTTTAGTGGAAAATTTTAAACAGCAGTTTTTACAACATAAAGGTATGGGAACAAGATGGAGTGCCTTTCATAGAGGCCTAACCTGAAATCCTCTTCTTTAATGCTCCCAATTATTTTTAAGCATTGAATTCCCTGTTTTAAATAATTTTTCTGTTTAAATTAACTTGTTTTCTGGAAGAAACCTGTCTGATACAACATTTTGTTGTTACTTTAAACTTAATTTGTTTAAAAGGGAACAATCTTCACTTCTCCTTCCTAGCCCTTAATATTCTGATGTTCTTAAGTATTGTCATCCATGGTTATCTCTTCCTCTCCATTTTCTTTTTCTTTCCTAGCCAATCACATCCTTCAAAATGTATTTTTTTTTTTTTTTTTAGTTGTAATGTTCTTTCTAGTCCACGTGCTAGTATCAAGACCAGCATTACCATTTCTTAGGCCTGGGATATTTAAATTAGCTCTTGGCTATTTTTCTCAATTCAATTTCTCTCTACTTTTTAATTGATCTCCCCAAAATGTCAAATTTATCTTTATAAAATATATATATATTTTTTTATCATTTCACTACTATTCATTGCAGCAAATCTTAAGTTATTTTTCTAAACTCCTAGCCTTGCATCCAGTGTTCTCTAAAATCTTATCTCAACTTACTTTTCAAATGTATCTTCTTCGGGTGTGTAGAGATCCTGCAGTGTGAGAGGTGCTGTTTATATGCTGACTGGCACTTTCATCAAATCTTTCCTTTAAGGTAAATAGAATTATCCCTATTTTCCAGGCGAACATACTGAAACTTAGGTAAATGATGTAGTTTTTTTAGTGAAACACAACAAACTAATGGCAAACCCAGAATACAAACCTATACTGATTGGTCCCAATGCTCAGCATAATATGAATATGTACAAATTCTTTCCCACCGTCTCAGTGGTCTGAGTGTCTCTGGAACATGCACATTCCCACTCTTGGATCAATCCTCTTATATTTCTTTCTCTCTTGTCTAAATGTATTCCCTTTCCACCTATTTTACTAAGTTCCAAATCTCAATCCAAATAATCTTTTTCCCACGAAAGCTACTATAAACTTCAGATAACTTCTGAAACTCAACTCATTTATTATCTGGCATTTGGTCTTATGAAATCTCATATTGGGGATGGTCTTATTTTTACTTACCATATTTTACTTTTTACATGTAAGTCTTGGCTTCTTGAATAGCATTAGACCCTACATACCTAAGGAATGTAGAAGTTACACTGAACTTGGAACTTAGGGCTTGTAGGGATCTTAAGAGTTCATCTAGTTCATTCCTCTTGTTTTTAAGAAGGGTTTTCCTAGAACTAGTTTAGATTATTATAATAACTCCAAAGAAGAGAATTCCTACAATTCAGACTCACTGCAATAGGTCACTGTAAAAAAAAATGTCTTTCTTAGATATAAATTAGTAATTCATTAAAGAAGACATACAAATGCTCAATGAACATCTGGAAAAAATTTCACACTAAGTGGCAGATAAAAAAATTCAAATTCAAATTACAGTGAAATGTCATTCTTCATGTATCACAATGTGATTGGTAAATAGAATTATTATAGCCAGTGCTGGTGACGGAGTGGTATGGTCATGTATTGCTAGTGGGAGTAACTTGGTTTAAACTTTCTGGAGAGCGATTTGATAGTAGATTAAAAACAAAACAAAACACATACTACTTTATAATTGTATAACCATTTACTAAAAGGTTCTATTTTTAGAAATTCTCCCCTTGGTGCACCTCCATCCCCCAGTTTTCAAAAATTGCAAGAACATGTTTACAAGGGTGTTATTGAAGCAATTATTTATAAACATCAAAAATTGGAGGTAATGTAACTATGGAATTAGCTAACTAAATTTTCGTATATTCATATAAGGTGATACTATGAAGCCTTTTAAATGTTGTGGAATATTCATTAAATTGCTATAGAAAAGCAGACTTGTAAAATTATATGTAGAGTACAGAAAAAAAAAGAATATATTTTTATGCATAGAAGACAAAGACAGAGAGGATCTATACCAACATGATAATAGTGGTTATTTCAGGGTGAAGAGATAATTATTATTATTATTGCTTATTTGTAGTTTTAACTTTTAAAAGAGTAAACATGCATTAATTTTATAATAAGAAGCAAGTTTTTAAAATTATGTTTACATATGATCTCAATTATTTTTGCCTTTTCTTAAATTTTAATGAAATGAAGTGTAGTTGATGAATATTTTCCATCATTGTGAAACATTGACATAATTTGTGATCTTTTTATAATTCCTTCTTACATGTGGCCAGTGAAAATCAATACAGGCTTTAAATTTTTTTATCCTAATTTGCATCTTGCTTGTCTTTCATATATTCTCTTTCCGTATTGTACTACTGTACCAAAAACTTACTTCTGAGTCATTAATCTCTCTGCCTCATGTTTTAGGTTTCTTTGATGTAAATCTGGAAAAGATCCTTTTCCTAAGGTTTTCCTAGGTTTCTATTGTGCACCGAGGTTGAGGTAATCAGTGGTGTACTGGGGAATTAAAAGGAAATTCCATTTCTGGGCATTTATCTGAAGAGATCCGAAACAATAATTCTAAAAGATATATGCACCCATATGTTCACTGCAGTATTACTTACAATATCCAAGATATGGAAGCAACCAAAGTGCCCATAAATAGACAACTGGGTGAGGAAGATATAGTACATTTGTATAATAAAATATTAGCCATAAAAGAATGAAATCTTACCATTTGTGACAATGTGGATGGACCTAGAGAGTATTATGCTAAGTGAAATAAGTCAGACAGACAGAGGATGACAAATACCATATGATTTTACTTATTTATGGAATCTAAAAAACAAAATAAATGAACAAACAAAGCAAAAACGAACTTATGGATACAAAGAACAAACTGTTAGTTGCCAGGTGGGAGGGGATTTGTGGAACTGGGTGAAAAGGTGAAGGAATTAGAAGTAAATTTGGCCTGAGCCAGTTTGGCTCAGTGGGTAGAGTGTTAGTGTGAGGACTGAAGGGTCCCAGGCTCAGTTCCTTTCAAGGGTACATGCCTGGGTTGCAGGCTTTATCCCCAGTATGTGTGTGTGTGTGGGGGGGGGGGAGAGGAGTGCAGGAGGCAGCCAATCAATGATTCTCTCTCATCACTAATGTTTCTATCTCTGTCTTTCCCTTTCCCTTTCCCTTTCCCTTTCCCTTTCCCTTTCCCTTTCCCTTTCCCTTTCCCTTTCTCTTCCTCTTTGAAATCAATATATATAATATACATATATATATATATATACACACACACATATATATATATATATGTATATTGAAGTATATATATATATATATATATATATATATATATATATATATATATGAGAGAGAGAACAAATTGGCAGTTACAAAATAGTCACGGAGATGTAAAGTACAGATTAGGTAATATACGGTAGTAAAAAATATGGTGTCAGGTGGGTACTAGACTTATCAGAGGGATCACTTCATAAGTTATATAAATGTCTAATCATTATGTGGTACACTTAAAATTAATATAATATCAAATGTCAATTGTAATTGAAGCATTAAAAAAGACAATAGGAATTTAGAATTTGAATACCTAGTTTGGAATCCTAGCTGAGGGTTTTCCTAGTGATATAAACTTGTAAGGAATCTTTAAAGCCACTCAAACTTAATTTTCTTATCTAGAAAGGTAATAATAATACATGCACACATACAGATATACCCAATTGAAGTCAATGGGCAGGGTTAATGGCTAAAGGAGATAACATCTTTGAAGGAAGGAACTTTATGAGCCCCACAAGAGGCCTGGTACACAAATTTGTATACAAGCGGGGTCCCTAGGCCTGACCCGTGATCAGGGCCGATCAGGGCCATCTCACCCAGTCCTGATCGGGGACAGGCTGATCAGGTCCTGTTGGCTGGGGGAGGGAGGGTGGGAGGATCCATGGGAGGTTGGCTGGCTAGCTGGTGGGTAGGGACCAGGGGAGGTTGGACAGCCATAGGAGATTGGCTGTGGGAATGCACTGACCACCAAAGGGCAGCTCCTGCATTGAGTGTCTGCCCCCCTGGTGGTCAGTACACAACTGGTTGACCAGTTGTTCCAGTTGTTCTGGTCATTTAATCATAACGGTTGCTTAGGCTTTAATATATATAGACTAGAGGCCCAGTGCAGGAAATTCTTGCACTGGTGTGGAGAGGGGCGTCCCTCAGCCCAGCCTGAGACCTCTTGCAGCCCAGGACCCCTTGTGATCCCTTGCTCCTACTGCCCACCTGCTTGCTGCTCCTTGCTGCTCAGCTCGCTGCTCCTTAGCACTGCTGTGGATGTGGGAGAGGTTCCCACCACCGCCACTGCACTCGCCAGCCATGAGCCCAGCTTCTGGCTGAGCAATGCTCCCCCTGTTGGAGCACACTGACCACCAGGGGGCAGCTCCTGCATTGAGCATCTGCCCCCTGAGGGTCAGTGCAACTCATAGAGATTATTTGTTCTGGTCGTTCTGCCATAATGGTTGCTTAGGCTTTTATTATATAGACTAGAGACCTGATGCACAAAATTCATGCATGTGTGGGGGAGAAGGGGTGCTTCAGCCTGGCCTCTTGTAATTTGTGACCTTTCAGGGGATGTCCAATTGCTGGTTTAGGCCCGATCCCACTGTGGATCCCAATCCCTCTTAATTGCTTGCCTGCCTGCCTGATCACCTCTAACCACTCTGCCTGCCTGCCCAATTGCCCCTAACTACTTGCCTGCCTGCCTCATTGCCCCTAACCGCTCACCTGCCTGACTCATCGCCCTGGTCTTTAGTTGTTCTGGTTGTTCCACCATTTCGATCACTGAGCTTTTATTATATAGACTAGAGGCCCGTTGCAGGAAGATTCCTGCAGTAGGGCTTCCTGCGGCGGTCTCCGCCACCCCGCCTGCTTCCTTGACCTCTGTCTTGCCCTGCCTGTTTCCCTGCCCTTCTCCCCTACCTGACCTGCTTCCCTCCCTTCTCTCCCGCCTCTCTTGCTTGCTTCTCTGTCACTTCACCCCCTTCTGCAGAGCTTGGCTTCCTTCTACACTGTCTTCAGTCTTTGCTCTGCACCTGGATATGAAATTTAACTGCCATCTTGGTTGGGTTAATTTGCATACTTGCTCCTGATTGGCTGGTGGGCGTGACTGGTGGGCGTGGCTTGTGGGAATAGCAGAGGTATGGTTAATTTGCATGTTTCTCTTTTATTAGATAGGATGGTACTGTGATGCAACAAGTCTGAATTGTATTTGTTCTCTTGTCAAGTAGATTGGCAAAGGAATTGGGAAAAGGAGGTGCCTCAGAGAAGCAGTAAAGCCTCCATCACCCTGAAGACAGAGAATTATGGGCAAATGGTGTTAGTATACACCACAGTTAGGTTCATCATGGCTTCCTATTCACTTCAGCTATTTTTGTCCTTCATTCATCCATCTTTCTTTCATTAAAAATGCAATGAAATATTCTAAGAGAAAATTTTCACTTTTAAAACAGCCTATATTGGCAAAGCTTTCTTTTTTGTTTACCACCTCTGAAAATTGACAGGTGACCAAATCATTTTACTCTGGTAGCAGAGATATATGAGACTATATGCTTCTATATGCCAGAATGACATAACCCAATTTCATAGAAGCAAGGAAAGAAAGGAATGGTGATAAACTTCTACATGAATGGCTCATGTTGAAATGAGACCATCTACAATCCTCTTATTTGTCATATAAATAAATGGAGATTCAAAGAGTTGGTGTCACTTTTCATCACAAAGTTCATGGCAGAATCAAGGCTCAAGCCCAGGTCTTTAGAAAGAAGCTCAGTGCATCGTATCACATATGTCTCCTTGCCTCTGTTTCTGGGACTCACCAAAACCTTCAAGACCAGGGTATATACATTTGCCATCTTGAACTTTACTAAAAAATGTCACCATTCCTTTTATAATTGTGTGTGGGAATAAGTGGGAATGTAAAACAGTCTTAAATTGGCAGATTTTCCGATATTCCTGAGGGATAATATCAGTCAAAGCGTTCCTTGGGTTCTGTTGGTCGCTTTTAATGCTCAGTAATAAATTATGTCTTGGTCATTTTTTCTTTGTGGTGGGTGGATATATCTGATTCTGTTTATTCACTCAGTGGTCTTACTTTACTTTAGAAAGATAAGTCTGGGATTGCCATCTTGAATTTTTCTTCTTGATTATACTCCAACCATCACTACAGATTTTACAGTAATTAATGCAAAGGGGGCTTTCTTTCCTTTTTTGGATTGCAGATGTGAGTGTATTAAAGTTTCTAGGGACAGCAAAGATAAGTGGATGCGGCTTTGTTTCCTCTTGCTTCCTCCACATATGAAACCATTCTGATAGATCTGCAGGAAGAGATGTAGTCGCAGATGGCAGAGGTCAGTGTCTTGTGTATTCAATGTAGTCAATAATAAAGTCAGGACTTATGCTAACTGAATGTTAATAAGGAAGCACAAGGACCTTGCAAAGTCATTATGTCTGGTCATTTGCTTCGTAATATTACTCCAACAGGCTCAGGAGACCAATGCAAGGAGATTTTTAAACAAGTACCAAGAAAAGGCCAGAAAAATAAGAAAATGATTAGAATGCTATACAGATTATAAGGTTCATGTGATATACTTCCAGCAGAAGGAGAATTTTAAAATGTAGTTTCAGAGTAGCAGAGGGAATAGTATAATTTCTTATTGAAGGAAGTCTAGTCTTTATCCAAATCAAAATGGCATGTTTTTCTTATCTAAGTAGTATGATTCCTTCTAAATATAATACTGCTTCTACAAGTCCTTTGAACCAAACTAGTTACATAAAATTGGTAATATTTTTCAAGGAAGGATATTTATGCATCACTGCATTTGGATAAGTAGGTGGGGAGAAACTAAGACTGGGCGACTGGGACAGGAAATGCATATGTAAACCAGATTCTACCTCCCATTCTTTCCATTTTCCTCTTCAACATTTTTTTTTTTCATGGCATGAAGATTAATGCTGAATCTATGCATTTAGTCCAGGCTTGGGTATCACCCTTTGCCTCCTTTCTAATCCTTAGTCCTTTATCCTCAGTGAATCATTATGCCCATGAAGCCAAGAAGAAAGACACAATGACACAAATTAGACACACACACGAAAAAGAATAAACTTGTTATTATGCAGTGATAAAACCTAGAGGGAAGCACTACCAGTTACACTGTCCCATGAGGAGAAAACTTCCCAGTTTCTCAGGTGAAGCAGGAGTATGATGAGATCTTTTCTTCATATTTATTTGTAAGCCCTAAGAGACATTTATTTCATCAGAGGCCCTTCTAATAAATTAATGTTAAAACAGAATCATACAATTGTTAAAATTGATCTTGTTGAAAGTATTATAGATGTCCCTCTTTCTTCCCCCATTAACCCCCTCCATCCCACATCCACCCCTCTCAGGCTTCCACCACACTATTGTCTATGTTCATGGGTCATACATATATGCAAACAGGTTCCTCAGTTAATCTCTCCTCACCCCCACCCCTGCCTTCCCTCTGAGATTCGTCAGTCTGTTCCATGCTTCTCTGTTTCTGGATCTATTTTGTTTATCAGTTTATTTTGTTCATTAGACTCCACATATGAGTGAGATCATCTGATACTTGTCTTTCTCTGACTAACTTATTTCACTTAGCACAATATTTCCAGGTCCCTCCATGCTGTCTCAAAGGGCAAGAGATCCATAGTATTTCATGATGTAAATGTACTACAGCTTTTTTATCCACTCATCTACTGATGGGCACTTGGGCTGTTTCCAGATCTTAGCTATTGTAAATTATGCTGCTATGAACATAGCATATATTCTTTCTGATTGGAGTTTTGGGTTTCTTAGGATATATTCTTAGAAGTGGAATCACTGGGTCAAATGGCAGTTCCATTCAATGCAATCCTTATTAAAACACCAATGGAATATTTCATAGATCTAAAAAAACACTCCAAAAATTCATACGGAACAACAAGAAAAGACTCCAAATAGCCGGGTCTTATTATCTTTTTTTAGTTTCTGTTCAGTTGCTGTGAAGCTTTATTTTATTTTTAAAATTTATCTTTATTGTTGAAAGTATTGCAGATATCTCCTCCCTCCCTCCCCCAATTGAACCTCTTTGTCCCACCCTACCCTCAGGCTTTCATCACAACTATTTGTATAGTAACTACCTAAATTATAGACTTTAATACTTTTCAACTTACATAACTTTCTATTCTCTTTTTGTTTTATTGTTTGCTTCATTTCATACAGTGTTAAAAAGCATGATGGCATGAGTTCTGAGATTTCTTCGTAGATTTCTTTATATCCATTTTTATCTAGATATTTTTTTTTTGTATCTATTGCTCTGAATTCTGCTTAATTTTGATTCTATTCTCAGTAGTTCCTAGTATGAGACCCTTTTTGCAGGAATCCTTATCTGGGCAGTTTTCTGTGTGTGCAGTGGCTAGTCAACTCCAGTTCTTGTAGGTTGTTTCTCGGGCCCCTGGTACAAATGTACTATTCAACTGGGCAAAATCACCCCAGTCACTACTGTTGAGCTGACTTGCCATGACTTTCAGTAATACATGCTGGCTGTTTCAGGTTCTTCTCTTCTCAATCCACAGGCCTCTGTTGTTTTCCTCTGCTTTTTCCCCCGCCGCACTGAAATTGGTAGCATGTGCATCTGTGGCTGTTGGTAGCTTGTCCCATTTACTTCCATGTTGGATTCATATCACCTCATTTTGTGGTAAGTGTAGTCCATGAGTTTTTAATTTTACTATGCAAGCTGTCTGGCTTTTTTAATGGGAGAGCTGGGCACATTCTAAGCCTTGGCTGCTACCGCCATGACCATCTCTGCTGACCACTCACTCTCCCTCAATTCCTTTAAAGAATAAACTTTTTGAAAATCCTTATAAACTTCTCTGTTGGAAGGACTAGTTCTTCACAACAGTCTTGCTTCAGTTTGAGCAAAGTATCGAGGCTTCTGTCAGGATTTGGCTGATGTAAAAGGTTGTTAGATCATGCAGACCTTCCAGTTGTTTTTCAGCCTGTTTATTCTGGGTGGAGTCCATGGTGGCTGACTTTGTATTTCCTTTGGAACTATATCTTAAGATCTTTTCCTGCCAAGTGCTATATGTCTATTGTGGACACTTAATACATGTTGCTTAATTGGTTAGCTGAGGTCTTACATTTCCTTCTTATTGATTTAGAACTTAAAGATATATTTAGATGTATTTAAGCTAGAAGTTTAGTTTTAATACAAATTCAAGATATATAATCATATATCATATCACATCATATCATATCCCTATTAACTATAAAATTCAATGTTGAAAGCATCGTTATAAATCCTCTAACTAGACTTTTCCACCTAGGCTCTATGGTATTTTGTTCCAGATTAATTCTATGTCATGGGAGCCATCCTGTGCATTGTGGGATATTTGGTAGTATCTATGGTCTCTACCAACTCAATATAAGTAGCACTCTCCCCCCTCCCCCCAGTTATTACAACCAAAAATGTCTCCAGACATTGCCAAATGTTGGAGGGTAGGGAAGATGGGGGTGGGATGTGAAGAACCATTGGTCGAACATATGTATCACTATAGTTGCAGAACAGACCGAGAGAGGAACAATCATTTATATAAGGTCATAGAGCTGTGTCAAAGCTGTTTTCTAGACTCTCCTGGAGGACCTCATTATAAAACATAATTATGGTCATTTTTGAAACTGAATGTTTAAAAGATTTTGGAAATCAGGATAAAGAACATTTGGAAACCAAATTATTATTTAGATTATTTCTACTGTGGATATTTATTGCAAGAAGTGTTTATGGTTGGCTCTTGGAATGAGGAGTAAAACCCTCCATGGGCATGTCTTTGGAATTTGCAGAAATTTGGAAAATAGTTGTTTGGATAATAGGATCCTGTGGGTGTTTTGTTGTTTTGTAAGAGGATTATTTTGAGAGTGCCTTCTTTTTGGGGATATTCTTTAATAGAATTGATGAAAAAGAAGAAAAAAACACTGGTAAGTACCTACCATCTCTGAAGACTATTAGGAAAGTAGCCAAACCTGTGAAGGAACAGCAATACTAGCATCTTTATAACTGGTGGGAAGAACCCTAAACCAATTTCTCTATCACCAACTAGATGGTGATATAATGTATTTCTCTATCACCATCTAGAAGATTTTTGATAATATCTTGTTCTAAATACTGAACTATCTTTAAGAAATTTGGCAGAAATGGGAAATAGAGGGAGGGGGGAAGGAAAGGAGAGATGAAAACATATGTACATTAATAAGTTCAAAATAGGTTTATCACTAAATATTTTTATGGTAACCTCAATGACTCTTTTTGGCGTTTTATCAAATTTTGCTGTTTTCCTTCTCCTGTCTTTTCCAAAACTATAAGTTTTGGATATATTAGAAGAAGAATGTGGAGAAGACCTTCATAAAGGTTTTTTTTGCAACTTAAGCTTACCTGTAATTTCATGTATACAGTACTTTTTAGAGATTATAGAATGGTATAGATACACAAAATGTCTATGGAGAAGAAAAGTGAAGAAGGAATAGAATTCTTATATCTTCAGTGTATTAAGTTATTACCTCAAAGAGTTGTTGTAGGAACTGAATAAGATAATGCAACAAAACATCAGACCCCATGCAGACACTTCATCAGTGCTTGGTCCCTTATCTTCACCACAGACCATAGCTTCTCTACAATGCTATCCATGTGTGTCAGGCAATGGTATTGTCTCCTAGGTAAGGTCCCTCAAAAAGATACCTTTTCTTTCTTTCTTTTTTTTTTTTAAATATATTTTTTTATTGTTTTTTTACAGAGAGGAAGGGAGAGAGATAGAGAGCTAGAAACATCGATGAGAGAGAAACATCAACCAGCTGCCTCCTGCACACCCCCTGCCGGGGATGTGCCTGCAACCAACGTACATGCCCTGGACCGGAATCGAACCTGGGACTTTTCAGTCCGCAGACCGACGCTCTACCGCTGAGCCAAACTGGTTTCTGCAAAAAAGATACCTTTTCATTACTTTAGAAATTAACAACTTTCCCCTCTTGGGAATCCAATATAAATGCTCCTTATGTTTTGTTTCACTTAGTGGCAAATTGTGTTTGAATAATTTAGAGGGAAAGGAATTGAAAGAGAGGGCAAATACATTTGTTGAGCCCACAAAAATATATACTCTCTCTCCTGTAACACTTAAAATAACTCTAGGAGTAGGTGTTCTTATCTCCATTTTCCAAATCAGGAATTTTCTAATATATTAATAATATCCTATAAGTGAAGCTCTTATATTTGCTATAGACATTGACAGTGTAATAGATTATTATCTCAAAGAGTTGTTGTAAGAACTGAATAAGATAATACAACAAAACATCAGACCCCATGCAGACACTCCATCAGTGCTTGGTCCCTTCTCTTCACCACAGACCCATTTCCTGAACCAGCTCCTGCTGTTCATGTATCCATCCTTGACACCTACCAATGACTGGCATTTGCTGGAGACAAAATCTTTAGCAGCTATTCTTGTTCTGCTGGGATCAGGCCACTCCAGCCCAAGCATAGAAATATCTGTTCATTGAAGTAACCAGTGACTTCTGCGGTAGCTCTAGTTCTGAAGCCTTCTATATGAAATTAGGTTACCTAGGACTCAAAGCATTAGACATTTGATTTTACTATTTCAGGAGGCAATAGAAGGAGCATTTTTGGAGGCAAAAAAAGTGGTAGGGAAGGGGAAATGAACATTACAGAACTATTTTCCTGGTGAGGGTACTCTTCATTAATATTCATAGAACCCACTTCAGAGTTTTGGGGCTGAGAGACTAAGACTTTCCCAATATTCAAGGCAAATTCTGTGTTCAGGTGCTCTTATAGATCTCCCATTGAGTTATAAAAACTAATTTTATTTCATTGAATTTGTCATGCAGCTCTTTCCTGATGAATATATGTCAGAGAGAGAAACAATTTACTGCACTTTCCTTTTTTATTTTTAATTTCAATGCTATTTCCCCCATGCATTTGGGAGATGAATCTAAGCTTTTCAATATGTTCAGTTCTGTGCATTTTAACAAACTTTAAGTATGCCTTCCTGCTTTCTAGTATCGTAACTGTTGCATGCATAATAATGAAGAATTGAGAACAGGGGAAAGAGAAAAGCTCTTATATGGCAATTATGCTTGAGAAAAGGAATTTACCTTTCATCAAGTTTACTAATAATCCTGAATCTTCATATGGAAATGTGACTCATTTCTCTAAGATGCCTACCATGTACATTTCAGAATATTAAAAGGAAAAAAAAAAAACCAGCATATATTTTCTCCCCTACATTCCTCCCCAACCTTCATTGTAAACAATTTAACACATAACTGTTGATATTGACAAACTTCAGGGCTGGGTTAATGAGCGTTGATTTTCTATGGAGAAGAAAAGTGAAGAAGGAATAAAATTCTTATATCTTCATTTTCTGAAAGGAAAGTTATCAAGGCTTTTTGATACGTTATAATGTTTTTACTTGTACGTGATAATCTATTTAAGGAAGCACATTGGGAATCATAAAGTGCTGATCAGATATTAGTATATCCAGCTAAAGGTTGATTATTTTTAATACAAGTTGAGTTTTGCCCAGGCCTCACACACTGTACCTGTGGGGTACAGAAAATTTACTTGATTCAACTCATTAAAACTTGAATATTCTCCTACTTTGCATGCACACATTAAAAACAATACAAACACAGTCACACCCAAGGACTGTTGCTTTCATGCTCAGAAACAAATTTGTCAAGGATGGTCTCCAGCTGTCCTTCGATGCCTTTGTTCTTCTCCTAGCTCTCTCTCTCTCTCTCCTATTCGCTTTTGAGTTTCTCTGTGGTGGGGACATACTTGATTTGTGTTTGTATTACTACCATCATCTAGCATATTAGCTGGGGCTCATCCTAGGTGAGCAGTAAATAACAGTTAAACTGAATTAATGGATTCTGTTTTGTCACCCAATATATTAGCAATGTCACCTGGAAATATTATTAGCAGCCTGTCAATACCTTCATCTTAAAGTAGTCCTCCCTTCCCCATGGTTGCATTTTTTGTAGCTTCAGTTACCCATGATCAGCTGTGATCCAAAATATTAAATGGTAAATTCCAGAAACAATTCATAAGTCTTAAATTGTGCACAATGAAATCTCCAGCTGACTTGCTCTGTCCAGCAGGCACATGAATCATTTCTTTGTCCATCGTATTCATGCTGTGTATATAACCTGCCCCTTAGTCACTTAGTAGCCATCTCTGTTAAACAGACCAACTGTCATAGTATCATGGTAGTTGTGTACAACTCACCTTTGTTTTACCTAATAATGGCCCTGTAGCACCAGAGTAGTGATGCTGGCAATTCAGATGTGCCAAATAAAAATCATGATATTTCTCTAAGAGAAAAGGTATGTGTGCAAAGGAAAAAGCATAGTTTAAGGGTTCAGTACTATGCTTGGTTTCAGGCATCCACTGGGGCTTGGAGCATATTTTCCCATGGATAGGGAGGGTACTAAGGTAGTTAACAATGTAAAGATTATTCCATGGGATTTAATCTTGCTTAGAATAAAGCAGCAGTATTCAACCTTTTCCACCTCATGGTGCACATACACTAATTACTAAAATTCCGTGACACATAAAAAATATCCCTTTTGCCCATCTGACAAAAAAATATAGGTATAAATATGATTGATTCACACTGATGGGTATTATTATTGTGTTGTCTGTTGTCGTTTTTTAATTTGACAGCCTAAGGGAAAAGAGGTCAGTGTTCCTGACTAAATAGTCATGCATTGCCTGTTTTAAAAATTCTTACAGCACACCAGTTGAAAATCACTGGACTAGATCCTTAAGAATGTATGAACAATGATGTTCCTTACAGCTTGCATATACTTTTAAAAAAATATATATATATTTTACTGATTTTCTTACAGAGAGGAAGGGAGAGAGATAGAGAGCTAGAAACATCGATGAGAGAGAAACATCGACCAACTGCCTCTTGCACACCCCCTACCGGGGATGTGCCTGCAACCAATGTACATGCCCTTGGCCAGAATCGAACCCGGGACCTTTCAGTCCGCAGACCGATGCTCTACTGCTGAGCCAAACCAGTTTCGGCAGCTTGCATATACTTTGTATCATTTTTGTTAATGTGGACTGTGGACTCAGACATCTCTGAGTGTGAATTCAGATTTTGCTGCCTGGCTGTGGTGTTTCCTTAACTTTCAGGGCCTGAATTGGAATTGCTCACTAAATGTATGTTGAAAGAACTAATAAATTAATGATCTTTAAACATTTTTTATTATCCCTAAAGTGGGGAAAACAATATGTACCTGACAGTGCTGCTAAATACCCTATCTGGCAAACTCAGGAAGGTAGAAAATGATTTAGATGTTGTACAAACATACTTTTGCACATTCACCTGCCATTTCTACATACTCGAATTATCTACATTTCTACATACTTGAATTATCTCTTTACATATATTTTTAATTTCTGGGAAGGGTTAACCTGATATTATTTTGTATTAGCACTAAAGGTCCGATGCACGAAATTCACGCAAGAGTAGGCCTTCACAGCCCCACCTGCCTTGGCCCTCACAGACCTGGCTTCGCCTAGAAGGTCATCCGGATGGTGTTCCACTGTTTGGCCATTCGGTCAATTTGCATATTATGCTTTTATTATTATAGATTAATATAATAATCTATACAGTATGTTTCTAAAACATATTGTTTAATTTAACCTTCACAGAAACCATCTGATATTGTTATTGTACACATTTTAGAGATTAGAAACCCAAGTCTCAGAGAGAATTTGATTTACCTGAATTGAGACAGTAACACAACTGTGACTAGAATCTAGATCTTCTGACTTAAAATCTGGTAGGCTTTGCCCTAGTCTGGTTGTTTTCTTAGTGTTCAGTATTTCTAAAACAAACCAACCATTTATTTTTCTCTGCATCCCAGTTCTTTTTGATGAAACAAAAAGCAAAGGAAACTGAAGTTCCAAATTATGTGCAGCTTTTATGCTAATACATTTAAGTTACTGTTTTTGATCTCGATAATGTGTTTGTGGGTGGAATAAGGAAGAAGAGAAATGAAGAAACAGGCCATTAAGCTTGACAGGTGTTTGCAGCTGCTGCTGTGCACACAGAGCTGCAAGGAGACCCAGTTCACTGGCAGACTAACTAGCCTCATGGTCACTAAATATGTTAGGTCTTAAGAGAACCACAGCATCCTCTGTGGGTGTTTGAGAACTTGCAAGAACACGAGAAAAGTTTAGAAGAAACATGAAAGTTTAGTCAATCTAGGATTCTTCAACCTAAAGCAAAGTCACTGCCCTCTTCTTTTCTTTCTTTTTTTTAAAAAATATATTTTATTGATTTTGTACAGAGAGGAAGGGAGAGAGATAGAGAGTTAGAAACATCAATGAGAGAGAGAGTCATCGATTAGCTGTTTCTTGCACACCCCCTACTGGGGATATGCCCGCAACCAAGGTACATGCCTTTGACCGGAATCGAACCTGGGACCCTTCAGTCCCCAAGCCGACGCTCTATCCATTGAGCCAAACCAGTTTTGGCTGCCCTCTTCTTTTCTTTCTTTTTTGTTCTTATTTTTTTTTTATCTTTTTGTTTTTTAAAAAATCTTTATTGTTGAAAGTATTACATATGCATACCTTCTTCCCCCCATTGACCCCTTCTAGCCCTCCCATCCCCCACCCACTGACCCCTTCAAGCCTTCCCATCCCCTACCCAAGCCCTTCACCATCCTATTGTCTGGGTCCATGGGTTGTGCATATGTGCATACAAGTTCTTTGGCTGATCTATTCCTTCCCACCCACCCCTGTCTTTCCTCCAAGATTTGACAGTCTGTTCCATTCTTCTATGTCTCTGGATCTATTTTGTTCAACAGTATATTTTATTCATTAGATTCCACATATGAGTCAGATCACGTGACACTTGCCTTTCTCTGACTGGCTTATTTAACTTACACTATACTTTCTAAGTCTCTCAACGCTGTCTCAAAGGGTAAGATATACTTCTTTTTAATAGCTGGATAGTATTCCATGGTGTAAATGTATAATAGCTTTTTTTATCCACTCATGGGCACTTGAACTGCCTGCTTTTGAATGTTAGACATGTACATACCCAACAGAGTCAGGTAAGAAGTTTAGCTATGATGGGGCTGGGGGAAGATGGGGTGACAGAAACTACTGATATTTTCAAGCATAGAATAGAATATAGGTTAAAAGCATGGATTCTGGAGCTAATTGAGCACCTACTATGTGCAAGGTACTGGGGATATGTTAGTGGAAGAAAATCCCTACTCCATGGAGCTTACATTTTAGAGGGAAGAAACAAAAACTAGAATAAATAAGTAATGTAACATATTAGAAGATTTTAAGTGCTGTGGAGAAACATTGGTCAGAGAGGGGGACTGGGAGTGCTTTTTCTTCTTCTTTGGTCCATCCTGGCAAGTTTTCATGATTCTTTCAAGTTTTCTAATGTGTCAACTTCTAATTCCTGGGTTGCCTTGGTTCTCCTCTACCAACTCTATCCCCTCATGTTTGTTTGTTTTCCAGGCAAGAGCAGGTCTCATAGTTTGCATCTGGTGTGGACAAAGACAGTATCCACCAGCATGGCATGAATTTAGGAGTGAATAAAGAAAAGAAATGAAATGAAAAGAATTAGAGGTAAGCAGGCATTAAAACCTGCATGAAAATTAGGCTTTTGTTCTTTCTTTTAGTTTACTATTTCCTGCATGTTAATATGTCAATAATATTGAATTGGATTGTGATTTATTCACCAACTTCTGCTAGGCAGGCATTGAGGGTCCAGAGAGGAAAGACACAGTTGTAGAGAACCTTACCACCTCATGCAGCGATATTTATATTTTCCATGTATATCTTTCCTCTTTTCTAAAGAGGTTTAGGCACCTGTCATTAGAATGGTGTGAACACCACACACCAGTGGAAGGAAGCCAGGCCTCGGGAAAGGATGGGGCTGACCCACCTCAGTGACTAGGGTCAAACAATCCACAGCCTCCAGTTTCCCAGCAGTTCCAGCCAAAGTGAAGAAAGACCACCTACCAACTTAATAAAGGAGATGAAACATTCCTTTAAATCTAATTTCTTAGAGAAATTCTTCATGTTGGAGAGTCAATGAGGAAACAGGAAATAGTAGAGTGAAGAAGCTCCACATTAATAGCTTTTGGAACAAATGCAGATTGTTGTTGTTGGGTGTGCTTAGGGTGGCTACGAATCTTTTCTCCATCCTTAGATTTCTGAGGAAGAGGTTAAAGGACAGGGTCATGGACCTGGTTGAAGCCACATGGAGCTACAGGATCTCCTTTGCAAAGACAGGCAACAACCTGGGGCCTTTGAAGGAAGTGGGAAAGGTAATTTTCTCCACCATTCCCCAGGACTACTCTTGGCCCTTCATGTTAGTTTTGACCATGTTTCCAAGTTGGAAGTATATGTTACACACCACCACCACCACACACACACACACACACACACACACACACACATCCCTCCAACTTTCCAGACTAATATTTTCTCATATTATGAATGAGACACTGATTTAAAAAATATATATTTTATTTATTTTTTAAGAGGAAGAGAGAGGGATAAAGAGCTAGAACCATCGATGAGAGAGAATCATTGATCAGCTGCCTCTTACACACCCCCTACTGGGGATATGCCTGCAACCAAGGTACATGCCCTTGACCGGAATCGAACCTGGGACCTTCCAGTGTGCAGGCCTACGCTCTAACCACTGAGCAAAACTGGTTTCCGTGAGACACTGATTTTTAAAATTGTACTCAATTCTACCTTTCAATTGATTCTGTACCAATTAAAAATTAATTTCAGCACTGGCTGGTGTGTGCAGTGGTTAGAGCATTAGCCAGGCACCAGATGGCCACAGGTTGGATTCCTGGTCAAGAGCATGTACCTGGGTTGCAGGTTCTATCCAAAGTCCCAATTGGGCATTTGCAGGAGGCAACCAATTGATGTGTCTCTCCCACATCAATGTTTCTTTCCCTCTCTCCCTCATTTACTCCCTCTCTCTTTCCCTCCCTCTCTCCTTTCCACTCTAAAAGTCAATGGAAAAATATCCTTGGGTGAAGATTAACAACCAAAATTAATTTCAGATCCCACAAATTGCTTACAATCTGTAATTTGAAAAATAATACTTTAAGTAATTTGTTTTCAATGAGGAGAACATTTCAAACTTTATCCACCTGTATATGATTTGCTGTGTTAGGAGGTAAAATCTCCCTAAATGATTCCATTGGCCCTCTCGCCATCCAAAGTGACAGATGCCAGAAAAAAAGAAAAAAGAGGGGAAAAAACCCCCCAGAAAGATCACTTCCTAAGACTCAGAGCAGAGCTGGTTTCCCATATCCCCGGGGAGTCATCTCCTAATAGAAGACATTCTAGGTTCCAATTAAGACGTGAGCTATTGGAGTACCACAACTTCCAGGAGACAAGAGTTCTGTGACTGGAGTAAACAAGTCTCTCTCAATAGGGAAGTGGATTTTGCTAGCGGTAAAGCAGGCAAAGGTCATTCCAGGCAGAGGGCCAGTGTGAGCCAAGACACATCTTGGAAGGCTTGGAGGGTATGTGGGACCTTAAGGAGAAGAGGCGGAAAGAGGTTGCAGGTCAGGTGACCAAAGGCCTTACCTGAATGTTAAAGGTTTAGACTGGCCCAGGGGCAATGGAGGGACAACGGTGCTGAAGCAGAGAGGAAGTGCACTCTTGGTGTTGAAATGAGAATGGTGCTGATTGCTCTGGGCCCTGAGTCTCCTGGGGAAGTAAACAACACATTTTCTGCAGAGCTTGAGGGGGCTCTGGGGACAGTGTGGGAAGTGCTGACTAGTTGCTGGAGGGCATACAAAAAGGAGCCAACCAGTTATGAGTAAGGAAATCAAATGAAGTCTAGCTAAAGATGAAAAATTATTAATTTGTCATATAGCTAATTTGCATAGTCATACCAACTTTTTGTGGCAACATTCAACAATCAAGGTGAAGTCAGTTGGTACTATTGATAACTGATCAATTCATAGACACATGTTTTTTTGATTCTCCCTTCTCCCAGTCCACCAAATGCCTGTCACTCATCTTTGATTAAGATTTATGATGAAAGCCAAACATATGCTGTTGTGTCCTGAAGGGGTGGAGGTGGAAATATTAACCATGAATAGACATTATGCCTTTTTGACAAGAGACAAATGTTTCATTCAAATGCTGCATTTCGCATATTGGAAACTGTAATGAATTCTTGTGCACCTCTTTGCCTAGTTCACAATGTCAGGCCCAGGCATTGAAACACCCCAGGCTTTTCTCACAAAATTAAATTTAATGTTACACCCTCCAGTAGAATGGTGCATAAATCAAGCATTTGATTTGCATGGACTATAGCAACCAGCTCCCTTCTGGACAAATATAAACCCAACTCTGAATATTATGTCAGGGACAGGAACAAAGCAATCTAGGACTTCCAATAAAAGTCTGGTACCAAGTGTAATTCATGCTGGTATTACACTGCTCTGTGTCAAGCCTGTTATTAAAACTCTTGTTTTACCTCCTTTTTTCATTTCAAAAGAAAATGTTTTTCTTGACCTTCCTGTATTCAGAAAACCAGTGCACAGTCAAACCAGTACTATTTATAAACTGGTGTCTACTAGTGACAACCATGGGCATATTTATTTCCTTTTGCCGCCTACCCATGTCCAACACAGAATATGGGAAGGGGTACATATGAGTAATCAAATGGAAAGAAACTAAACAAAGGGCATGGAATAAAATACACCAGGGGAGATTAGGTAACATGGATATTCACTAATGTTTTACCTCTGGCCACAGTCCCAAGAGAATGCTAAGAACAGTTTCAGAGAGACAAGTTTAAAAAATGACTCAATAGCCCAAATTAATGTACATTTGGATGCAGAACATGAATTCAATTCAAGAAAAGTGATCCTAAATATGCGCCATTTGGTCTTGTTTCTGGCCTCCAGCATATGCAGGTTATGCATTTTCCTTACTCATATGTTCCCCATCACAGGGTATCTGAACCATTTTTTACTAAAAGTAAAATTACTGTGATCTGAAATTGAGTAAGGCCCTAAGATAAGAAGCATTTTTAGAAATGCAAAATGAGTCCACGCTAACTTCCCAAAGAACATTAATAGATCACAGACTTGCACATATTCTATGCTACATCAAGGCTCATCTTGTTTATTCTGGAATGCTGTAGACACAGTACAAACAGAGCCTGCTCCTAAAGCCAAGTGCATTTCCAAGAAGGCACAGCTGTCTGGAACAACATAACCAGGTGAAGATGTGAGCCTGAGAGCTATGCTGATGATTTGGTATCTGCAGCGTAATTTCTCCCAGCTGTCCATGAACATCTGTTGGAATTTAGAATGCTTCAATTTCTGAATAGGTGAAAGCAGGTGTCTGAAAAAAAATAAATTTATGATGGTTTAAGGACAGTAAATTAGGATTCATCCATACTCATTTGTGAATGGAGTGTATAAGGAAATATTTATTAAATGGATACAATATACCAGTCACAATGAAGGTAATATGGGGAAAGGAAAAATGAATTACACTTCATACTAGATTCTAATATATATATATGATTCTATATATCATATAGAATCATTGTATAAGGTAAAAGTGTCTTAAGAGTACTAGATACAGCTCTATGAACTATGAGAAAAGGATGCATTATTTCCAATTTGGAGAGCATTAAGGAAGGCTGAGCAGGCAGGATTTGGCTATGCAAGGTAAACTGGGGCAGGAAAGGAATACCTAGTGAGGGTGGGGGAGGGGATCATGGCCAAATGCTTAGAGAGGGGAAGTCCCATGCAGAGACCCTGAGTGATGAGTTGTGACCAGTGCCATGTTACTGAACTACTGAATGAATGAAGATGAGTGGAGGGAAATAAGATCAGAAAGGTAGGTGGGATTGGGGAAGGCCACTAAACAGTGGACTCTGTAGTTTAGACTTTTAAAATTAAGCAATATGGAGCCATTAAAGGTTTTTCAACAGGGAAATTACATGACCTAATCTATGATTTAGAAAGATTAATGTGGTCATAGCATATAAAGTAGATTAAAGAGCAGAAAGACATGGTTTTAAGGAGACAGACTCCTTAGCCCTAGAGAGAAGTCACGAAGGCCTAAACCAGGAGAGTAGCAGTGGGTATTATTCAAGTAAAATCCACAAGACGTGACAGCAGATTGGTGAGCCAGAGGAGAGGGCTGATGGGGTTTGGGAAAGATTGCCCAAAATATGGCACTTTAGCATATGGGATATTTAAGCTGAGTTTGAGAAAATGGCAGAAGCAAGAAGGTCACTTTGACCTTCTTACTCTTCTTCTCTGAAACAGGCCATAAACCCTCAGGGGAGAGAGGCCTTCCCTACATGGGGAGGAAAGGAACAACCTTATCTCTCAAGACAAAAGGATGCCAAGAAGAATCCCAACCAACAGGCCTTGGTAAAATTTTCCCAATTACTGTACTTAACTTCATACTTCTGAACCTCTCATATTCCTCCACAACTGTGCACTCCTCATCAAACCTAATATGAAATACTCAGGCCTGTTTCTTTGGGTCTTTATTTTCTTGTGAAGCCTCCCATGTCACGTAAAACTTACATTAAATACATGTGTACACTTTTCTCCTGTCAACTTTACTTTTTTGACCCAGGCATTAAGGATCTTGGATAACTTTCTGAGGTTTTGATTGGGTAAACAGAAAAATCACAGCAAGTTAACATTAAACCCCCAAGAAATCCCTTACATTATGTTTTCCTTTTTCTTGAAAAGATCAATGCTTTTATAAGACAGAATGTAATGCAGATGCTTGATATGTTTTACCTGAGCTAGAAATGTAATGTAAAGGCCCTCACTATTGTAGACTCTCTATTCTACACAGTAATAGGAATAAAGCTGAATGACTTAGGCTGAGTTGGAAGAAGAGGAGACATAAAGCATTTCTAAATGACTCCTGTGGCTATAAAATCAGCATCAGCGTTATTGGCATCTATCATTCTGATGACTTCGCTAATATTTTTAGAAGACATTACCGAGAGCCAGAGTGTAGCATGTCCCAAATAGAGCAAATAGATAATTTCAGGCACACCGACCTCATTGATCACAATTTAAAGATTCGTGTTGGAATAGAACAGCATCTAGTCTAACCCAAGTTTATTTTAAAAGTACAGTCAGTCCCCTTCATGGATAAGGTGTTTTCTAATTGACTGAAACACTAAGCCAGCCTGTCAATACTCATACGGAGAAAACCCGTGCACCCCCCACGTCATCTCTCAGGCCAAGTGATTAACTATTGCATCGGTCATTTAGCGTAATAAATGTGAAGTCTGAGCAATTGAGTGTTGCCACGGACTTCTGCTGTGGAAATACACGCTCTCTTACTTTGGCATGCTTAGAGCAGACTCAAAGCATCTCCTTCAAAAGTGTTAACGAACAAACAAGCACTTATTTCATTTTGAACTAGTCTTGATGGAGTTGATCCTACCCACCAGGCAATGCGCCGCTTAATATCACTACCCTTGGAATTTAAAATGAGTCCCTTTTAATGGGAAACAAAAGTAATTCTTTGCTGCTCATTACGATTCCATTTTCTAAAAGTTGATCAGCTTTAAAGAGTGTGACTTCTAGTTTGGGAGGAATCATGTGAACTCCAGAAACAGAGACTATGGAAGGAATGAAGACTCCATTTTGAAAATGTCTTTTTTGTTTCTGGAAATCAAAGAAAAAAGAAAAACAGACACAGCGATTGCAAAATCTATTTATTACTGAACAAATGCTACAAAGGCCCTTGTTCACTCCTAAGATTCTCCAACCTATTAAGGAAATGAGTTATATTTAATTTGTCTTTCAGGTTTCTGATTTTGCAAATTTATTAAAGCAATGAAATAGCTAGTGTAATCCAGTTATTCATTCTCGTTAATGCCTCTGCCTAGATTATTTAATCTAGGTTATTGCTTCTGTAAAAGAGGCATAGTTTCATATAAAACAAAGCAACTCTTTGATCAAATTAGGTGATATAATTTGGAGCAGGGCACATTGAAATCAATGTCCTCACATCTCCACTCATCATTACCAGAAATTTGTCTCTGACCCGCTATGCCAATAGTTGTGGTTCTTGAGCTATTTAAGCCTGATTAAGGTATTTGTTATGCATTTGACAGTACACAATAGTTCACGATGTCAATTCTCAACTGTCATCATCATGATTAAAAAGCGTAGAAGAGAGTGACCCTTATGTGGAACAAGTTGTAATAAATAATAAGGATGCCATGAAGCTCTAATCCAATCACAGAGTTTAGCCAAACTGAATAAAAACTGTGGCAAGATCTTTAACCAAAAAAAGTTGCTAAGCAAATGATACTAGATTCTCTTACTAATAAAAATTACTTTCTGATGTCCAGCTATGTTATATCCTCAATTTTTAGGGGCTCCTTTTATGAATACAAATAAGAAGAATGTAATTTACTTTGAAGAAACACCCCACATGACCTCCTTGTTAAAGGTTGGCTTATTGGAAGTTTTTTAATTTGAAAAATAATTTAAGTTGAGGGAGGCAGTCCAATCAAAATTCCTGCAAATGGAAGACTTCAGCATGAGAAGAAATGCTTAAGCTAGTAGTAGTGCTGCTGTGTTGAAAAAATATTACAGGCCTTTTTTTTTTTTTTTTTTTTTTTTTTAATAGGTTCACAAGTGTTCATTGGCCCTTTGCTTGTTGGTCTCAAGAAGGAGCCAAGTGACAGCAATTAAAGCCAGCAGCCTCTCCTTTTGAGAGCCTCAGAGAGTGTCAGTATAATGTCAAACAACCAGTCTGACCAACTTATTCATTAAGTTGCCTGAGAAACTCTTGCTCTGCTGAGGCCCACTTTTTAACAATGATGAATCAAGCAACAACATCAGGAAGGACAACTGCAGTTAAAACATCAATTCAATCTCAACTTTATTAAGAGTCTACCAGGCACTGTGTTATAAACTTTGCATGGATCATCTCTTTTACTCCAAACATCATCAACGAGATTGATTCTGTTATTACCTCTGTGTTACAAAAGTTGAAAAAAGATAAAGTAATGTGTTGGCTAATATGCGGTAGATTTGGGCCTCAAGATTCTGGCAGTCTGACTTTCATTCTTGTTCTCCCATTTGTTTATATTATGATCCCTCCTTAAATGTAAATTGGGTACACAAATTTGAAAAATAACTCTTGTTTAATTATGGAAGAGACTTCTCATTTTTTACTTAAGATATCCCTAACGTTATTTTATATATATAATAATTATCATCCATTCATTTAAAAATATTTATAAAGCCTCTGCTATGTGCCTGATACTTCTAAATTTAAGGAGATAAAAAATAAGATATGGCCCCTGACTTTAGAAAATGCTTTGATGTCTACTGGGTTAATTTAAATTAAGGTGCAACGGATACCATTGTAATTAGCTAATTATTAATAATTTTTAAAAAAAGCACATAGGAAAGGCCAGGCATTATAAGCATGGCCATTTGCACTCCCCAGGGAATCCCTGGCTCATTCCCTGCACATAGATCACTGGGGGGGAGAGGTCCAACAAAGGGGAGATAGATGAATATGCAGGTAAGTTGGGATGACATAGAGAAGATGCTTGTCAGTCAAACCTGGAGACAGAGATCATTAGCCAGAATGGGTGGGTCAACTGCAAGCTTAACAAAGTTGAGGATAGTTAATCCCCTAAACAAAGTAGTTTGCTCTCTTGTTGCTGTTGGCCCTTGGCTCTTGGCTCTCTTATGTTCTCTCATATGGCCAGTGGTCATGCAGACTCCACATCCTATGGAGTGATGACGGCAGCAGGAAACACAAGCTAAGCTAGTCCGACGTTGGACTGGACTTGGCTCCAACATGGAAAGGAAATTTTGGACACTGGCTCTGATTTTAACTCTGCTGAAACCCAAGGTACACTTCTTCTATGACTGGACTCACTTGTTCTCCTGTGTGAGTCTCAAAAAATTCTTTTTCTCAGGATATCACAAGAATTACACTCCCATGAGCAACTGGTGGGGATGAGGACCTCTCCCCACCAGTAACACAACTGTTTTCACACATCTATCTTGTATGCATAATCATAGCCTTCATGGTCAATGTGATTATACCCCACATTTATATGGAACATGCTCATAAGAAAATGCATTCAAATATATTGTTTCATCTATGTCTTACAACTTCTTATGAGGTAGGCAGGGTCAGTTTATAGTTGTTTCACTAATTTATGGTTGAGGACCTGATATTCACAAGGGGAAGTTCTCTGCACTTGGGTTTCCCGGATCTAACTCCTATTAATGAGCTCCAGCCCATCCCAATAACATTTACAGAGGCCTCTCCTATTTTGTCTTTGCTGCTACATATCAAAAGAGGTATGAATTTTGCTTTATAGGCAATAGTCCTTGCCTTAAAGACATTTTATTATATTAGTTGATTTCAGATAGGCCTGACAGAAGTTGGTCTGACTTATAAAGATCTTTAGCTGTAGTAGCAGGCCCATTTCCACTCAGGATTCTGGCTGCCTGCTGAACTGCAGTGTGAGCAAATGAGATAAGTACAAAATATTCCTACACCACTGGTTCCATGCTCTCCTCATATTCAATCATGAAGACTAATGAATCAGAGATGATTGCAGTGGTAAAAATCCCAATGCAGATTTTTGCTGTCTTTACTAATGAGAGAAAAATATAGTAGACCATTGGCCTAAAGGCTCCACATGCGATTCCTTTGTAACTTAGAGTGCATTAAAAAAGCTTCAGTCAGCAAGATAAGTTAATTTTTTTATGACCTTTATAAACTCTTTTAGCCTGTATCTCAGGAGCTTTTCTTAAAGATTAAATTTTTAAAAATCCTTTTAGCTCAGGCCGACACGGCATCTGAGTCTTCTTTTGCCACAAAGGCTACATCCAAAATCTATAAAGAAATTCTGTTCGTGACAATTATTGTCAAAGTAACGATTAGGTAACATGCCATTTTTTAGTTTTTACTGTTCTTGCCTCTACAGTAGTAATCCAATAGAGCTCTCTTCTTCTTAATGTAAAAGTTGTATAAAGGATGCATCATTCCAGGTTGGGTTTGCCTGCATTTGCAAATTCTTGACAAAGTAAATTGAATTGTCATTTGTAGCACCTCTTTCACATGATGATCACTGAGTTAAAGTGGGGAGGGTGACACAGATATTAAGATTTCCTTAAAGAAAAATAATCCTCACGCTTGTATTAGTATATCATTGAGTCCATGGGCTTTCGTAGACCTTATGGCACAATTACCCAAAGGGGATAGGCCTAATTTTTCAGGGGGAGGAATGCTAGAGTAATGTGAGGGCTCTTCATTAGAGGCATCATAGATATATCACATGAAACACATAGTTCCTTTTAACCTCTTTGATTGTAGGGTATGAGTTTCATTTAAACACTGTATTTTTGACTGGCTGGATTGGAGACTACAAGAGTCATCATCCTAGGCATCTGTCACTACTTCTATTACATCCAACCTGCTGACCCAGAAAATCTGTGGTTGACACAATTGATTTCTCTGTAAGATTCATTCAGCATTTATTTTGTTTTTGACATCCACCTACAAGGTTCTACAAAACTCAGTTCTTACATCTCTGTGTCAGAAAAACATAGCCCTTTATAAAAGGTGCATATCCTGAGGGACTGTAACAAAGTATGAATCTTGCATAAAATAATTACTGAATTAATTGGGCTTGTTAAGAATATATATATATATCCCTGACCAGGTATATCCATCTTTTTCTCTCTTCTCTTTCTTTCTAAAAATCAATGATATATACGAAGCTTGGTGACTGTGCCACTAAGGACATGAATGCCAGCTTCAATAGAGTTTTACCTTTGGAAATAACATCATCATCAACAACAATTAATGATGATAATGATAGAGAGAAAATAATAATTAAAAATAAAATAAAGAGAAAAGGTTTGAGTCACAGACATACTTTTGCCCTATCAAACTTTACTCTGGATCAACTCTTAATCTCTGTACCATGTTATGTTTTCTCTTTCCCTCTTGGAATCCCTTCTCCTAGGTCCCAGAAAGCAGCTTGGTTTCAAGCTAAGATACACAAACCACATGCTTTAAATAGATGCTTGACAGTTATCTATTACTTTCCATCTGTATATCTATGCTACTTTATTATATAGAAAAGTTACATGATTTTTTTTCAAAGTGCCAGATTCAAAATTCAGCCTCAATTGTTTGTCTTAAAAATAGATTGACATCTTCCTGTGTGCTTTAAAATCTAATGATCTGGCTTAAACATGCATCATCCTATGAATTTTGCTGAAAAATGACCAATGGGAAGGAACAAGGAGGTTTGTATAAAATTGCAGTAATAGTTTTTGCTTACTGAATGCACATATCTAAGCAGATTAAATTAATTTCCTTTTATCCCATTAGCTGAGACTTTTCAACTTTGCCTGAGCCTCAGGTCTGTTTAATATTTAAGGTATTTCATTGTTTTTCTAGTAATCAATAGCAATTCTTTATTTCTATTGTAGTAAATTAATGGGTAAATGCAGGAACCACATTCCCTAGAGAAATTCTCTCTTTGGTTTGGCATGGAACACTATAAAATGTTTTGTTAGCCATATACATGACCAGGCAGAACATCCTTTATACATTTGTTCTGATTCTACTAATTATTCTACATACTGCACAACAAGAAGTGAGGGAGTGTAATGATTTTGGTGAGAAAACAGCATCACTGGCTCTATCAAAGATGAGACACTTTCAGGGATCTTGAGGCTGACTTTAACTGTAGTGCCACCATGAAAGATCTGAAGATCATTATTTACTGGAAAAAAAGGAACAAGGCAGAAATCGATTACTACGACACTAGATTTATGTTTCCATTGCTCTCTATATACATCCCTATTTGTCCTAACTTCATGGGGAAGATATTTAATACATAATGGAAGGAGGCTGTTGCTTTTGATTTATTTTTTGTTTATTATTTTTGGCATTCCATGGAGAAATTCTGGAAATCAATACTCTGTGTGTGTGTGAGTGTGTGTGTGTGTGTGTGTGTGTGTGTGTGTGTGTGTGTCTTGAGTATTCCAGGCACAATGTAGGTTTAAGGTTTTGAAGGGCTATGGAACTTCCTCTACTTGCTAAGTTCTCTTTTAATAAGCAAATCACATTATGTACCTATACAAGAGAGTTTCTTTTCTTTCTTTGTATGTTTTATGTGACATTATGAGAACAAATACAAAGGCTAATTGAGCCATAATTACCATAAAATGATTTTTTTTTAGTATTTAAATTTATAGACTATTTCCTCTTCTCTAGAGCAAATAAAATGACTCACTAATCCCAGTTAACTCTTTCTTAGCAATTTATTAGAACTTTAAAATATATCTTAGGTCCATGCGATAGATGAAGGCACAAATATAGAGATATTATGGAGTTTTAAATTTATTTTGAGTGAATAAGGATGGTTTGTGATGTATATAAGGCAAGATGGACTCTATGTTTAAATATTTTATAATTAAGCATTCGGACTTTAAAGAATATATAGGAAGAGAGTTAATCAACACTAATTTATCAAAACCCTGTGAACAGAAAACTATATATAAAGTAAGGGATGTGTTTTTGTGAACTGACTGCATGCAAAGAGAATGAAAATGACAAGACTGTTCAATGTAAATAGAATAGGGTGGACAGACAGAGCTGGAATACTTTTGAAAAAACCCAATGAAGAATATATATATTTAAACCAGATTTTTAGTTTTGCAAACACTGGAGTGACATGGTGTTTAAAGTCTGACCTGAGAAGTAGTTATGTCAAGCATTGGCACTGCAATTTTACAAATGAGTAAACAAATTCAGAGATATCCCATAACAGTATTAACAGAGACGTAAAACACAGATTTGGGGGTAGAAATTGATAACCTTCTGATAAATAAATTTCCTTTGGGATTTGTTGAATGTTACATGTAAAGGAACAGGCTCCTTAATAAAACTCATACCCACCTCTGCCTGTCCCCACTCCCTTTTCCCTTATTCTCCCCTTCCTGCACCCCATCTTCACTAGATATGAGAACTGAAAGGAAAATTCAGGCACAGAGTGGTTACTTACTAGATGGCCTTGACTTGACCACGAGTTTTGCCTTCTCATGCATTTGACCTCTCATGAATCTGCTTCTTCTCATGGATAGATTGTTCTCATGTTGAACCTCTCTGCCCCCTCTAGGTGAAGGTTCCCTATGAAATCATCCACTCAAGCATGAACAACCCTTATACTTGGTTACCTCTAACCAAGATGATAAAGTCTTGTTTTTCAAAATTAGCTTGCTAAATACTAAAGACAAAAGGAAAATAGAGAGAATTTAAGAAGCTGATTTGAAAAAGAATAGGTTTTGGCCATATCATAGCAAACTTGTTTCCAAGACTTAGATTTTGACTTGGTCTTCTAAGAAAATTACCTCTATTCATAGAGGGCAAGTGAACCTATGCCTAAAATTTTCTTAAAAACTTGAGTGGCTATTTCCATCACCATTTATCCCCTTTTACCCTCTTCTACCTCCTCCCCACTTTCACTCTTGTAATCAGCATACTGTTGTCTGTGTCTATGAGTTTATTTTCTTAATCCCTTTACCTTTTTCTCTCAGCTCTCCAAACCCCTCCCCTCTGACAGCTGTCAATCTGTTTTCTGTATCTGCAAGTCTGTTTTTATTTTGTTTATGTTGTTCATTAGATTTGACATATAAGTGAAATCATATGGTACTTGTCTTTCTCTGACAGGGTTATTACACTAAGCATAATACTCTCTGGGTCCATCCATACTGCTGCAAAAGATAAGATTTCTTTCATTTTTTACAGTGGAGTAGTATTTCATTGTGTAAATGTACCACAGCTCTTTAATCCACTCATCTACTGATGGTCATTTGGGCTGCTTCTAAAACTTGGCTATTGTAACTAATGCAGCAATGGAGTGCATATATTCTTTCAAATTAGTATTTTTTGTTTCTTCGGATACATTCCCAACAGTGGAAATGCTGGATCATGAGGCAGTTTTATATTTTATTTTTTAAAGGAACTCCATACTGTTTTCCACAGTTGCTGCACAAATCTGCATTCCTACCAACAATACACAAGGGTTCCCTTTTCTCAACATCCTCACCAACATTTTTTATTTGTTGATTTATTAATGACAGCCATTCTGACAAGTGTGAGGTAATATTTCATTGTGGTTTTAATTTTAATTTATCTGATGATTAGTGATGCTGAGCCATCTATTGGCCATCTGCATGTCCTCTTTGGAAAAGTGTCTATTTAGGTCCTTTGCCTATTTAAAAATTAATTTTTTTTCTTGGTGTTGAGTTGTACAAGTTCTGTATAAAATTTGGATATTAACTCCTTATAAGATGTATCATGGGCGAATATGTTTTCCATTCAGTGGACTGCTTTATTTTGTTGATGGTTTCCTTAGTTGTGTAAACTTTTTAGTTTGATATAGTCCCATTTGTTTACTTTTTCTTCTGTTTCTCTTGCCTGAGGAAAACAAATATTGCTATGAGAAATTTCCAAGATTTTACTGCCTATGCTTTCTCCTAGGACTTTATGGTTTTGAATCTTACATTTAAGTCTTTAATTCATTTTGAGTTATTTTTCTTGTATATTTTGTGAGAAGGTGGTCTAGTTTCATTTTTTTTTTTGCATGTTGTCCTCACACCATTTATTGAATAGACTGTATACCCCATTGCATGTTATTGCCTCCTTTGTCAAATATTAATTGACCATAAATGTGTAGGTTTATTTCTGGGCTCTCTATTCTGTTCCATTGATCTATGTCTGTTTTTTATGCAATACCATGCTATCTTGTTTACTAAGACCTTGTAGTATAGTTTGATATCAGGTAGTATAATCCCTCCAACTTTGTTCTTCTTTCTCAAGATTGCTGTTGCTATTTGGGGTCTTTGTGGTTTCATATGAATTTTTGGAATATTTGTTCTAGTTCTGTGAAATATACCAGTGGTATCTTAATAGGAATCTATAGATTGCTTTGGGTAGTAAGAACATTTTAATGATATTAACTCTTCCTATTCATGAACATGGTATACAGTTCCACCTATTTAATTTTTCTAAATTTCTTCAGTGTCTTTTATTTCCTTGGTTAAATTACTGCTAGGTATTTTATTTATTTATTTTTGAAGTACACGTAAATGGAATTGTTTTCTTAGTTTCCTTTTCTTATATTTGGAGCAAGTAGCAGTGTTATAGAAACAATGAGTACTAAACATCACATTGAGATAAGGTGAGATTAGGATTAAAAATGGCCAGCCCTCACCACTATCACTCAGTTGGTTAAAGCATCACCAGTGAACCAAAAGTCACATACCTGGTTTGATCCCCAGGAGGGGTGTGTACAGAAGGCAACTGATGGATGTTTCTCTCTTACATTGACCTCTCTGTGTGTCTGTCTCTCTTTTTCTCTCTCCACCTTCTCCTCTCTAAAAACAAAACAAACAAACAAACAAACAAACAAAAAACACAACTGTATACTGACTTGGCCTCAGGAGGTACATGAATAATTTCTAAGTCTAGGTAATAACTCTAAATTTGCTTGGATGAGCTTAAAAATAACAGCAGTTTGTGGTTATAACTTTCTTTATCAAAGTGACTTCTATTTGAAAATAGCTAAGATATTTCTTAAACAACTTTTTTCAACATCCCCAAAGTTAGTGCATTTTTTTTGGGAGGGGAAATAGAATCATGTCCTACTTTATTAAGAATGAAGGAAAGGGTTGAGTAAGAAAGATTGATATACTTTATTTTGGAAATTGCAACAAAAGTTTTCACTGAATTTTGAAAATATTTGCTTGCCAACTAAAAGTGGTTTGAGGAGCAAAAGCTTGGAACATATGTGACCCTCCACATACTATGATTTATCAGTTTAGCTCTACCTTCCAATAGTCTAGTTTGCACACACTCCTATGTAGTTGGTCATGCCACTAATTCAGGATGAAATGTTTGTTTTATTATCCACATGATTGTTTAGTAATGCTGAGGAGATAGACAAATAAACCAAGAGAACAGAAAAGTGTGTCCAGAAATTAAAACACACACACATATAAATGTGTGATACATGACAGAGATGTTACTCTACATTGGGGGAGAGATTATCACAAATTGAGGGAAATGTAATATATGACAGAAGTGTTATTACAAACTAGGGGGTGGGGGGTTATTATAAATCTTATATTTAAAAAAAAGCCTAATATGCTAAGTGTCCGGTCCTCTGGTCAGCCATGACTAGTCCCTAAAGTTTGATTTTTTTTTTGCCTACAGACACCTTTATGTTATGTTTTTATTATGAATGTTATTAAAAATTATAGTTACCAAATACTATGCATTTCCTATGTACTATACCTTGCACTAAGTATATTACATGGAGGCTTTATTTGATTCTCACACACAAACAACTTATGAGGAATGTTAGCCCCATTTTATGGAGTAGAAAACTGAGACTCTATCACACAGCCACTAGGGGGCAGAATAGGGCCTTGAATCTGGGTATCTCTGGTGTGAAAATTCTTTTTTTTTTTTTTAATTCTTTTTTTTTTATATATATATATTTTATTGATTTTTCACAGAGAGGAAGAGAGAGGGAGAGAGAGTTAGAAACATCGATGAGAGAGAATCATCGATCAGCTGCCTCTTGCACACCCCCCACTGGGGATGTGCCTGCAGCCAAGGTACATGCCCTTGCCTGGAATCGAACCCGGGACCTTTCAGTCCGCAGGCAGACGCTCTATCCACTGAACCAAACCGGTCCCAGCAGGTGTGAAAATTCTTGTTCTTCACTATTTATATTACTGTTTAGTTTTTTGTATAATCAACTGTTAATATATTCTTCCTTATACTTTAAGTTTTGGTGTTTAACTTGTAATTGCAATTTTGTTCTTATGCTGTACATGCATTCCCATTAGTCTTAATAAATAATTGAGATGCTTATTAGGAAGGTTTTATGTACTCTATTACCTTTTGAAATGCCAAGTTAATAGTAATGGAACATTACATGATATATTGAAACATTCTGGTCATCAAATTCCAAATTCAAAGCAATCACGTTTTTTAAAGAACAAAATGACAGTTATTAGTATATATTTCAGCAGATAGGAAGTTCCTAATTCCTTCTATTATTATTTATATTACCATGTATAAGATTCTTTCCAATAAAAATATTAAAAAATACTCTGTAATGCACATTAGGAAATATTGGTTGTGCGCCCTACTTCATTTTATTTATTTTAAAATATTTTTATTGATTTCAGAGAGGAAGGGAGAGATAGAAGCATCAATGATGAGAATAATTGATTGGCTACCTCCTGCACGTCCCCTACTGGGGATTGAGCCCACAGCCTGGGCACATGCCCCTGGCAGAATCGAACTTGGGACACTTCAGTCTGCAGGCTGACACTCTATCCACTGAGCCAAACCAGTCAGGGAAACTCCTACCCCATTTTAAGCACTACAACAACTCAGCTGGAAATGTATTTCCTGATTCTATCATTTTCTAATCTCTCAGATTTTCAATAATAAAATGAAAAGTGGGAAGATTGGTACTTAAACAAATCTAAATAATGGAAATGGATAATTTCTGAATTTATTGACTTTCAAATGTGCTCCTCATGTGGATTTGAGAGATAAGGGTGAATCTCATAGGCCAAATGCCTAATTCACAACTAAAGATTCTGTAGGTAAAGGAAAGCTATTAATCAGAATGTTGACCAGATTCCTGCAAAAAAGTAAAATAAAAATCCCACAAACCACAGCATATGTGTACAGATATTCCAGCCCCTCTGCCTGGTGCTGAGTTCCAGCTATTGGGAGTACATCGGTTCTCCTTTGAACCATGCAATCATCGTTTTTAACCCTGCATTAAAAGAGCCTTATGTATCTTAGTCACACACAATAAAAGTTGCCCTGACTTTATACAGAATCAATAGACAATGTATTCTGAATAAAAATCAGGGCCATCTAGGAAATACAATTTTACCCTGGATTCACTTTCTTTGTATTCTTCTTCATGAAACCCCGCACCTCCAACTATACCTGTAGGTCTTTCTCAGGCTACATGCAGTACAGTTGTTCTCTTGAAAACCTCTTTTCAGGTTAGCAACACATCAGCGATAGGACTCTGAGAAAAGCCAATGATTGGGTCAGAACGCCCAAACCCATGAAACCCACCCAAAGTAGGCAAATAACAAAGCCCACGTTTTCCTGTAGAGCGTGCTGATGGGTAACAGAGGGTGGACATGGACACGCTGCATAGGCACATGTTTTCCAGCTGTGAGATCCCTCTCCTGGAGGCTGAGCTACCCTGCTGCTTGTCAAGCTCCCAGTAGCAGTGCACAAACCTGCCAGGTTGTCTGTCCTTTTT
The DNA here is from genome assembly GCF_964339955.1 of Pipistrellus hanaki. Lineage (NCBI taxonomy): Eukaryota > Metazoa > Chordata > Mammalia > Chiroptera > Vespertilionidae > Pipistrellus > Pipistrellus hanaki. The sequence continues at coordinate 160,582,577 of NC_140503.1, read as the reverse complement.
CAGTCTTTGCCACATGTGGGTTGTTTTTAGGTTGTACAAGCTCTGAAAACACTAGAATTGGGTCCCACCATTTATCAATAACAGTTTATAGCTCATATATAGCTTTCTGGAGAAGAGCAGGAATTCACTGAAGCCTAACAGTGCAGCCCTACAAAGGTTTGCTCCGGGCTGGGAATCGATGTCACCGGTGAAATTTATGGGAACGCTATGAAATCCTCTGAAAGGCGGTGGCATTCTCTGTAACCTTTCTTGGATCCCATCAATTATGGCTCAATAAGGTCCTTCCTGCCACAGGGAAAGGCTTTCATTCCTGCACTGCCTCTCTCAGGTGTATCTGTCTCAATCATAACAGCTGTTTCTTCGTCTCCTGTGTGTTCCCTGAGAGGAGGCTTCCATGCCGGCCGCGACTGTCTGTCCAGGTTCTGGTGAATCTCTGTGGTTTCTCTCACGGGGTCTGTTTGCTCAAGTGAATCTAAAGGATTAGTGATCTGAGGTAAAAACAAACAAAACAAAACTTGTCCCTAAAACATTTAAAATTCCCTGCGTGTTTAACGTCTGTAAAGTGGGTACATCTGACTGAATGTTATGGCAGCAAAGCATGATTGTGGACACATCCAAGGCTCTGGAAGCAGAGGAGTAGTAACCTGAGGTATGTTGGACATGGGTTTGCTCTAAATTTTTGGAGGTGGAGTGCAGGAGTGTGGGTTTGGGGCCCTTTGATTCTCCTTCTAGTTCATCCCAATAGTGTCCTCGAGGTTGACTTGGCCATAAACTTCTTACAAAAGGCTGGTCTCTTTGAGAGGAGGGTCAGTTTCACTCTTAGAGAGTCCTCGGTGGGATTCCAGCTTTCTGAAAGTACCCTCAGTCATCCAGGGAAAATACATCTCAATTCCAGGATAGGGACATGCAATATCCACTCACACATGTCCACCTTTATAAACACTTGTGCTTACACATGATATCCATACACACATGGGTATGTATTTCCATGAGTTTTAAGAAAGATGTTTTAGGAACGTTACATTTTAGGAATAATACATCATTACTTGTCATGGGGTTTCTCTGGATGAGTAGTGCTTTATTTTCTTAATGTGATCATCACAGCTTTAGGTCAGTAATGAGCTGCAGACAGCAGCCAGGCTTCCATCTGAGACTTCAGTCACATCTTTGATTCAAAAGTAGGTCTCAGACTATGCAAAACAGGCTTCTGAGGTAAAGTCTGGTTAGGGGGGAAACTGAGATGGGAAGAAATGAGAAGCTCTCACTTCATCAAAGCACCTCCTATCCTTCACTATTCTTTAATGTCCTGATTGCTTGTTACTCTACCATGGATTTTACACTTTCATCATCAATAATTTGGGTGTTAAATTTAAGATCATGAAGTTCCCATTAAATGCAATACTTTTATTTTTTTTTTTAAAAAAAATATATTTTATTGATTTTGTACAGAGAGGAAGGGAGAGAGATAGAGAGTTAGAAACATCGATGAGAGAGAGTCATCAATCAGCTGCCTCTTGCACACCCCCTACTGGGGATATGCCCGCAACCAAGGTACATGCCCTTGACCGGAATCGAACCCGGTACCTTTCAGTCCCCAAGCCGATGCTCTATCCATTGAGCCAAACCTGTTTCGGCTAAATGCAATACTTTTAAAATTATTGATTTTAGAGAGAGAAAGAAGAAGGGATAAACAGAGAAACATTGACTTGTTCCACTTAATTATGCATTCATTGGTTGATTCTTGTATGTGCCCTGACCTGGGATCAAGCCCACAACCTTGGTATATTGGGATGATGCTCTAAGTAACTGTATTGCCTGGCCAGGGCCATGAAATTCTTAGTAATTGTGAAGCCAGGTGAAGCCAACCTTAGTACCTCTATTAGTTCCCTAGGGTTGTTATAACAATTGTCATAACATGACCACAAACTGGGTGGCTTAACACAATAAAAATTCATTCTCTCCTAGTTCTGGAGGCCAGAAGTCTGGAATCAAAGTGTCAGCAGGGTTCACTTTCTGAAGGCTGTAGAGAGAAATGTCCTACCCGTGGTTGGCAAACTGCAGCTCGCGAACCACATGTGGCTCTCTGGCCCCTTGAGTGTGGCTCTTCCACAAAATACCACGACCTGGGTGAGTCTATTTTGAAGAAGTGGCATTAGAAGAAGTTCAAGTTTAAAAAATGTGGCTCTCAAAAGAAATCTCAATCGTTGTACTGTTAATATTTGGCTCTGTTGACCAATGAGTTTGCTGACCACTGTACCTTTCTCTGAGCTTCTGGTATTGGTGGTCATCCTTGGTGTTCCTTGGCTTGTAGACACATCAGTCTTGGTTTCAGTCATCACATGGTGTTGTCTCTGTGTATCTGTCTGTCTTCTCTTCTTATAAGAAAGCAGTTATATTGGATTAAGGGTTCATTCCACTCCAGTGTAAACTCATCCTAACTAATTACTTTTTTTTTTTCTCCAAATAAGGCCACAATCTGAGGTTCTGAAAAGGGCATGAGTTTTTAAGGGACAGTATCCAACCCAGTATAGAACCTAAGAGCGTATTATGGCTCTTCACTGAAACACTCCTTAGTGCATCAAGTTAATGTATTAACTTGTTGCTACTTAGAAGAAAATAGACAAGATAAGTTTTGGAGGGCAAAGGTAAGAAAATGGAAAGTGTCCAGAACAGTGAAGTTTAGTGCAGGAACCACCAACCACCAGTGTCTAAATTTGAATGAATAAAAATAAAATAAAATAAAATAAAATAAAATAAAATTAAATTAAATTAAATTAAATTAAATTAAATTAAATTAAAAATTCAGTGTCTCAGTATTATTAGCTGCATTTCAAATGTTCAGTAGCCACTTGTGGTTAGTGACTACTCTATTGAGCAATGCAGATATAGAACATTTTCATTCCTGCACAGTCCTTTGCATGGTGCTAGTAGAACACATCATGGGAAGGAGCTATGGTTGCAAGTTTCAGGAGAGGTGAAGATAGGAGATGGTAGGTTGACATTGTAGCAGGAGATGAGACTCTGAAAGAGGGGGTGAAGATGAAAGTGAAATAAATATTATTACAGTGTTGCCTCAGGCAACCCAACTGCTGGTCCTGGCCCCAGCATTTTGCTTGCAGAGAGCAGGTACACTAAGTATTGGTTGAGCCTTTGAAGGAAAAGATGAAGGTCAGGGTGGAGTGTTGCTCAGGTTGGCAATGCTACTGATAATGCATGCTTTTTATGAAGGTTTGGGGGATAGTGCTTTAAGTATTAGCAAATTCTCACACTCTGACCTTTGTGTAAAGCATGAAGGCACCTGCTCTTTTTTTAAAAAAATATATTTTATTGATTTTTTACAGGGTGGAGGAGAGAGTGATAGAGAGCTAGAAACGTCGATGAGAGAGAAACATCAACCAGCTGCCTCTTGCACACTCCCTGCTGGGAATGTGCCCACAACCAATGTACATGCCCTTGACTGGAATCAAACCTGGGACCTTTCAGTCCCCAGGCAGACGCTCTACCACTGAGCCAAACCGGTTTTGGCCAGCACCTGTTCTTCATGCCTTATTCTTTCACTCGCAACATTTGCACTCTGCCTCAGGTCCCTGGGTTCCCCAGGACACAAATAGCCTTCTCTCTCTTTCAAGGAAGCATAGAGTTACTAGTGCTCTTTGAACTTGTACTGGTTCAACAATTTCCCTGTCGACTGCCATTATGGTGACCTAGTACAAAGCCACCAGCCACTGCTGTGCATGCCCAAAGCCCTGTGGTGAATCCCCTCTGACAACTTTTCCTCTCCCCACAAGATTGGGAGAGCAAATTACAATTAGGTTTGAAAGGGGTGGGTAACTTACCTTGTCCCTGGGGTTTTGACAGCCTCCTGTTTCTGTGCCCACTGACTGGAGGGCTGACACAGCTCATTTCCCAAGCCTGGATTTACTGTGATCCCTTGTCACATCTCTGTGATGAGGGGTTAGGGAAAGGAATTTTCATCAGTGCAATGAACACTTGTAGTAGCTCCTTGTAGTGAACCTCCAGCATGGGTATGCGCAGGCACACATACACACATACATACACTGAGAGGTCCCTGTCTATTGTCATCAATATATAGAGCAGTTTTTTTTTAATAAGTCCCCTTTTACTTTCCCCTATGTATTTTTCTTTGCTCAATTTTGATTGTGTTTCAGATTCAAACAAGGAAGGAACATCGTGACATAGGTGTGTGATAGAAGAAGCCAACAGGCATATTCTAAATAAATAAATCATCAGGATATTTCCCCCTGATAGTGTGTTGGGCTGTACATCTCATTATTTGGATGCAAAGGGCTGCTATTGAATGAGATGATGGAAACACTGTAAATGATGAGTAGCATTGCATATTTATCGAATAACCTGTCTAAAAGGTAACAAAGGCTTCCAATTTTCTCTATTGGATAATAAAACAAATTCTACAAATTAAATTCAAAGCATTCAAAATTATATTGATTGAAAACAGATTAATGGTTACCTGGATTCAGAGTGGGCTGAGGACTGAGATTAACTGCAAAGGGGTGACATGAAGGGTAAGGGCACCGTGTTGTAAGGGTGGAGGCAGAGATGAGAGAGCTGGAGTACGAGGCAGGGACTTTTTTCCATGCACATGTCAGTTCTAATCAGAGTCCACTGGAGTGAACCTGTTACAAGGCCCCAACAATGGCAAAGGAGCTGAGAAGGGTAGGCTTCTATGTGCCCAGAGAGAACTAATCATTCCTCCACTATCAGTTTTTGGTTGTGGTTGCACCAAAACTCACCAAACTATACACCTAATATGAATGGTTTATCAAATCCCAATATATTAATTTAAAAATCAACATAACAATTCAAAACATTCAGATTGGACTTCAGAATTCACAATATCTAGACTGAGTTAAAGAATCAGGACTTTAGAAAATTGAGTTCTTAAAAATATTTACCATAAGGTATAATTTAAAAAAAAATTATAGCTAGGTGAGAGTTTTCCTTCTTAAATATTATTTAGGTGAAACTGATATTAAGGAAGTACTGGACTAATAGCACATCTATATATATAAAGACCCAGGATTCATAATGTCCAAATGACCGAATGGATGACTGAACACCAGAAGTCAGTCCTGTAGTCAGTTCTGGGTCGTAGCTCGGCCACCCAGCACTGACGGCCATGGAGGCTGTGGAGGAGGCTGCAATTCAGGCCCCGAGAGAGGCCTGGAGAGAGAAGCAGGATCTGATCCACAGCCTCCGTGGAAGCTGTTGATCAGCCCTTGCCTCTCTTTCTCTCTGGGCTTTGCCAGCAGCTGCAGGGGCTGCTGATCAGCCTTTCCTCCCTGATCAGGCCCATGGCAATTAAGACTTCATCTTGCTGAAAAGCTGAAGCCATTGTCTAGAATGGGAGAAAAACCAAAAGACAGGGAGCATGTAATACTCTACCCTTCCTCCACCACAGGGATATAGGACATTCCAGTATGTGCATTTACTAGGTGTACCAGTTAAAATGTGTTTTTTTTCAATAGATGGAATTACACATATGTTGATATATATGCAATTTGATATGTATGCTATTTTGTTGTATTGACAACAAGCTTCAAAATTTGATATGTCAAATTTTGTGAAGGTGTTAATATCATAGATATTTTTATATTTAAAAATGTCGAATTTTGTGTAAAAAAAGCATTTGTGGGAAGTTTTAATTCATTATTTTGAAGAAAAAGTTATTGTATACTTTGGGAAGCTTATGGTGAAAATGCTTCATCTCAAGATATTTGTGAACGCTGGTTTAAATGCTTTAAAAGTGATGATTTCGATGTGAAAGACAAAGAACATCCAGGTCAACCAAAAAAGTTTGAAGACCAAAAATTACAAGCATTATTGGATGAAGATGCATGTCAAACTCAAAAAACAACTTGCAGAGAGATTAAAAGTTGCTCAGTAAACAATTTATGATCATTTGCAAGCAATGGGAAAGATTTTAAAGGAAGGAAAATGGATGTCACATCAACTGAACGAAAGACAAATGGAAAACCGAAAAGTCATCAGTAAAATGTTGTTTCAATAACACGAAAGAATTGTGACTGGCAATAAAAGTGGATTTATTTTGAGAATCCCAAATGCACAAAATCATGGGTTGATCCAGGTCAATCATCAACATCGACTGCAAGGCCAAATTGCTTTGGAAAGAAGACAATGCTCTACATTTGGTGGGATCAGGAAGGTATGGAGTATTATGAGCTTCTAAAACCAGGTGAAACCATTAGTACTGATCACTACCGACAACAAATAATCAATTTGAACCATGCTTTGATGGTGAAATGACCAGAATGTGCCAGAAGACACAGCGAAGTAATTTTGCTTCATGATAATGCATCATCACACACTTCAGAACCAGTTAAAGATACATTAAAAGATCTTGCCTGAGAAGTATTAAACCACACGCTGTATACACCAGACCTTGCTCCTTCAGATTACCACTTGTTCCGATGGATGGCACATGCACTTTCTGAGCAGCACTTCAAAACACATGAAGAAGTAGAAAATTGGGTCTCTGAAAGGTCTGCCTCAAAACAAGAAAAGTTCTATTGGAAAAGTATCCACAAATTATCTGAAAGATGGGGAAATGTGTAGCTAGTGATGGACATTACTTTGAATAAAGCACTTTTGAAGTAATTCTCTTGAATTACTGTGTTTTCTTTGATTACAAAATCTGCCATTATTAATGGGTACACCTAGTATTTCTGTATTCTTCTTCTCATGGAAGATTTTGAAATAAGGAGTTGGGATGCATTCGAATTGGCAGGCCCCTGGAGCTCTTGTTTTAACTCATCTGCTGGTGTTGTTCCCTATTCAAGGGGTCACATTCATGCCAAGCCTCAGGGAAACACATTTACAACAATCATTGAGTTAGAGTTGGTGCTTAAATATCATATTACTAATATTGAGTAGTACCATAAAATCTGTTTAATTACTTATAAATTTTTATAGATTAGTCTCAAGTTGTATGGATCTTAAGCATAGCCTACTCAGGACTCTGAGTGAATTGTGCAGTGGCTGGGAGAACAAGGAGGAGGATCAAAGTTAAGGCAAGAGTTTTTTTTGTTTTGTTAATGAATCTACAGTTGGTATAGCAAAAAAGAAAGTGAGAAAGCCATTAGAACCTGTGTTGAGAGAAGTATGTAAGAATCTTCAGTGTTTACCAGAATGCAGTGGGGAAGTGGGTAGGGCATTAGGCATGGAGGTGGGAGAGGCAGTGCTGGAGGGCCTTTCTCCAACAGCATAAGAATATTAGCTGCAGCAAAAAAAAAAAAAAAAAAAAAAAAGTAATTTTTAATATTTTATTGTAATTTGGAAGAGAGAAATCCTAAGAAGTTTTAAGGTAAGAGAAAATTGATTTGGGATAAATACAAATAATTAATAATCTAAGCTTGAAAAAAACAATTGATTTTTTTTTAAAGTGAACCATTTTTATAGTTTTAGTTAAGTATATTTTGCAAAACTTATCGAAGGGTTTCTAGATTTGCTTTGTTTAATTAATTAAGCAAGGAGGGCATTAGGCAGAGGCAGCTTTAATGCATTAGTAGCCTACATAAGTATACCCAAATCTAAGCCTGTAAATACCTCCAGGTTAAGAAATTGAAACCTAAGGACAACTAATCCCAAATGGCCAGAAAACTAGGCTTTCCCAAATAAGGCAGCCACTTAAACTAGAACCAATCAAATAATTGCTTTGCTTTTGCCTCTTCTCTATAAAAGTCTAATGTTTGTGGAATACTTTAAAAATATACATATATTTTATTGATTTTTTTTACAGAGAGGAAGAGAGAGAGATAGAGAGTTAGAAACATCAATGAGAGAGACATCGATCAGCTGCCTCTTGCACACCCTCTACTGGAAATGTGCCCGCAACCAGGTACATGCCCTTGACTGGAATCAGACCTGGGACCTTTCAGTCTGCAGCCAGATGCTCTATCCACTTAGCCAAACCGGTTTTGGCTGGAATACTTTTAATTACTTTCTGTTTGGTACTGCCTTATTCAAATAGAGTTTTGCTCCTTTTTTTTTTTTTTTAAGTATGCCTCAGTTTATCTTTTAACAACTTATAACCCAAATCAGTGAATTTTTAATTCTTGAATATTATGCTTGAATATTATGCTTCTTTGTTCCTCATTTTATTCAGCCTGGAAAATAGCAATTTGCTTTTAGTCTAATAAAAGAAAAGGATTAAGAATGTGGTTCAGAGTTGGAAAACTATGTAGGATCTCCGTTAGCTTATTTTGGTCATCTAATTCTTAGGCAGCTTATTACATACTTTTTGCTCTAATTCCCAGGCCTACAGGTTTTTAATCCACATTATTCCCACTTACCAGCTGCTACTACTCATGTTTCAGGTTGACTACACAATGAGAGAATTCTCTTCTCTCTCCTTGCCATACTGCACAGCAAGTATATTAGACTTGTTCATTTTAGGGTTTTACTTTTAATCCCTATGAAGAAATAGATGTACAAAACTGGCAAACATGGAGAAAACAGAGCCTTATCCAATTGTATAAAGTCTTCATAGTGCTTGTTCCTGGTCCATAGTCCTGCATTTGATTTCATTGATGCAACTGCAGAAGCATCTGGTGCTGGAAGTCTCCTGATGATGGCCTTCAAAGTCAGATGAAGCTACTCAGTTGTAGCCCTAGAGAGAGGTGGATTGGCACCATTCCAGAGCCTGGTGAAAGTCTCAGTTCTTTTCAGCATGTGTATTCCAGTGTTCCTGTCCATTCTGTTCATCTGCTCTGCCCTATCACCAGGGCCCTTGTGGGGTTGACTTCCAAGGATCTCAGTGATTCTTATAGCCCATTCCAATGCCTCCTTGCCCCTCTGGGAGATTTCTCTAGCTGAGAGCCCAGGAAGGCCCTGGTCCTTTTTCATGTCTCTCTTACCTTTAGGAATTTTTCTGCATTTCATATCAGTCTGCAATGACCCAGAAGTTTCTTTTGCTAAGCTACTATAGCATCATTTCCTTTTGCCTGACTCTGACTGGCCATCACCATAGTATAGCGTATTGACCCGGTAGTGCTTGCAAGCCAAACATTGGGTTAGGTACTTTATATCAGTTTTAAATGTCCTTTCTAAAATTTTTGTTTGCTTCATCTCCAATAGGTCATTGTTAAGGTTGATGGTACCCTTTGTATTTGCTTCATCTCCAATAGGTCATTGTTAAGGTTGATGGTACCCTTTGTATAAGAAGATTTCTCCATATATTATTCCAAGCAAACATTTGAGCATTGTTTTTAAAATGGTTGTGTGATCACCAAATTGGTTTTATAAGTCTTCATACTTGCCTCATTTTCTCATCTCATAATGCTAGCAGATTTGTTACTTTTCTCACTCAAAAAGTTCGTACATTTTTTTTTTTTTTTTTTTTGTGGAACTTTTCAATAAGTTTTGGTTCCCAACATACGGGAAACCACCAGTTCATAGGGTTTTCAGAGAAGTACCCTGAACCCATTGAGTGGTTTAGCTCAGAATTTCTCAAACTTTAATGTGCACAGGAATTATTTGGAGAGTTATTACAGATGCAGATTTCTTGGGCTCTGCCCTGGTGATAATGATTAAATAGATCCGGAGTTATGCCCAGGAATTTGTTTTTATCAACCCAGATGATTCTCATGCAGGTGATATCGGATCTCATTCTTAGGAAACTGATTTGACTTTTTTGATCTGGTTCTCACCTCTGTTCATTACCATGGGTTCTCTAATGATCACTGCTCTGATGTCCCCATTCAGTCCCATTAGACATATTATGTTATATAAGACAGTGTGGACATGTAAAAACTACTCCAGGCATAATTCCCACCAAGGAATAGAAAGCTTTTCTCCCTCTCACAAATATTTTCTAACACTTACTCAAAAAGGTGGGTCAAGTATCTGAAGATGAAATAATTTTAAAAATGATTTGCAAGGCACTATTTAAAATCAACAAATATTAATTTTATTTATATTAAAATATTGAATGTGTACATTAAAATTGTTTTTATCATGTACATTATGTAATTCATGTACTCAAAAACTATAGAGAATAATATAAAATAGACACATACAAACTCAACTTCTGTATTAACACATTAACATTTTACCACATTTAAAAAATTCTTTAATATCCATGTTTTAAAACATTTACTACATATGTTCTTATCTAAAAGCAGTGAATAGCATTGCCTTGAGCACTTTAAAATTAATTTTACATAGATGGAATATATATATATTTTCCTTTGTACATTTAAAACATCAACATTGGTTTTGATATTTATATTACTTCACATAAACCTAATTAAGGTACTTCAACTTCTGTGTAGTATTTCCTTTTATAGACCATAATTTATCATTATTTTATTGATGGTTATTAGGTACTAACCTTTTGATTCAGCTTTTTAAAATATTGTTGAATCACACTCATGTGCTAGAATTTCTTTTGGTTACATCATCTAGATATGGCATTGATATAAGACCTGTGCATCCATAATTAAAAATGTACACTTAAAATAAAAGACAGAAGTATTCATAAGACAACTGTCTTTTTGTTACATTTTATTAAAAATTTACATTAAAACAACCTACTTTTTTATACCCCCTATTTTATCTACTCTTCATTCTGTCCTGAAAACTCTTTCAGAGTTGCTGTCAATGGGTACACATAATTTTTTATTCGATTTTTCACTTAACATAATTACATATAAATATTTCATTCATTTGACCCATTTATTCAATAAATGCTTAATTAGTGGCTCCAGTTGGCCAGGCTAGCTCCTAAAGACAGATAGAAATCCTGCCTTTGTTGAATTATTCATTAATTTCACCTAATCACATAGACCATGATTTTGTCTTTAGGAAGCAATTAACATTACATAATAGTATGGTATGATTTGCTTATTGAATTCCTCAGGGAACAGTGTTTATTTTAGAAATGTATACATATATGATATCTGTCAGAATTAAGGACTGAATTTGATTATTGTGATATTATCATGGGGCATGTGTGTTTCTAATTCTCAGATTGACTTAGAATAAATCAGATCTCAGCTATTGTCATTAACAGTCCATGCTTTCACTTTTCTCTCCATTCATTCTCTGCAACTCAGCTTAGAATCTTGGCTGTTAGAAAGTAACAGACCTGAGCTGTGGTGTCTGTTTGAATATTGGTTCCTTGACTTGTGAGTACATAAACTTGGGCAAATGAATGAACCTTCCTGTTTCTCAGTTTTCCTTTCTGTAAAATAGGGATACTAAAACATTCAGTTGATACTTGGGGAAATCCTTAAAACTATGAGGATTGGCTCTGGTTATGCAGTACAGCTCTGGTTTTTGAAAGTCAGATTTCACTTCCTAAACCAAGCTACTTGAGAGATTGAAAAATAAGACAAAGCTAGGCCTTCGGGAGAAAAATCAGACTTTTCTTTTTTCTTTTTTTTTTCTTTTTTTTTTCTTTTCAGGCAATCCAGGGCTCATAGCTCACTGGAAATTGTTCAGCACTGGTTACCTCTCCCTGATGTCTGCTTGGACCTGTGATTCCAAGAAGAGAAAGAGGCTGACAAATAGGTGTGTGCACACACATACACACATCTACACACAGAGTCACACAGGAGAGAGGGTAAGATGGTTAAAGAGGGGGAACATGTTAAGAAGTCATTGTTAGAACAAATCAATCCATTTGAGTATTTTACCTAATAGTACAGCACGTTGTTTCTAAAATGTGAAAATTAATCAGTTAGGTCTGTGGTCGGCAAGCTGAGGCTCACGAGCCATATGCAGCTCTTTGGCCCCTTGAGTGTGGCTCTTCCACAAAATACCACGGCCTGGGCGAGTCTATTTTGAAAAAGTGACATTAGAAGAATTTTAAGTTTAAAAAAAATTGGCTCTCAAAAGAAATTTCAATCGTTGTACTGTTGATATTTGACTCTGTTGACTAATGAGTTTGCCCACCACTGAATTAGGTCTATAGGCTGCTCTCACTACATGCAAATGCAATGGCCATTTGTGCACATCCAGGCCAAATAATCAAATGTGGGAGAAAGTATAAAGTAACAACTAATCTTACTAGTAACATTACCAGTTTCAAGCTTACTTCTTTAGAAAATGCTCATTATCACCATTGCCTCCTCCTTTTCCTCCTTCTTTCTCCCCCTTTTTTCCTTCTCTTTACCCTTCCATGCCAGAAAAGCTTCTAGCCATGGGGAAAATGAAGTAATTACATATGCCTACATTTATTTCTTCAAATTGCTGTTTAAGTTCAGCTCAGATATGAATCAAATACACCGTGCTAGGAAAGAGTTAAGGCGTGCTCTGAATATAGTGGGCTCCTATGAAGTCACTGATTAATATAATTAAAAGCCTAAGTTAATTGCATTATTTTCCATTAGCCTTCATTGTATATGTACCTTCCAAGGACCAGACTCCCCATCCCCACAGGGCTCTGGTTCCAGGTTTATCCAAGTGAGATGGCTGCTTTTGAAACCAAACCTTTCATCAGTCCCCTATTAATTAGCTAAATGCCGCATTGGCTTCTGCATCCAGGCCTGCCAGCTAGGCGCGAGCATCAGGAGAGCAGAGCTCAGGTCCTCTTGGCTCATCCTCAGCCTGGTCATTGGTATTCCAGGACAAGTCAGCTTACTGTAATTTGAAATTGGTCTGCCGTCCCATTAGGATTCTGCCCGATCAATACCAAGTGAATTAGAGTTTCAGTGATCTGATTAACTCCCCATTATTTTCTACCCTGGCTGATTTAGAATGCATGATGAGACAATATTCCAGTTTCTTTGCTTTATCCCAGTTTAAGTGAAATATAGACATCTAAGGAAGCAGTGCCTGTGCATTTGATTTGGCTCCTCTGTAATAAAGTCAAACACTATGAGTATCTCCCTCATCAAAACAGTCTTAAGTGACTGAGGGCTGCCTCCTGCACACCGGCAGGAGCTGTGAGTGACAAAGGGGAGAAGTAGGTGGGAGCACTCACTGCTCATCTCTCCACAGCCTTCTCCTCTGAATGGCCTCTTGTAGGGCGTTTAATAGGGTAGTTCAGTTATTTGCCATATGATCAACATTAGCAGCTCTGTGACTGACGCCCGGGGTCATGTGGTTGGAAGGCAGACTATAATTCTCTCCCAAAGGCACATGAGGTTTATGGCAATAGGGTAACTGAATGATGTATCCTGATGACTGAAAACAGGCATTGTAGCCAGCCAAGCCAGGGCCAAATGCTTGCTGTCCTTGGGGAAAATGCTTGGTGCTCTCACATAGTGAATCTGACTTCCTGTGCAGGAGGATTATTTTTATGCCCTGACTTAGGGCTTCAGAGAAATCCAAATAGACCTCAGCAAGTCAGTGTGTAGCTCCCAGAGGCTCAGAATTTAAACTAGTGGAAAATACAGCACAGGAAATAATGCAAGAAAAGGAACTACATTTTTTTTTTTTTTTTTTTTTTTTTTAGAAATACAGTTGTATTACTTCCTTATATGTTTGAATTCTCTTGGCCAACCATTTTCTGGTAAAGGTTCATCATTATTTTTTTAGAATGTGGAATTTATAATAGAATTATCAATTGTTTTAGTATTGTCCAGATGCTTTAAAATAAATGCAGTGTACTTTTAAAACAGATCTGAGCTATAGTGAAGTAGCACAATGTTCTGTTTTTAAAAAAATATATATTTTATTGATTTTTTACAGGGATGAAGGGAGAGAGATAGAGAGCTAGAAATGTCGATGAGAGAGAAACATCGACCAGCTGCCTCTTGCACACCCCCTACCAGGGATGTGCCCGCAGCCAATGTACATGCCCTTGACCAGAATCAAACCTGGGACCTTTCAGTCCACAGACCGATGCTCTACCACTGAGCCAAACCGGTTTTGGCAGCACAATGTTTTTTAACCAGTGATCCAAAAGCAATTCAGAATGGTTTATATTTAATATGGCCTATATTAAGTATCATCCCATCTTCTCCTAGGAATTAGCAATTTAGAATATTCCATATGCATGGATGAAGACATTTAACAAGAGATGATATAATATGACCTGCGAGCTAGTTATATAAACCCCATCCTGATTTCTATCTTGAGAGCCACAGCCTTGGTCCTGGAGTTGAATAATTACCCACTTGCACCAGCAAACAAGCCCACGTTTCTCTGCAGTACTACTGCTGTTCTTGCTGCTGCTGCTCTGGCTGCTGAATATCTTCAGTTGTCCCTCCATTCCTTACCCTTTTCCACCCTATTTTGTGTCCTAAAGACTGTTCTATATGAACCACATCAATGGATTCCCAGTCCTCTGGCTTTTAATTGAGTGCAGCCCCTGGGGTTGGCTGAAGAGAGGAGGGAGGAAGTGGAGGAAAGTTAGGGTGTTTTTTCTCCCACCTCTCTCCTAGCTGAATTCCCGTGAGTTGACTGCCTCTTTTGATTCAGACCCATGGCTCCCATAGGAAGACATCATGCATCTCATAATATTGTACATTTTGTGGACTATGAGACAAAAATGGACAGTCACCTTAAATATGCAGCTATTAATATCAATTTATGTCTATTACAAATTACTGTTATAGATTTGCTGACTTGTACATAGGAAATGCATAAAAACATACATAAAATTTTATCATCTTTGGATCACTATATTTGATGACACCATGCTATTGCATTTTAGTGATAGTTTGACTGTTGCTTGAAGCTCAACTTATAACCCAAATGTCACAATTAAGTTATTAACTGGATAGTGAAAATACTCATACTTAGCACTTACATGTTGCTTTTCACCATTAATGTGTATGACAAATAGGAGCCAATCAATAGCACAGCAGTGTATTCAGTAATGATCTTTTACTGTAGCTTGGTTCATTTCAGTTCAGAGGCCTTTTAGTAATCATACCATAAAACTGGTGACAAGTTAAAGTTAATAGACAATATTTATTTGAGTATGTTCCTCTGTATACCCTGTCTCCTTATCCGCTTGATTTTCCATTGGATGGTGAACAGTAAAGGCAGAGCTTATCTTTCCTTTCTGTATTCCCAATGCCTAGTATAGGACCTGACACCTGGTAGCATTCAAAAAATACTTATAGAATGGATAGATGAATGGATAATACAGCAAAACTATCGAGGTGATCATTAGTGTTGCTTCTAAAACCTATTGTGACAAGTGTCTGGGGGATTATGCTACCAGTGTCCGATATTTTCAGTTGAAAAGAAGGGTATAGTTTGAAACTTTTTGAAAGTCATGCTAAATTGATTCAAAGCTAGAAAGCAGCCTGTACCAATGAAATGGACACAACCCACCACGTTAAGGAAGACTGAAAGTTGTTCCTCAGCATTCCACTTGCAGCATCTTTGCTCGTGTAGTTCTGTTCCATGCACTGAAGTCTGGCTGCTGGGGCAGGTCTCGGTATGCAGAGTTTCTATCTCTTTTCTTTTGGTGCCTTGAACACGAGAGATCCTGTAGCTTTTGAAGGAGGCCACCAATCATGGCAGCAGCCTTGACAAGCAAGGTCTGACATGTTGGACATCTCCATCATTGCTTGTCAACGCCTATGTTAGAGAGAAGGAGAATTGTTTTGGAAGGAAGAAAAAGAAGACTGTGACAATAACATCCAATGTGAAAAATACTTACTTGCATTGCTCTATGTTAAAAAAAAAAAAAGACATCTCAACGCCATACTTAAATACACATGAAAAGGATGATTGAAAACAGAGATCAAGTTAATGTTGAAGAAGAATCAGATTTAAAAAAATAATATTTGAGACAATCCAGTCTGATCTCCTCATTTTACTGATAAGGAAATTCTGATCCCCAAAAGATACATGACGCACTCCAGGTCATACAGCCAGGGGTTTTTCTATTGCTTTCCTCAATACCATGTTCATTTCAATACTCAGTACTCAATGTTCTATATAATTGGTAATTTTAGAATTTAAAATTGAAACATAGAAATAATTCTTCCAAACATTAAATGAAAATTGATTTTGTATTAACTGTAGATGATGTACAGATAAAACATTTCCATACTTTATTAGCTCTAAGGATTGATAAAGCCTTATGTATGGAAGGAGGGGAGAATATTCTTAAGATAAAAGTAAAAATTGAAGCTTTAGTTAAGATTTTTTAAAATTTAGAATGAACTTTTAATTGAGAAGTAATCCAGGCTCTACGATTTTATAATAACTTTAAAGAGAGTTCTCTTTTTAAAATCTTTATTGTCAAAACTATTCCATAGGTCCTCCTTTCCCCCCATTAACCTCTTCCAGCCTGCTCACATCCTCCTAATGATAGTTCTTCCCTCACAGTATAATTAATGTCAATTTGGTTTAAAATAAGTAGCTTTAAAAAAAATCAAAGAATCAATTATTGAGAATTCTACCAACTTGTCTTCAATTATTAGTAATTTATTTTCCTAATACTGTGTTTTCATTTTTATGGTACATTTCAATGTAATGGAGACCTGTTTTAATTTTATTCAATAATGAATGTATCAAGACTGAAATTGACGTGCTATAGAAAGGTGGGGCTAAAAGACTTAGAGGCAGAGCAACCCATGGAACAACCAGTAGGTGTAACAAGTGACGCTCCTCTCTAAACTAAAATAGCTATTTGAAGCAGAAAAACAATACAATTGGGGCCGCTAAATGCTTTTATCCCTCTGGCACTTGGAGACAGTATCAGAGAAGTATGTTTTCTAGAATGGAAAGAAAAATGGACCAGAAAGGTTAGCTAAAATGCAGCATGTATAAATGAACATGGAGAATAGGTATGCTTGAAGTTGGGGGATTAAAATTACGGAGAAAAAAAATTCTTGATGTCTTTAGAAATTATTCTACATAGGTGTTCATTTATACCTATTAATGTAGAAAGGTGTTTTTGCTCATGTGGATTCACTTATTGATTACTGTTTATCCTTTTAGCAATTTCTTTACATAGAAATATTTACCTGAAAATTGTTCTTATATCCCTCATTAGATAAAAATCTCTGGCAGCTAATTCTTTTTCCATCATCTGATTCAGACTTATTGGAATAATAAAATATTTGACTTGGAAATTTCCACTAAAATAGAAAATTCTTGTGTCATAGTTACTACATGGTGGACATTATTAATTCTCACAAGAAACTTATCAGTAATATTATTATCACTTTATGGTTGGGGAAATTGAGGCACAGAGAAGCTAAGATGCTTGTTCAAAATCACAGCAAGTAAAGGCCAGAGTTGGCATTTGGTCCTAGTTTTTTTGGTAAATAAATTTTTATTGATTTTAGAGAGAAAGGTGTGTATGTGTGGAGGGGAGAGAGAGAGAGAGAGAGAGAGAGAGAGAGAGAGAGAGAGAGAGAGAGAGAGAGAGAGAGAGAGAAGCATCTATAATGAGAAAATCATTTATTGACTGCCTCCTGCATGCTCCACATTGGGGATCAAGCCCACAACCCGGGCATGTGCCCTGACCTGGAATTGAACCATGACCTTCTGGTTCATAGATTGATGCTCAATCACTAAGTCACCCTGGCCAAGCCCTAGTTTTATTTAAAAACAAAAGATAGAAATGGGAAGCCAAAATTCTTGTAAAACTCCTTTACAATTGTATTTTAAGGAAGTCCTAGCCCAGCCATTGACTGAGCAAGCTCAAATTTTGGGTTGAATGGGGCTTCAGTTTGTTCCTCCCTAGAGAGGAACAGGACTGGGACTCTAATGCTTCTTGTATCTACTCTCCAAATGTATGTATAGAACCTCCAAGCACAGCCCATTCTCACTCTAGAATAGGGTCTTGGACAATCCCCAAAAAATGACTGCTCAGAGAATACTTCCTCAGTAAAGCCAGTTCTGTGGGCTTCAGATAGAAATGTGCTAGTTAGTAATTTTCCAATGTCACCTGTAAGTAGCGCTCACATTTTCAGATTATAGTAATTCCAAGAGGTGTAATGCTGTGATATGTTCTGTAATCCCAACTTTTACTTTAGTGATGCTCTCTTCTCCCTCTATTATTATCAACGGTGTTCAGTTTTATTTACTTTGATCTGCTTTCTGTCAAACACTCTATGTAATAAAAAAAAGTATGCCCCATTTTCCTTTTAGAACGACTTTCAGAATTTTGGAAGTTTTGTGGTGACAAGTTTTGACATTGATTTTTATGGTAGTACCCTGTTTCCCCGAAAATAAGACAGTGTCTTATATTAATTTTTGCTCCCAAAGATGCGCTACCATGTTTCCCCGAAAATAAGACCTAGTGCATGGAAAGATAAGACATCTCCTGAAAATAAGACCTAGTGCAACTTTGGGAGAAAAAATTAATATAAGATACTGTCTTATTTTCGGGGAAACAGGGTAGGTCTTATTTTCAGGGGATGTCTTATTTTTTCATGAAGAAGAATACGGTACACATTTATTATTAAATGAAAATAAAGGAAATTTATTACCTGTATATGGTACGGTAGTATGGTAGTTGTCAACACAAACCAGACAAACTGTGAATCCTACAGTATCAAGAATTTACTCATTTATTCAGTGACAATCATGTCATCATCTTCTGGAACATCATCATAACAATCCAGTTCCTGAATTTCCTGGTGAATTTCTTGTGACTCCATTTATTTCAGAATCAGTGGACCAAATCTCTCATGTGTAGCCTAGGGGGGACCTTATTTTGGGGGGGATGCCTTATATTTCACTCAGAAGGAAACCTGTAAGTAGGTCTTATTTTCGGAGGATGTCTTATTTTCAGGGAAACACGGTATATTCTCTGAGGATTATGGAAGATTCATTTCATAGGAGGATTAACAAACATTGTATTTACAATCACATCATAAATTGGTTTATCTTCACACTTTTTTTAAAGTTAGTGTAGAAATGTTTAAGGTTGGACTTATTTATGAGAACCTCTTTACAACAGTGTTCCTAGAGTTTTTGTAATATTTCTTGCTAAAACACATAGAGCAGATGTAAGGGCCATGAACACTATAAATATTAGGCTAGATTTTCAACAACGTTGGCAAAAAAATTATCTTCACCAAGTTTTTACACAAACTAGAATTTATTTAAATTTCATAGTTGTTTCTGAGACACTTTTATAGCATTCTATTAATTAAAACTTATTCTGACCTGTGGGCTCTACTATTAATATTTAGGAAATGCTTAGATTTTATCCCATTTATGCATTTACTAGTACAGCTATTTTTGTGCTGCCTGTTAACCGTAATGCTTCTTTAGGGTAAGTTTTATCATCCCACAATGCATCGGGGCTGTCCTCTACTTGTCTGGAATATATCATGGGTGGCAGCTGCTTTAAAGAGACCTTCAATGAAGTTTGATCTCCTCAGTGTCCTGTATTTAGGAGTTTGTTTTTCTGGTTGTTGGATACTATGGATCCTTTTCTATTAAAAATGGGTGGTATTTTCAATTCTTCTGGCCCAAGTTTTGCAAATAGGCATAATCCTTATAAATTTGTTTAGAGACTAACTGTAAGACAGTTTTGCTGGTACTCCCTAAAGTGATGAAACATGAGCAGAGCATATCCACCCTGGGTCTTATATGATGATGTTAAATCAATAAGAAATGGCACCAGGTTCCATTGGCATTATAACCAATATAATTGTGTCTTTGTCTATGGTTTTCTCTCTGTGTGAGAGTTTATAAGAACTAAAAATATGAATGAAGCAAGAGCAACCAAGCTAGCTAATAAAAGTAGTATTTTGTTAACATACTGACTCTAGAATGCTCAGAAAAGATATGGTACATTCTTCTTACCAGTCAACATTTGTTTGGAACCAGGAACTGGGGATTTGAAGATCAAAGAAACAGGACTCTGTCATCAAAGAGCTCTCAATCTAATCATACTCTTACAACTGCTTCTCATCGCCAGACACGAAGGCTATCTTGTCTCTGGATAATCATATTTGAAACTAGTAAATTGGAGATAAGTGGTTTACTGACTACTTGCTGATTAGTGATAAAGATTGGCAATAAGCTCTTCTGTGAATTATGAACAATATTTGGTTTAGAGGAAAGTTCTGGAAAACTGGTAGTCATTACTGGCCTGTAGGTATTTTATTTGTCATCCAATGGATTTTTTGGTTTGTCTATTTGTTCATCTGCACATATCTTAATTTGCCTTTGCCTTTAAAAAATCAAATTTGAGAAGTTTGGGGGACATTTTTCTCACTTCTTTTTTCTTTTGGGACCCCAACCCATATTCACATTAGCTGGCCATATAGTATTTCCCACAGGCCCCACTCCCCAGCTCTTGTATCTTAAGGAAGTCTCTTAATCCACTGTTAGTCTGACCTCACTTTTGGAGATCTGCTTGTAAGCGCCCATGAAGGGGTAAGGCCTTGAAAGGACTTTTCTTAGCAATCCTGTCCTGCCTCAGTCCCAGTGGTTTGTCCCCTTGCACTTGGGAAAGGTCTGCATGCCCCAGAGGATCTCTTACTTCTGCTTCACCCCTGGCCTTTCCTGGCTGCTTGCATGCACTTTCTGAAGACAGCTTGGTGGGATGGGTGAAGACTTGTTCTGTGACTGTAGCTCCTTGGAAGTTTAATTCATAATCCCAACCCACATACAGCTAATAAGAGATTATAAAAAGTTTGTTAGCTTTTTTCTTATTGTTTTCTATGGCATATACTTTCTTTTTCTGCTACTTCATCTGGGATGAAAATAACCACTCATCTCTTTTGTCCTAGTAAGAGCACATCATCTCATTTAGGCTCATTGGTGCTCTTAACTCCACAGTGTGTGTGTGTGTGTGTGTGTGTGTGTGTGTGTGTATGTGTGTGTGTGTGTGTGTGCGTGTGTGTGTGTGTTAAAAAAAACAACCCTGTGATTTATAGATTAGCCTTTTTGTTCTAGTTGTTAGAGTAGAAACAAGGGTATTTTGTGAATTTCCAAGCCCTAACTAGAGGCCAAAGTCCTCTACAATGTCTAAAAAAATTATGTTATTTACCAACACTAAAAATGTTGAGATTTATATTAAAATCTTATATCGGGTTTCTGCCAATAGTGGGCCTAGGTTTTCTAACCACTATAGCTGGAGCTGCATAAAAGCTGCCCATTTAAGTGAAAGAGATACAGTATTTATCTATTCCTTTTTTAAGAGAACGCTTCTTAGTGTTTGATACTTACGCAGGTAAAGAAGCAGAGAGGTATACTGGCAGTATTTCTTTGTTTGGGCTCCGATAACATTCATGTCAGGCCACTTAACAGGCTCTTAGTGTGATTTCTCAATGGGACAGTATTCTCCTTGATTTTTTTCAAGTACAATTTTGAATTTCCTTTCTAATTTGATTACCACACATTCTTTGGACATTCTGATTGGTAGAACATTTTCATTTGTGGAGGATAGATTTGCTTATTTAAATCAGCCAAACATATTTAAAATCTAGGCCTATTAAATAAACAGAATAATGTTATTTGGGGGATAAGGTTAATGTTGACTCAAAACAGTTATAATTATGACATCAGGATGGTGGTTCTGTGGTTAACTGGCTCTAAAGATCAGTAATTTTTGAAGAGGAGCTTCAGAAATAATTTGATATATAAGACTATACAAGACCCTGGCTGATGTGCCCAGAAGGGTCTCGGGTTCAATTCCCAGCAAAGGGCCCCTACATGGGTTGTGGGTTTGCTCCCAACCCCTGGTTAGGGCAAATGCAGGAAGCATCCAATCAATGTGTCTCTCTCACATCGATGTCTCTCTCTCTCTCTCTCTCTCTCTCTCTCTCTCTCTCTCTCTCTCTTTCTCTCACTCTCCCTTGCTCCCATTCTTTTTCTGAAAAGCAATGGAAAAAATATCCTCAGGTCAGGATTAAGGATTAATAAAACAACAAAAAAGAATATACATAAAGCCCTCTAAGACCATTATATTGAAGATCAACAATCATTTGAACATAAGATTTTGTATGTGTAATAAAAATCTGCTTTTTGAGAAGGAATCATAATAAAACAAAAATAATTAAAATACTAAAATATTCTGCTGAAACCGGTTTGGCTCAGTGGTAGAGCGTTGGTCTGCGGACTGAAAGGTCCCGGGTTCGATTCCGGTCAAGGGCATGTACCTTGGTTGCAGGCACATCCCCATTGGGGGGTGTGCAAGAGGCAGCTGGTCGATGTTTCTCTCTCATCAACGTTTCTAGCTCTCTATCTCTCTCCCTTCCTGTCTGTAAAATATCAATAAAATATATTTAAAAAAATACTAAAATATTCTGATAGTTTATATGATAGTGCATATGGTATCATGCACAGTTAGATGCTTGTAAAATATGTGAGCTATATCTTTGTATATTTGTATTTATGATGTAAAAATAGTTTATCTAGTTATGTTGTTTTCAGATTGAGGCTATGTTATGATTAAATTCTAAAATATATGACAAGCCTGGCCAGTGTGGCTCAGTTGGTTGGAGTGTCATCCCATACATTGTAATGTCATGGGCTCAATCTGGGTCAAGCACATACCCAGGTTGAGGGTTTAATCCCCCATTTGGGTATGTATGGGAGGCAACCAATTAATGTTTCTCTCTCACATTAATGAACTTCTCTCTCTCTCAAATCAATAAAAACATAAAAATTAAAATATATGACATTTTGAGGCACTTAAAGCTAGCATTTTGAAATTCTATATGTATAATGTCTTTTTATAAAAATATATCAGCATTTTATACGAAATTTTGTAAGTAGGACAGGCACTAGTAAATTATACATGCTGCACTGTTTAACAAACTTGGAATGTTCTCTCAGTCTAAGCTATTATTTGATTTAATAGAAGCAAATGAGAAACCTATTTGAATCCTACTTTACCACAAGCTAACTAATTATATGTGGTCTTAGGCAATTGTCTGCTCTTGTTTTCTTTTATGTATGTACTAGTGGCCCAGTGCATGAAATTCGTGCAAGGGGGTAGGGTGGGGAGGGTTCCCTCAGCCTAGCCTGCATCCTCTCCAATCGGGAACCCCTTGGGGGATATCCTATTGCAGGTTTAGGCCCTCCAATCAGGCCTAAACTGGCAGTTGGATATCCCTCTCGCAATCTGGGATGGTTGGCTCCTAAATGCTTACCTGCCTACCTGTCTGATTTCCCCTAACTGCCTCTGCCTGGCTGCCTGGTTGCCCCTAACCTCTCTGCCTGCCTGATTGCCCCTAACTGCCTCTGCCTGCCTGATTGCCCCTAATTGTCCTCTCCTGCTGTCCTGATCTTGCCCTCAACTGCACTCCCCTGCCAGCCTGATCTCGCCCCCAATGGCCCTCTCCTGCCGGCCTTATTTGCTCCTAACTGCCTCTGCCTCAGCCCCCACCAACATGGCTTTGTCTGGAAGGAAGTTGGACGTGGGGAAGATGGCTATTCAACTTGGTCTAATTAGCATACTACCCTTTTATTAGTATAGATTATATAGGATATGATTGCTTAAACTGGGGGGAGGGAAAGTCCTTTTTAGCAGGAGGAGATGCTCTTGGCAGACAAAAATACATAATCCATATATTTGGACTAATAGCCAGCCATATGCACTAGACTGCCAAACTGGTCATTAAAAATTGAACCCCTTTCTTATACCTTACACCAAACAGCTGTTGCCCTTAATACCCCTCCTCACCTTAGATTCTGCCTTTGCAGTTCTCCCAGATTAAGTTCTGATTGATCAGTTTCTATGCATATCAGTGTCAAAAGCTCCTCCTCCTAGGCAGCTATTGGCTCCTCACACTTCACCCAGCTTTGGTTCTGATTGGTCAGTTTCTATGCCAGTCAGCATCTTTGGGCCTATCTCTGGGCCTGATCAGGAAGGCAGGGCTGATCAGCGGCCACTCCAGGCTGCTGGTGAGCCCTGGAGAGACAGAGAGGCAAGGGCTGATCAACAGATCAGACCCTGCTTCTCTCTCTGGGCCTCGCCAGCATCCTGGGGCGGTTGCTGTTCAGCCCCACCTCTCTCTGTCTTCGAGAGGTCAGCAGTTAAGCCTGTTCACCAGTCCCCGCTGACTCAAGCATTGTCCCTTCAGTCGTTTTGAACATTATGGACCCTGGCTTTCTCTCTATATATAATATATATAGTATATGTATAGATAAGTAAAGTATATACAAATAACATATATATAAATGCATGTTATTTGGCTAATATATGGATGTGCCTGGAACTTATTGGGCTCAATAAATAGTTACTGAGATAATACATAACAATAGCAGAACTCATAATTTCCTTATAGTTAAGAAAAAATTTGGTAATATTTACTAAGTGTGATTTTAATGGAATTCATAACTTGCTTTCTCCTCATCAATGCTTACCATGGTGCTGGTGGACAGGCATGGATACTCTCAGCTGTTTTGGAATCCACGAGTTTCCAAATCAGAACATATGACTATCTAATCTCAGAAGTAGCACTGGATAGTCATTACAAATGAAAATGTAGTTTCCTGATAGCAGGTACATCAGGCAGTTTCCTTTGAGATCTAAAATGAAACTAACTTGAGACCTTGTCCTTACTGTTATTGTGTGTCTGGATATACATAGGTGCTCTGAGATTTTCCTAATATCTGAGTTCTGAATCAGCAGCATTATTGCTGTACTCCAGGAACCTAGAGTGATTACTTTGCTTTTATAATATACCCATGTGCAAGAGCCAGGTGTTTAAATTCACCATTTTTTGTTGTTGTTGTTAATCTCAAGGAAATGTCTTGGGCCCAGCTTTAAGAAGAAAAAGTCTTGTTTCTCTTCACCAAATCAAGGGAAAGGACTTTTTATTGTATGTAAAGTATAACACTGCATTCCAGCAAAGAAAACCTTTTGATCCCTAATGTGGATGCCCAAGTTTGTAAATTTAATAAAAAGATTTTTTAAAAAATGTGGCAGTGTTTTTATCTAAAGCAATAAACTCTGATTAAATCTTGCCAGTTTGATGTAACGGTCTTTCTGGGTATCATGAAGGTGAGTGAGAGCTTTGGACAAGATAATACCAACAGACAAATGTGAAAGAATATGAAGTTTTAAAGAGCCTTTCAGAACACTAAAGAGTTTAGGAAATTAAAATAATCAGTATGGCTTTTCATGTTCCTGAGCAGCCTTAACTGCCGAGGCTCATTCACTTCTCTGTCATTGAGTAAATCTATCTCCTCCTCTGTAATGACTGTTTCTTAGTCTTTAATGATTATCTTTCATGTTCCCTTTTATTAATATTTTAAAATAAAGATGGGCCAGAAAGTAATATGCATATTATCTGTCGAGTTAACAGGATGCCAGTCAGCCAAACCTCATTGCTCTTACAACTGAAGAGATGAGTTTGGAAAGAAAAGATGTAGACAGGAATTTATAATAACATATTAAAATTTGTTTTAGTCATTATTTTGAGCAGAGGCTACAGCATATAAGAAAAAATTACTATCAGGTATTATGAATGCTCAGCTATGCAGACACATCTTTAAAACATTAATTTCTAACAGTGATCTTAAAAATCAGAAAGTTTAGATGGAATGCTTTATATTAATAGATGTTGAGTGCAGTTCAGTCTAGTTATACATTTTTATACATTTGTGCAAAGGATAATAGGGTATTTAATTAGAATAAATTTTAACTAATGTTGAGAAGAACTTTTTATGTTAATTCTATTTCTTAGTTTATGGCTATCACATATCTGTGAGGATAACATTTTGATAAGGGAAGGGAAGGTTTGGGTTATCATTATACAATATATAGGAGGCAGTGATTGCCATATTGATTTTGTCTTAATCATTTTTTTTTGGTTAATGTTAATAGTAATAATGGAATTCCAATATTTCCTAATTCCAAAGTTTAAGTATAGCTTATATTTTTATTTAGATACTAAATTGAGCTGGCTTCTTCTAAAGTTTCATAGATGTAGTTATACTAAAACATATCAGTTTGGCACGTTTTAAAAGTGCACCCTTTGTTAGATAAAGGGTGCCATAATGGCTTCTGGAATGATCTATTATTTTTGGCATATAAAAAGAAGTTATAATGCTGTTCTTTAAAATTTATGTTTCATAATAAAATGAATAATTCATTCACTCATCCACTGACAAGCAGAATACTTAAATTAATGTCTCTGAGTAAAACATCAGCACCAAACCAAAAAGCTAGGGTTGGAGGTAGGGAACGAAGCCTGGCTATTAGGTTATAATACATTTTCAGAAGATAACCGTAATATAAAATGAGTCTGAAAGTCATTTATAAAGAACAGGATATTAAAAGCTATAGGGGGAAAAAAAGACCATTTATCTATTTGTGTACTATTTTGAAGACTCGAGCCAAATGTTTCTCAGTGATTTGGGTACCTTCCTATAAATTGGGCAGGGTTGATGTGTGTGTTGTGGGAGGGTGGGGGAAGGGCAAACTTTTCTTCCTTTGAGGTTGGTTTATTTAAAATATCATTCATTAATTTAACAAATGCCTATTAAGCAGCTGATATGTATAAGGCAAGCTGCCAGACACTCTCATTTTATAAATATCTACAAAGATATCTAAGGCATGAAGTTTGAGATTTACAAGTGGAGATGACACACCTAGGCGAACTTAAGACAAGATTAATTTTTAAAATAATTCTGAAGTAGCCGAAACCGGTTTGGCTCAGTGGTAGAGCATTGGCCTGCGGACTGAAAGGTCCCATGTTCGATTCCGGTCAAGGGCATGTACATTGATTGGTTGCGGGCACATCCCCGGTAGGGGGTGTGCAAGAGGCAGCTGGTTGATGTTTCTCTCTCATCGACATTTCTAGCTCTCTATCCCTCTCCCTTCCTCCTCTCTGTAAAAATATCAATAAAATATATTTTAAAAAAATAATAAAAAAATAATTCTGAAGTAAATTTTAAAATAAAATTAATTTATTATTGACTAATTAAGGATGGATAAATAACTTTCAATCATCCCCTTTTTCAAATGTACAACAACAATGCATTATCACCATCTTATCATCAACATAATGGTAATAGTCAACATGTATGTTCCTAGGCATCATCCTGTGTGTTTTATACATATGTACATGTATACAATAACCTACAGAGCAGGTACTATTATTATCTCCATTCAACAGATGAGGAAACTGAGGGACAGAAAAGTCATGTAATTTATATAGGGTCACAAAGTAAGGGTAGTCACACTTAATTCACAGCCCTAAGCATTCACTCTCAGAAATGACATAAATGGAGGAATTGATATCACCTCAAAATCAAGTTGACACGATTCCCTGACAACATCCAGGGGATTCTAAGATGTTAGAATTTCTTTTTAAGAAAAAAAATTAAAATATAATAATGTTACATGCAATAAATACTAATATTTCAAAAATGATTTAAATATAATTTTATATGCAATAAGCACTTTTTAATGCTTTTTAAAGAAAAACTTTTTAAAATATAATAGTCTATGTAATAAACATTAATATTTCAAGGAAAAAATATTTTAAATATAATAATATTACCAAAATTGTACTAACATAGTATATCACAAAAGTTGTTGAAAATATTAAAAATCTGCAAATAACAGTATTACTTCTATTATATTCTAAAATATTTTTTCTCTGGCTCTGTTTTTGTTCATCAGTTTATATTTTTCATTATATCCCACAAATGAGTGAGATCATGTGATACTTATCTTTCTCCAACTGGCTTACTTTGCTTAGCATAATGCTTTCCAGGTCCATCCATGCTGTTGCAAATGGTAAGAGTTCCTTCTTTTTTACAACAGCATAGTATTCCATTGTATAGCTGTACCACTGTTTTTAAGCCTCTCATCTGCTGATGGGCACTTAGGCTGTTTCCACATCTTAGCTATTGTAAATTGTGCTGCTAAAAGCATAGGGGTGCACATAGCCTTTCTAATTGATGTTTCTGATTTCTTGGGATATATTCATAGAAGTGGAATTACTGGGTCAAATGGGAGTTTCTATTTTTAATTTTTTGAGGAAATTCCATGCTGTTCTCCACAATGGCTGCACCAGTCCGCATTCCCACCAGCAGTGCAAGAGGGTTCCTTTTTCTCCACATCCTCACCAGCACTTGTTGTTTGTTGATCTATTGATGATAGTCATTCTGACAGGTGTGAGGTGGTACCTCATTGTCATTTTGATTTGATCTCTCAGATGATTAGTGACTTTGAGAATGTTTCAGATGTCTCTTGGCCTTCTGTGTGTCCTCTTTTGAAAAGCATCTATTTAGGTCCTTTGCCCATTTTTTTTTTTTAAGTTCCTCAACTTAGAAACTTCCTTTTTTATTGTTTAAAGTTTACATATGTCTCCTTTTCCCCTACTGACCCCTCACCCCCACAATTCTCACCCCAGTCAAGCCCCCACCGTCCCGGTGTCTATGTCCATTGGTTATGCTAATATGCATGCATACAAGTCTTTTAGTTGCTCTCTACCTTCCCTCCCCTACCATTTGTTTCTAGATAGATCTATTCTTGTTCACCAAATTATGTAGTTCATTATATTCCACAAATGAGTGAGATCATGTGATACTTATCTTTCTCTGACTGGCTTATTTCGCTTAGCATAGTGCTTTCATGATAAAAACTTTCATTAACCTCCTACCAGCCATTTTCAACTTGACATTGGACATTTTAATGCTGTGATCTACTCTACTTTCTTAAAAAGCAACTTTAATTCTTCTACATTTCTTGTGATTCATTTTACATCAGATCACAACACCTGAGTATGGAGGAATGCTGTGGATGAGAACAGATATTCCAGACAGCGTTGAAGACTGGAAATGAGTAATCTTTTCACCCATCAGGTTTAGAAAGTGGAAAGCTGGGATGCAGGGGTGTATTTTCTTACCATTGTTGGTGTGCACCAAAGTCATTTAGAAGAGAAAATTGAAGTAGCAAAATGTAAACATTTTAAAGGCTGGGATTTTCTTTGCGTTTGTTTGTTTGTTTGTTGTTTGTTTGTTTTAAAGTAAATGGTGTCAGTTTCTTCTGAATCTGAGTCTTCACGACCTTGGCCCACTACATCTTCTGGTCTTTGGTGAATCTCACTTCCATTTTGAAGAGCTGTTGACATATAATGATGCAAATTTCTATCTTGACATATGCCTACTTGTCCTCTCATGGTTTAAAAGATTTTCCTTTTACCTCATGCCTGTTTTATGCAACTTCAATAAGAAGAGAGCCCTCCATTAATATTAATATTTCATGTGAGAAGGTAAATATGTCCAAGGAAAATTATGTCCATCTACAAAAGAAACTCAATTTATTATTATTTTTCCACAAATTGAGTACTTTCTAATTACATTCAGAAAAATGTTTTTAATTTACTAAAAATAAAGAGTAAAATTATGACACCAATTGAATTTAATCTCAGTTCTGTTTTCTAGAAGATGGATATACACACAAATACATTCATTTTTTAATAGAGATGTAATTCACAAACAGTAAAAGGCACAAATCACAAGAGGACAATTTTGTGCATATATATATATATATCCACCATTCAGATTTCCAGCCCTCCCAGACCCCACTCTCACACCCATCCCAGAGGTAACCACTGTTTTGTCCTCTAGCACCATATATTAGTTTTGCCTGTTTTTCAACTTCATTTAAGTATAATCATATAATATATACTCTTTTGTGCCACACTTCTTTTCTGCCCAACATTATTTTGGTGATATCTTAATCATGTTGTGGTATGGAGCAATAGTTTGTTCTTTTTCACTGATGTGAGTTATTTCATTGTGTGACTATATTACCTATTCATTCTTTTGTTGATGGAAATTTGGATTGTTCCCTGTTTTTAGCTATTATAAATAATGCTGCTATGAACATAGTTGGAAATTATTTTGGTGGGTATAGTACCAAGAGTGGGATTGCTGGGTCATGGATGACACATGTTTAGATTTAGAAGGTGAGCCAAAAGTTTCACATTGGGGCTACTCCAGTTCACACTTCCATCAACACAATAGGGGAGTCCCATGTTGCCACTAACATTTGACATTACAGGATGTAACCTATTTTTTACTAGTTTGAATAGTATATTGTAGTATTTCATTGTAGTTTTAATTTGCATTTCTCAGCTACCAAGCATGTTGAACATTTTGTGTTGATTGGCCATATATTTCACCTTTGTAAAATATCTGATCAGTCTTTTTTATTCATTAAAAATTAGGATCTGCATTTTTTTTTAAAGATATATTTTATTGATTTTTTACAGAGAGAAAGGGAGAGAGATAGAGAGCTAGAAACATCGATGAGAGAGAAACATTGACCAGCTGCCTCTTGCACACCCCCTGCTGGAGATGTGCCCGCAACCAATGTACATGCCCTTGACCGGAATCGAACCTGGAACCTTTCAGTCTGCAGACCGACGCTCTACCACTGAGCCAAACCGGTTTCGGCAGGATCTGCTTTTTTCTTCTTATTGCTTTGTACTTCTTTATAAATTTTAAATATGTTACTTATTGGATACATATATTACAATTATTGTTTTCCAGTCTGTTGTTTGACTTCTCATTTTTTAAATATGGTATCTGACAAAGAGTAGACATTTTAAACTTTAGTCAGAGTGGTCTAATTTTTTCTAGTGGCTAACTTTTTTTCCTTTTCCAGTTTGATAAATACTTGCCTATCTCAAGATCTTGAAGATATTTTTCTATGCTTTTCTCCAGAGCATTTGTTGTATACCTTTCACATTTTAGGTCTCTGAGCCATCTCTAATTAATTTTTGTGCATGACATGAGGTAGAGTTCAAGATTCATTTTTCCCATTTATTTTGAAAAGACTCTCCTGTCCCCACTGGATTGCAGAGGCACTTTTAATGCAAATCATGTGACTGTATCTAGATGGGTATGTTTCTTGGCTTTTCATCCTGTCACTTTGGTTCACTTACCTGTCCTTGGTTTGAAACCTCACTGACTTATCATTGCTTTATAATAAGATTTGAACTCTGGTAGCAAGTCCTGCAGCTCTGTTGATCTTCATTTAGATTTTCTTGATCATTCTAGGCTCCCCATATTTACTTGAATAGATCATTGAAAATTTTTCTTTTGAAAAATTTTAAATGAAATTCAGAGGAGTTAATAAGAAATTTTCCAAGCAAGAGACTGATTCTCAAACTGGTATTTACTGTTGTTTGGTGAATGAATTGTTTCTTGAGATCTTAATTTCTGTTGCGATAGGACTAAACAGTATCCATCAAGCTCCCTGGATTGCTGTATATCTAAAACACAAACAATTGTAAATCTCTCCATTTCAATATAATTTAATTAGTTTTACTAATTTAGGAATGGGAGGAACCTCGAGAATCACGTAGTTCAAGTTCTTCATAAAAATGAAAAACTGTAAGGTTAGGGGTGACTTTCCCAATGCCTACCCCCCAATTCGTAAGCCAGTTTTCTTCCTGCTAAAGCTTGCCATGTGTAAATCAAGCCTACAGTAGTTCAGGAAGCATTTGTCTTGATGCGTGTTTTTTGCATCTACAAGAAGATAGGGCTGTGTGGCTTTAAAAATGTTAAACTTCTATAAAGGAGACAACAGTTTACAAGAACTGTTCCTTTGTGATGTAGAGAGTTGCTTAATTAACTAGAACTGCATTGAAAATTGTAGTATAAATCTTTTTAAAAATTAATCCAAGTCCCCATGAATTATGTCTTCCGAGATTGTGCAGTCCAAAAGATCTTAAATCAGTAAGGCACATCTTGATCTGAGAACAATGTTAGTGTTTGCGCACTCTTCATTCTCATTAGCTTCAAGAGAGGAAGTCTCCCCCTTCTATTTGCAGCAGGCAAGTTTGGAAGGCTGAGCATTAACATTAAACAATTAAAAAAACATTGCAGCTAATATGAATCCAAACAGATGAGGTGCATTCCTGATCGTAGTTCTCCCCCACCCCCAGCACTCTCCCTGAAACAGTTTTTTCCTTTTCCTTTTATTATTTTATTTTCATCAGTCTCTGAGATATTGTTGGGGTTGACTCTTTGTAAAGGTGTCCAGTTGAAAAATGATTGTCAAATCCTGCTGAGGCAGGGACAGAACAACAGCAGCCTACGTTGGCTGCAGATGTGTGGAGTGGTAACTTTGGGAGGCAATGATAATTAAAGAGCATATGGTCCATAATAAATCTGTACAGTAGTGCTAGCTCATATTAATCCAGTATTCAGAATAGCACATCCTTATGAATAGTGTGTTAAATCTCAAGTTATATTTCTTAGGCTTAATATAGCTCTGCGTAAATTTGGTGGTTTTTCTCATTTGATATAGTATATGAAGTGTGAGAAGATTTATGATATAATTTGTGTGCATGTGCCCTGATCAAAATGGCTGAGGAGAGCCTGATAAAACATGAACATCTGGAGGTACAGATGTCACTCCCATGAAGCTGAAGACTGTTTGATGAGAAATAGGAGCATATGATTGTGAGACGAGCAGGGCTCAGAAGTGCCAAGTTTCACATGCGTTTGATAGAAATGTGTTATGAGTGCTTAACATCTTGATTGATAGTTATAGATGAAGGAAACTGTCCCTTCAGCCCATGCCTACCTTTTGTTTTGCTTTTTTTGGGGGATTTGTTCTTTGGTTTTATTCTTTTCACATTGATGGCTTTTACTATAAATGATACAGAGTTTTCAAGTTTAGAAGATAGAGTTCACACTTTTGAAGCAGGGACAGCTATGTTGATGGCAAATCATATCTATTTTTGTCCTGATATGGTGTTAATAGCGAAGAAAGGGAAGGTGTTGAGTTCTTCATTCATTTGCATGTCTCAGCCTTCACATATTAATATCCTCCAACAACCTACTAAAACCAATAATATGTGTATTTACGTAAATATAATTTTATAGAATATAATATATAGTAGGTCCTCGGGTTATGTGGGATATCTGTTCCTACAGCATGACATAATGCGATTTTCACAGTGAGTTGGAACCCACCTACATAAGCACCTATGTTACTCACATGGAGCACATCCACAACAATAATGAAGTAAACAGTAAAAATTAAAAGAAAGATAACAATCCCTGACCTTTACTTACTTGTGGGAAATAAATTATAAGAAACATAAAGCAGATATGTACATATATCAAGATGACAGAACTTTATTTTTTATAAATAAATGGGAGATGGCGACATAGCCACAAAACGACATAGCCACAAAACGAGTCCAGCATAACCTGAGGACTGCCTGTAACTTTATATCAATATATTAAAGGACATATAATATTGGTATCCTATATAATAAAGCGTAATATGCTAAGTGTCCAAATGGTTGGTCGTCTGTTCAGTCAACCTCTCGACCAGTCGCTGTGATGCTCACTCTCTATCAGGGGAAGATGCTCCAACTGGCAGGGCAGCTTGCTGCTAGGGTCTGGCCAATCAGGACATGCCCTTTAGCCCTCCCACAGTCTTTTCCTGGCCAACTGGCCAACTTCCCACAGTCTCTCTCCAGCCCCCAGCCCCCATAGGTCCTGATTGGGACTGGGTGAGATGGCCTCATCAGCCCCAATCACCAGCCAGGCCAAAGGAACCCACCAGTGCATGCACATTCATACACCTGTGTGGTCCCTTGGCATGGCCTGCAGAGATTGGGCCAAAACCAGCAGTCCAACATCCCCTGAGGGATGTAGAGTGTGCAAAGCAGTATGCGGCCGAGGAGGAGCCCAAGGCCCCCAGGCCAAGCGCCTATGCCACTTCTGCTCATCCGGGCCCAGCTGTGCTAGCCATCTGTGAGCCCAGCACCTGGCGCCCATTAGTCAGCTGAGCAGCACTCCCGCTGTGGAAGCACACTGACCATCAGTGGTGGTCAGTGCGTGTCACAGCTACTGGTGGATTGGTTGAATTGTAGAACAGTTGCTTAGGGATATATATATATATATATATATATATATATATATATTCTAATATTCTAATGTATTAATAATGTTTCTGTGATTAGGAATTATAAGAGATTTTGTTTTCTTTTGATTACCTAAGTACTCACCAATGAATGAGATGAAATGGTGTTTTTCAGAGTTGATTAGGATGTTTACTTTTTAAAAAATCTTCACCTGAGAACTTGCTTAGAGAGAGGACATGGAGAGAGAGAGAGAGAGAGAGAGAGAGAGAGAGAGAGAGAGAGAGAGAAACATTAATTAGTTGCCCTTTGTATGTGCCCAACTGGGGATCAAATTTGCAACTCAGGTATGTGCTCTGACTGGAAATTGAACCAGCAACCTTTTGGTGCATAGGATGATGCTCAACCAACTGAGCTACTCTGCCTGGACTGGGATATTTTATTGAAATGAGAATCTTCACTAGTTCTAGCTCTAATCCATCAGTCTTTAACTGACCCACTGGCTTCCTTCTGGTTCCACCAAGGTCAAAGGACAATTACTACTTCTATTCCTTTCTCTCATTATCATCAAATCAAAATAAAGTGAAGCATAATTATTCTTATCAGCTAAAATAACATACTTCCTAAGTGAACTAGTGTAAAATACTTGACTCTGACAACTGTTATGAACTTAAGTGAACAAATACATTAGGGATCATATAGTAAAGAATATGAGCTTATAAGGTAAAGAACTAGCTCTTGAGAAATTCTAGGGGCCGGGTTTCAGAAATTCCTGAAGGATCTTTCCTAGAGGAAGTGTCATCTCGATTACTAGGTCAGTCAGTTCTCCTTCTGATGCATCAGTATTACACTGGCTGAAGATTTGGGGGAATCATCTTTTTAGTTCATATCTTTGTCAACGTTTAAATAGTTAGAGCTGATTTTAAGAGTAATAGCCAGGCCTTCAGAAACTTAGATAAGAAACTCTTAATTCTCATAATCCTTTTGACAAAATAAAAGCATATGTGCCAGCTTAGGTAAGATAAATTTTTGGCCAAAACTGGTATGGCTCAGTGGATAGAGTGTCAGTCTGTGGACTGAAAGGTCCCAGGTTCTATTCCAGTAAAGGGCATGTACCTTGGTTGTGGGCACATCCCCTGTGGGGGTGTGTAGGAGGCAGCTGGTTGATGTTTCTCTCTCATCAATGTTTCTAGTTCTCTATCCCTCTCTCTTCCTCTCTGTAAAAAATTAATAATATATATATATTTTTAAAAGATAAATTTTTATAATATAATGTCAACTATCTTTCCATTCTTTGTTGGATGTAATGTTGGGTTGGGAATACAAAGGATAATATGAGCAAAGTCATTAAGGTGATACTAAATTTCCCTTGCAGAGTAATAGAGGGTGATTATATTGCTAAAACCTTTGGAGTTGCACAGAAAGTAACCTTAGCTGGTCAGCAGCCCGTTTCTCACCCTATGCCATTCTGCTCTTTCCTGGCCACTTCCTAAGCACACTGTAGATGAATAGCTGCACTCTCAGATTTACTGTTCTGCCAGTGCCTGTGGAAGCAGCTGCTGATGCTGTGATGATGCATGTAATCTAGGGATGTCAGGCTTTTCCTTCTGTCTATTGGGGACCTTTCTCTTTCTTTCTGGCTTCTAATGAGCATTTTTATATTTCATACTGGCAGCACTGCATCACAGCCTGAAGAAGGGTTACTGGCCCAAAAGATTCGACATGAGTTTCACAGGGGAGCATAATCTACCCCCACGGAAAACTTAAATGCTGCCACAGGAAATTACTTTAGTATGGAAATGCCAGGGAGCATTTTTTAATTACTCCTGGCAAAAACACACCGGAAAAAGCAGGATAGAGACAGATCCACACAGAGAAGTGGACAGACAGACAGATAGATGTACACAGGATGTAGCGTACTCAATTATCTTCGTGGTGTAGACAGGAGTTCTTTAACTGTATAAAGACAGAAACAAAGGTCAGCCACAGACCAAACACATACTCTGAAATGTTCTGCATGAACTATTACATGGTCACCTTAACCATACATGTGTACCTATGTGTGTACCCATATTTGCACACACAATTACTACACACATTACACATGTATTAGTAGAACTAAGATGTGGTTCTGATTTAACTACAAATCCTTATTCACTGTAAAGTACATGAAAGTCATGTGAAAGCTCTCTCTCTTCTTTGTCTTATCTGTATCCTCTTTTTTCTTAGTCCTAGTTCTATATTCATATCCAAGTAATATCAGAAAATATTTAGTCTCTCAGTTTAGAATGAAGTTTATAGTCGCAGGCAACTGCACATCTATAGTGCTAGACTTTTCTCTTCCTATTTGCTACTATATCAATCTATGCATGTGTAAGACCTTTGTGAGTTGAAATTCTAAGCCAATGTATGACTTGCAAAAATCTGCTGACTTATATTTTATAAAGCATCTCTGTTGGAGCGTGAGAAGGTTTTCTTTGTTGGTTTGTTGTTTGTTCTGTCAATGATGCTTTGGCTTTTAGTTGAAAAAAGGACAAATCCCCATCTTGGCATGTTGTCTCTAGAAAAGCCTGTCTCCATCTCTCAGTATTCTCAGTCTATGACTATTTTAACTATCCAACTAGCAGGGATCACCTCCAACATTATCATCTGTGTTTTAAACCATGTAATTACTTATTTTTTGGGTATTTTGCTGCATAGACCCAAAAGAGTAGCCAATACAGCCAGACAACTAGCCAAAAATTTTCCTCCTTGTTAGATGTAAAAATAATGATTTTTTTGAGGAAATGCAAATCTAATATTTGAGAACATTTGATACCCCTAAAATGTTTAATAGTTTGATAATAATTGTTTTAAGAAGAAATTGCAATAAATAGAATAATGTTGCCTGAAGCATACATATGTATGCACACACATACACAAATCTTCAGTAGTTATATTCAGATATAACTACCAAGCATAGCAGGATCAATGATTAATAGTGCAAAGTAAAAAAGAAATGACTAGATCGCTGGTGTACTAGATAGTGTTGTTGCTTTCCCTGCATAGGAAGGAGCAGTCTTTTTGTTAGAATCCCTCTACTCCAAGCCCACCCCAAGAAACAAAACTCTTAGCAGAGAAGAATGCATTGGGAATTGATACTGGACCCAGGGGAGTAGGAACCATATTTAGGTTGGAAGCAGAGATAAAATTCTGTCTCAAATTTCAGAAACCAAGCTGAAAGGTGACTTGGGAGCTGAAGCTGCCATTCTGGAGAATATACAAGACAACATGGCAGGAAAATGAGCCTATGGGATGAGGAGAAGCAAGCAGGTGGACAGACAGGCATTGCATAACCTCTGAAGAAAATAAGAGGAAAGAATATCAGTCGTGTGTCTTGACTGATTTCCAGATCCAGGTCCCATGAGATTCTGATCCATTATTTTCAGACTGGCTTGTTTCCTAGGTGTAATATCTTTGCATGTGAATAATTGGTTCTTTTCTTGACTATCATCCTTAGCATAGTCACAATATATCTCAAGTGAATATTTATTATCAATAACAATAATGATATTAATAATATTTCACTTGTAAGGATTGAAGATATTTTCTCTGCAGCTTTTCAGGAGAAAATTGCTTTTCTGATGAATAGTCTGAAATATTTATTCACTATGAAAAAACACGGCTTTCCATTATCTTTCCCAAGTTATATTTTTAGACTAATTTGCACTATTCATATTTGTAAACTCTGGGCTCTAGTCACTTTGTTCCCTGGAGTGCCCAGTTTTACTCTTTTATAAAACATTTTAAAATTTATTTATAAAATAATATCTATTTATTTTCATAAATACACTTGTGCAGAGTGTCTCTTTATCCCAGAGCAGCAGTTTTTCACTCTGGCTATATATTAGAAGTTCCTAGGGAGATTTAAATAATATGGGTGCCTCAGAGTTTCTTATTTAAATGGTCAATGTTGTAGTATTAGCTAACTAAAGTCTCAATTATGTTCAATAAAATTCATCCATTTAACTACATACCCTTATGTATATTAACTGTAGACAGTCTGCACCAAGACTTAGAGCAATTCTATCTCCCCAAATTTGCCTGTCCCTGTTTGTGATTGATCCCTCCCGGTGACACCTGACTCTCGGCACCCACTGATCCACTCTTTGTCACTATAGTTTTGCCTTTGCTAGAATTTTATATAAATGCAATCATAGAGTGTATAGAAATTTAGGTTTGATTACGTCTACTTAGCACACATATGTATTTTTGAGACTCATCCATGTTGTCTCTTTTTATTGCTGAGTAGAAATCCAGCATATGGGATAAGCCATAATTTGGTTGTTTTTTATCTGTTGATGGAGAGTTGAACTGTTTCCAGTTATTTGGTTATTATGAATAATGTTTCCATGGATATTTGCATTGGATGTATGAGCCTGCCCTATGAGGTGTGGGAGGATTTGGAACAAGAGTAAATAAAGCAAAAATATTAGGACAAGAGAGGAGCATGAGAGAAAAAGGAGAGACTAGGGTTCTTTCTCAAATGTTGGCCTTGGACAAATTGAAAGTCCTATATCCTTTTAACTCTTCTTAATCCAGTTCTTTAGATGGGACTTTATAGTCAGCTGAATGCCTCCCTCCCCAAGATCAAGCACTGTGACATTCAGCTATCTGCTTGTGGAGATTCTTCCTCAAGAGTCAGGTTTCTATTACTCATTGTTTCATCGAAAGCCAGTTCTGGATCCAGCCTTCATTTCTGTCTCTCTTTCAAGACCATGGGCAGTTGACTGGCTGCTTGCTGTCTACAGTAACTACAATATTTG
This sequence comes from Pipistrellus hanaki, assembly GCF_964339955.1. Lineage (NCBI taxonomy): Eukaryota > Metazoa > Chordata > Mammalia > Chiroptera > Vespertilionidae > Pipistrellus > Pipistrellus hanaki. The sequence goes on along the minus strand of NC_140503.1, from coordinate 160,544,035 downwards.
GGTTTCCTCCTGGCTGAAGGCATTTTTTGTTGTTGTTGTTGTTGCCATGACCCAGTTAGTATTGTCTACCTGGCATAGAATAATTTTTTTTTATTGAGAATGATTCAGTCCTCAAGATATGTCTTCATGGTTGGTAGGTAATAAATTGCTATATCTTAGGTACAGAGCCCTATTTTGGAAATAGGTGGCCCAGCCATTATAATAATCATAATTATGAACATTTTTGGGGTCATTAGAATGTATTATGCATTGCACTAAGCATAGTATATAGTTTTATCACACCTAATCCTTTTTACATTACAAATGAGAAAATGTTGCTCACCCCTCAAATTATGAATGAGAAAACTGAGATTCCCAAAGGCTAAGTTACTTACCTGAAGTATAATAATTTTCTCATTCATTCATTTGAATACTGCTACCCAGATTCCCTAGTTTTACCTCTAGCAAAGGGAACACATTGGTTTTCAAAGAAGCACATATATTAGCCACCTATAAGGACTCCTTCGCCCAGATCCTCTCTTTTCATAATTTTTTTTTTCCTGTAGGATTTTTACCTGAACTTTACGTGTCTAGAAGTGAAACTGGAATACTTATACAATACAAAGAAGCTAAAGTAAGAAAGCAAATTGATAATGTACCTTAGTGTTGTTTGACAGTGCCACCTCCAGGCAACTTATCATGCCATTACCCTGACTATATTGTGTTGGCTGGGAGATAACAGGCATCTTCAACCTCACAGAGATGTGCTGAATGGTGTGGTGTAGATTTAAACTCTCCACTCCCGAACAAAGTTTATAATCCTAGTCTGGCATTTACAGAAATGACCTTTTTGCGGGGGACATCACAGAGGATTTTTCTCCATTTTGTGAATCTCCAAACACTGTTGGGGAAAGCATAATGATGATTCTCCCTCTACAACTATTCAGACATTAATGCTTAACAGTGATCTAATATCTTTAGCATGGAGTCAGTGGTACTTTTAGTCAGTTCAGTTGCTGAACATTTGGTCAGGTTTGCTTCTCAGGAGTTTAGGTAGGAATTTTTGAAAATTTGTTTCACCTTTCTTCCACATGGCAATACATCTTTTCTTTCATGATAGGGAATAGAGTGGTGTTTGTCCATTCCAGGGTATACCTTTTCAAAAGAGCTGATTAGGGTGATTTCTAATTGAAATAAATAAATGTTTTCATCAGACCCTGGAAACAAAGTCTGCTTATACTCAGATTGTATTCATGCTACGGGAGGAAAAGAACCACTGAGATTATTTAAAGTTTTGCTGCCAGGGTGGGGGAAAGAGAGCAGTTTGGAGTAAAGAGACATCTTTCTTCAAATACTGTATTTCTGGGGCCTGGCCAGGTCAGGGGGATTCCTTTCTTCAAACATTGAATATTTTGCCGCCACCCTATGGTCTACCAGATGTTCCTCAGCTCCTCCTGACTGGGTCTGGCCACTGTGAGGCAACAGTGCCTGCTGTTGTTGCTGCTCTTAGAGGTCTGGCTGGGAGCTCTCTGCAGGATTTGAATATGGTGCTAATGAGGCCTGGGCCACCAGCTTGATCCAGGTGTGAGCCAGTCACCTTTGCACAGAGAAAAGCTTTGTTCTTTAGCCTTAATTTGTAGTTAGCCCCTGCTGTCCAGTCTCCAAATGTGTCAGAAAGGGACAGTTGAGTGAGTGGATGTTGATGAATGGAGACATTCATTTCACTACAGGAAAATAAAAGCATAAAGACTTACTGCACCCAAGGTTATAGCAACATATTGATAGGCGTGGGCCAGTGAGTGGTAATTGATAGAAGTCAGGCATTTCCAATCCAAATATGAAAGTATCTGCTATGGACATAAACCCAAAGATGCACAGTTTCTATACTTATGCTATCCGTGAAGAAAATTAGGAATTTCACTAAATTTATACCTATCAAGTGCCTAAGATGGCCAACCCCTCTTCATGTTGCTGAGCAGGGCACTCACAAATCTCTATTCTCAAAGTACTTAATGCTTTTAGAAAGTAGAAATGAAATAACTGCACAAAAAACTATAACACAGGAAGTATAAGGTGAATTATGAAAGGAACAAACAAAATGCCATGGGAATTTGGGAGGGAGACATCGCAATTACAGAGCACACTATTGTTCTACCCAATATCTATTCCCCTCTGTTTTCCTCCCTAACAGATCCTTGATTTGTTTAGTATCCACCCTTTGCTACACAATCACGGTCTCCAGGGGAATTGACCTTCTGCTTAGCTTCAAAGGACTTAAGCTGATTAGTCTAAGCCAATCACAGGAATCCCATTATTCTCTTCTGTGCTTAGTTTAGGAATGGTTATGCACCCAAGTCTGGATAATAATGATTATAAGGGACAACCTCTGGGAAACGTTTTCTTACCCTCTGGCGAGAGGAAGAATGGATCCCTTTTTGCCTTTGTGTGTTTCTGTGACTGGATGTAATCTCTGGGTACTGCTATAGTCATCTTCACATCAGCCAGTGGAAAAAGCCAACATGTGGAGGAGCACAGAGTAAGACAGGTCAATAGGTTTGAGTCAGGTTTTCACTTGAAGGTGAACTGTGCAGAAGTTGCACTTACTTATTGGGAGTGAGGAAAATTTTGTAAGAAAGCCAACACTCAAGATGAACATTGAAGGAAGGGTCCATTTTGACCATTGAAGTTCAGATAGTAAAATACTTTAGGTGCTAGAGTAGTGATAGGGAGTAATTTAGGTTAGAAAAATCAAAAAGAGAAGCACAGAGATTTGCAAGTGTAAAGTGTATTTTTCTAGACTGGAATTTGATATTTTCATGCACACTTCACTTTATTCTTTAATGAATATAGGCCATTTACAGGAGAGAGATTATAAAAAATAATTTTAAAAAGGAAAATGAGCAGATGTACGGGAGATACAAATATGCAGATTATTATAAAAGTTTAACACCTACATAGGAGATTGAGGAGAAGGGAAATAGGTACAAACAAGAAAGAAAGTTCTAAAACTCTATACAGACACAAGATCTGAATATGACTTTAAAATTTCTGGTGACCAAAATTAAAAGGAAAACTGGTTAATGACAAAGGTCTACTTCTATTTTTGGAGAAAACATGCCATTTCCTCAAGAGAATTTATTTATGTGAATATTTATATGGGGATCTATCTATCTATCTATCTATCTATTGTAAACAAATATGTAAATTGACCATACCTCTGCAATGTCCCACAGCCAATCAGGAGCAAGTATGCAAATTAACCTGACAAAGATGGTGGGCCTGTGGGGGTGACAGAGGTATGCAGGCACCAAGTGGCCAGGGGTGGGACTTAGGTGCACAGATGCTGAGCAGCTGGGGGTAGGGTGAGGCGGGTTGCTTGGGGCCTACACATGCAGGCCCCAAGCAGCCAGGGTTTGGGTGGGTATTTCTGGGACCCAGCCCATTTCAAGCCTGTAGCCAGCACATGTGTGTGCACGCTGGCGCCAAGAAGCTGGGGTCCCGGGGATGCCACTGGAGTGTCTGGTCCTGTCAGCCAGCATGTGGGTGCTAGAGTTCTTTTGTGCAGCCCCTGGACTAGAAGTGAGAACCAAGAGCATGGGAAGCACCAGGAATGCTGGGAATCGTAGTTCTGGTGACAGACGCATTACTGGATCTCCTACACACTAGAGCAAAGTGAGCCTATAGCAATTTACCCACTGTTGAGGGTGGGAGATGGAGGGAAAGCAAAGGTGAGAAACATAAGTAAAGTCACAGTAGCAAGGAAAAATTAAAGGGAAGATATCCTGCAACTTCTAGGAAATCTCCACCAATGGCAAAGAAAAAAAAAAAGACACCTATTATTCTGTGAGCACCAAACCAAATTGGGTTGTGGTCTCAGATAATTCTCTCATATTACTGCAAAGACAGACAGACATTCCCAGATTGAAGAGGGTTCCCCTAAGGGCTCCCAGATTGGAGAGGGAGCAAGTTGGGCTGAGAGACCCCCCTCCCCCCCCCCGTATAAAAATCTTCATGTGCTGGGCCCCTAGTCCTAGCTAATAAAAGAGTAATATGCAAATTGACTGTATCTCTGCTATACCCACAAGCCATGCCCACCAGCCAATTAGGAGTGAGTATGCAAATTAACCCAACCAAGATAGCTGTGGCCATGGAGAGAGCAGGAGGTTTGAGTTTCTCTTGGCAATGGAATAAGCCAAGCTTTCCACCCACTCTGGCTTGTCTTGGCCTCTGCTCAAGACTACAGAGTTTCAATTATAGAAGATAAATAAATCCCAACAAAAATGGCTGTGGTCTCGAAGCGAGCAGGAGGCTTGGCTCCACTCAAGGCTACAAAGTTTCAATTATAGAAGATAAATAAATACAAGATACCAGGGCCTCCGCTTGGGTCACTGGGGGGCATGGCTTGCCTGCAAAACACCACAGGAACTACACTCAGGCCACCCCACCCCACAAGAGAACTTAATCTGGGACACCTTTCAGGGCAAACCAACTGTTCCCCACCCATGCACCAGGCCTCTATCCTATCTAATAAAAGAGTAATATGCAAATTGACTGTCACTCTAACACACAATATGGCTACTCCCATGTGGTCAAAGATAACTGCCCCCATGTGGATGCAGTATGGCCATCACAAGATGGCCAGCAGGGGAGGGCAGTTGGGAGGGAGCAGGTCTGCAAGGGAAGGCAGTTGGGGGAGATCAGACCAACAGGGGAGGGCAGTTGGGAGGGACCAGGCTGGCAAAAGAGGGAAGTTGGGGGTGACCAGGCCTGCAGGTAAGGGCAGTTGGGAGGGACCCAGGCCTGCAGAGGAGGGCTGTTAGGGGTGACCAGGCCTGCAGGGAGGGCAGTTAGGGGCAAATAGGCTGGCAAGGGAGCAATTAGGCATCAATCAGGCTGGCAGGGGAATGATTAGGGGGTGATCAGGCTGGCAGGCAGAAGCAGCTAGGGGCAATCAGGAAGGCAGGCAGGTGAGCAGTTGGGAGCCAGCAGTCATGGATTGTGAGAGGGATATCTGACTGCCTGTTTAGGCCCAATCCCAGTAGGGCAGTTGGGGATGACCAGGCTGGCAGAGGAGGGAAGTTGGGGGTGATCGGGCCTGCAGGGAAGGATACTTGGCATTCTTCGAGGGGGTCCCAGATAGGAGAGGGTACAGGCTGGGCTGAAGGACAACTCCCCACCCCCCCTCTTCCCCCCAGTGCATGAATTTTATGCACTGGACCTCTAGTATATATATATATATATATAAAGCCTAAGTGACTGCCTGACCATATGACCATCTGACCAGTAGCTATGATGTGCAATGACCACCAGGGTGCAGATGCTCCGATTGGTAGCTATGACATGCACTGAACATCAGGGGGCAGATGCTCAATGCAGGTGACTTGGCAGTTGCAGTTCTTGGGTAACACTCCTGCAACCAGAGAGAAGGGAGCCCGATTCCGGGGTGTGTCACTCCAGAACCACCCTCTCACAATTTGGATCCCTTGGGTGATGTTGGAGAGCAGATTTTGACCTAATCCCCACAGTCCAGGCTGAGGGACCCCACCAGTGCACGAATCCTTGCACCAGGTCTCTAGTAGAAGATATAAAGGATGATCTCACCATTAATTTTTTTTACAGTGAATTCATGATTGGTTCCAACATTTTTTCAACTTAAAGGAAATCAAAGAATATAAAATGCTTGGTGAAGTCTTTACAGGAAACACACAAAGACAGACACACACACAAAATGCAGAAAAAAATAAGTTGAGCCATATTGTGGAGTGATTTGAATGACAAGGTAAGAACTTTGAAAGTTATTACATAATCAATGGGAAAATGTGGAGTTTGAGGAGTAACATGATCTTAGCTGATCTGTGGAGTTTAATCTATTAATGATCTATAAGTGGCATTGGAGAAAGACAACCATGGAGATGGAGAAAATAAAACAAATTAATATAATTTTGAGTATTTACTAGATATTAGGTATTATTTATGGTGATTTAAATGAACATGACATCTCATTTTTTAAAAACTATTGATGATCACATAAGTTTTTCCCTTTATTTTGTAAATATAGTAAATTATGTTGATTGATTTTCAAATGTTAAATCAACCTTTTATTCCTGCAATAAACTCAACTTGATCCTAATGCATTAACTTTAAAAAAAAATCACCTTGACTTAATTTGCTAATATTTTGTTCAGGACCTATGTTTATGAGAAATATTGTCTTTACTTTTCTTATAATATCCTTGATACCTTTTAATGTTAATTTATGATTGCCTCTTAAAATTTATTATAAATAATTTTTTCATTCTTTGGAAGGCTTTGTCAAGATTGGTACTATTTCTTCCTTAGTGGTAAGAAAAATTCACTGCTTAGACTACTTCTAATAAATCTTTACAGGAAATTTTAAAAGTTATACACACACACACACACATATATATGTATGCATATATATATATATATATATTCAGATTTATATTTTTGCTTGTGTCAGTAGTTTTGGTAATGTATGTTTTCAAGGATCTCTTCATTTCATTTAAATTATTAAATGTTGGCATAATATGTTTAATATACTTACAATTATCTTTGCTTTCTGTAAGGGTATATATGATGTAACTCATTTGTACTATGGCTGGTCGCATAGCATGTGGCACAATACTGAGACATTATTGAAAATCCCCTCCGAGAAGAATTTTCCCACCAAATGCAACATTCAAATTCATAATTTCTCTTAGTAATATGTCTATGGTGTTTATAACATGACTGGATGCCATGGTGCATTCATCAATAATAAGAAGTTGGGCCTTTTTAATAGTTTTAGCAACTTTACTCTTTATATCGAGTCTAGAAATTGAAGTTTCATTTAATGGAATTGGTAAATTTATATTGGGAATGAAAAATTCTTTCACCAAGAAGTAAAAATGTAGCAATTCCTATAGACCAGTGGTTCTCAACCTTTCTAATGCCGCGACCCTTTAATACAGTTCCTCATGTTGTGGTGACCCCCAACCATAAAGTTATTTTTGTTACTATTTCATAATTGTAATTTTGCTACTGTTATGATTCATAATGTAAATATCTGTGTTTTCCGATGGTCTTAAGCTCTACAGCAGCGGCTCTCAACCTGTGGATCATGACCCACAGGTTGAGAACTGCTAGCAGGATTGCCTGTATTAAAGGGTCACGGCATTAGATAGGTTGAGAACCACTGCTATAGAAGCTGTGGGCAAAACAGTACCACCACGACCTCTAATAAAATGTATTAAAATTTTATACATATATGTTTTTCCACTACCACCTGGACCATTCAAGAAAAAGCATTTGGGGTGTACAGTTTGATCTTCCATGGCTAAAGTTATAGTCTGAAAGGCTGCCAGCAGTTCATCATTCAGAGAATTTATAAAAACCTCTGCCTGTTGTTGCTCGTACGATTCATCACATGTATTTGTGTTCATTAATAAAGGATAGTCTGGAAATTTGAAATGAGAACATTTCATTCCATGCAATGTGAATACCTCTTGAATTTCATTAAGGGCATGCATTTCACTGTTCACACAGGCACCTTCTCTTTGGTGCAATTTCCAACAAAAATCTTCAATAAAATGAGGTTTATTCTCATCCCATAAATTGTCTGCATCAGAAGGACATGCAAATACACACATATATATATATGCAAAAAGTTGCTGTAGTTGTATGGGCATATTAAGGATGATCACATCGTCAATCGTATTTTTGCAGATAGTGCTGTTGATTAATAATCTTCGATGTTTAGCAGCTTCATGAAATGTATCATAAATTACACCTCTTAGAGTTTGCAGATCATCAAAACATTGCATCTTTTACACGCAGAAGCAAAAGTCTAAGGCAGTATCATTCTGGTTCTCTAAAGCTCACAGTGAACAGTCTACCTTATACTTTATTTCCGTCCTTTAGGCATTTTCTCCAAAAAAGAATTATTAAACACATAATGTTGTGGAATCTCCCAATAATAATAATTACATGCATTGGAATCTTCTCCATTCAATAAAAACCAAGCCATCAAAGCCGAGTTATACCTTTTAGCCCTATCTATAGCTTCAGCAAAATCATCAGTATGAAAATACAAATTTTGTTCATTTGGCGAATGTATAGCTAATCTTGTGATTTTATGAGATTGGTCATGCATTCGCATTGCAAAATGTCTCACAGATCCTTCTCTCCATCACCACACCTTGGCAGGCAGCCTGGGGTTCACAGACCCTTCTCACTCTGTGCCTTGGTGGCTCAGGGTCCATGGATTGCTACTGCCACCACACCCCAAAGGCCCAGAGCCCACAGACCCTTCTCACCGCCGCAGTGCTGAGGAGGCCCAGGCTCACAGACCCTTCTCGCCATCGCCATGCCTCCGGCAGCCTGGGGCTCACAGACCCTTCTCAATACCATGCCCCACCAGCCCGGGGCCTTTCCCACTGCCACTCCGCAGAGGCCCAGGGCATACATACCCTTCTCGCTGCGGCTGCCACACTTTGGCGGCCCAGGGCCCACAGATGACTCCTATAGCCACACCCCAGTGGGCCGGAGCCCACAGACTTTTCTCGCTGCGGTACTTCGGTGGCTTAGAGCCCACAGATCGCTCCCACCGCCACGCCCCAGCGGCCTGAGGCCCCCTGTTCCGACGTCTATCCGGTCCTGATGGCCCTAGGCTAGTATTAGTATAAATTCCATTTATATAGTGCTGTTACTTGACAGATATAAGAGACTCCAGTCCCAGCTAGAGAAATTCCTAGGTAAAACTAACAAGTTATTGCAGAAGTAATCAGACAGAGCTAAGGAGTTCAGGTTTTCATGTCTATTTGTATAGGAAGCCAGTTCTTGGAGTTTCATTTCAAATGTCTCTCCAATGTGACTAGCTTAACTTATTCCTTTCTTCCCTTTCTGACAGCAAATGCACCTGTTTTTACTTTTTATTTTTTCCCCTCCTTTAATTCTTTTAAATCTGGATATACATTTTGCTCCTATGTTGGTCCCATTGTCCTGAGAGAAGGCTCCGGGAAATAAAACTACACAGGGTTGGGGGCCAAGCTGCTTATACATATGTTGGTTTTCACAGATTGTCCACCAGTGTGCCTACCTTCCAGGAGGAAGTTGGACTTATCTATAATAATAGAAGTGTAATATGCTAATTAGACTGGACAGCCGATCAACCTTCTGGACATCCTTCTGGATGAAGCTGCTGCAGCGGGGGCTGAGGCAGAGGAGGTTAGGGGTGATCAGGCAGGCAGGCAGAGTGGGTTAGGGGTGATCAGGCAGCTAGGCAAGTGGTTAGGGGTGATCAGGCAGGCAGGTGACTGGTTAGAGGTGGTCAGGCAGACAGGCAGAGTGGTTAGGGGTGATCAGACAGGCAGGCAGGCAAGCAGTTAGGAGCCTGTCGATAACATCGTCTTCTTTTGGCTGTGGAAGTACGTTGTGCACTTGCTGTCCCAGACTGAGAGCCTAAACTAGCAGTTGGACATTCCCCAAGGGGTCCTGGATTGTGAGAGAGTGCAGGCTGGGCTGAGGAATCCCCCCACCCAGTGCACTAATTTTATGCACCAGGCCTCTAGTGGAGTCATATTACAATATCTGGAAGTTATAATTTCACTACCCTATTTCTAACCATCTTCAACAGAAAAAAACCTCAACTCTTTAGGATGGCATCATTGAAGGCCCCCATCAGTCTCTGTAGCTACAATCCTATGTCTTCTTCACTCTGGCCAAAGCTTCTCACTGCTTTCCAAAGCACTATTGCCATGTGCTATTTCCCTCCTCTTTGCCATCACACACTTCCTCCCTCAGTCTGAAGCGTGTCCCTCGCCTTCTCTGCTTGGTGACTTTTTCCCTAGGATTTGCTCTTCTGTGAAATCTTTCATGAATTCCCGTGTAGAATTGTCCTCTCTCTTTTTCATGTTTCTGTAGTATCTTGCTATGTAATCTATTACAGAATCACTTTCATCATACAATGAATTCTTTGTATGTCTCTAATCCTACGAGGCTGTAGTTGCCTGTAAGGCAAGAGGCGTGTTTATTGTCATTGTATCTCCAGTGCATAGAGCCTGGAAATGATAGGTCATAAATAATTATGTTTTGTGTGTATACCCTGGGAATTTGGAACATATTTGAGGAAGGATGAGAGAACCTGTGGGAACAGAACATGTCTGATATACTGGATTGTGTATCTGAAATTATGAGAGAAATCTATATGATTTAAAGAATCCTTAAATATCACCATCAAGAAACTGAACAGAAACCTGTTGCTGCTGTTTCCTCACGCTCCCTGAGGGAGGTGGAAATGGCTAGTGTAGAAATGATTGCAGCAATTCTATTGCTTAGATAAGGGGTCTTAACCTTATCTAAGTCCCTGGGAGGAATTGTATGTATCATAGGGGAAGGCATACAAGCTACACTGAATTCTTAAATATGTTTGTTTGACATATCCTATGTTATAGAAATGAATTAGTTATGGACATTAAAAAATCTGGAGATTTATAGATATCTGAATTTCTATGTTCTCTTAGAGCAAAAGGATTAAAATGATGATCCCACATTCTTACATGGCAAAAATCAGTTGGACATTCACTGATTTGGGCTTTAAACTCACCACTCTGATCTCACCTGTCTATTCCCTTTTTTAAATGTGACATGCAGGTTGAGACTGTGTGATTTAACCTGTTAGGAGCATTTTTTAAATGAACATGTCCTTAGTTTCATCATAATTTTAAAAAGGGGTGTGAACCTAAATAGGTTAAACTAACTAATTTGGATAAAAACAAACAAAAGAGAGAATGCTTTTGAGCTGAGAGAAGCCTACTAACATAAAGCAGACATCAAAAAGTCATAACTGAACTGGATTTCATCATTTATCATTGACTTAATGGTTAGGGGAGAAATTAAGTGGTTTTTGAATGGTGCATACAATTTTGTTATCTTCACATGATTGATATAGTTGAACACACACCCAAACACACACACACACACACACACACACACACACACACCTTGAAAATAAATTGGCTAAAGACAAAGAGAATACCAGGAATACCACACAAGTGGTTTTTAAATATTAAATATTTTTAGTGAATATCTTAATGACTGTAGATGACTAAGATTAGAATTATCTATAAAATAATTACAGAAATAAAGTCTGCTGTACATAATTATCCAAATTAAAGTGAATCTGGAATTCCCTTTTTCTGAATTTGATATTGGTTTCATATAGTGCAATTTCAATTCCACTCATTTTTTTTTATCATTAAGGACAGACTTTTAAATGTGAGTATAGAATTAGCTTAGTGTGCTTTATTATAGCTTTTTAGCTTAATAGATAATCCCCCGTTTACTCCTCATCTCTGAACATATTTAAAAAGGAGTGTAATACATTATTAATTTGGAATCTGATTGATCTAATCAATTTTTATTTAAGTTGGCTTGATTCAGCACAAACTTTGTTTTTTCTGAGTCCAACTTCCTAGAGGTTTTGATAAATGAGTTTCTATCATTAAATTAAAATATAGTTCTGATTTAGAGACTTACTAGTAAACCTGCATTTTCTCCATATCCCAATCAAAGTTAGACAATTTCTAAGTAATAGATATGAAAATTAAATTCTATTAGAAAGAAAGGATAATTCAGCACCCTTTTCAGTAGCAGTCTATTAATTCCTATTAAGTTTACTATGCTTATGTCAGAAGATGGAGCTATTATTATTCTATCTAATAAAGAGGGAATATGCTAATTGACTGCCATGTTCTCAAAGATGGTGGCACACACAGCCACAAGATGGTGGCGCCCAGTCCCCTCAGCCCAGCCTGTGTGGCAGGTGCATGGCATGGCTGGGCCCGCCTCTAGGCAGGTCTTGTCTCTTCGTGCACTTGCCTCCGGAGTCCCCCAATCCCCTCAGCCCCCCAGCTGCCCAGAGCTGGCCCGAGGTGCAGGCAAGCTGCCCAGCATCCTAGGGCCGCCCAAGGCTCAGGTAACCAGGGCCAGCTGTGGCTTGTGCTTCTGGCAGTAGCAGCAGCAGAGGTGTGATGGGGGCAATGCCTTCCCCTGATTTCTGGGTCATCTTCCACCCCTGAAGGCCCCTGGACTGTGAGAGAGGGCAGGCCAGGCTGAGGGACCCCCCCTTCCAGTGCATGAATTTTCATGCACCAGGTCTCTAGTATAATACATAATTCTTGGGGATTTATATAGAAATTATTATTGCATCTTTGAAAGAGTATTAGATGCTACCTAACACCTTTTCCAATGAAATTGTTACTAAATTTGAGGCATATTCTTTTATCTTAAAAAAGTTACTAAATACTAGCAAGTGGTTTGTGCTAGCCAGACATGGGCTCTGCTGTTCCCTAGGGGTCCCCCAAGATAGTGCCGTTAGGGCCACCTAATGGAGCACCTCAGAAGTCTGGGGCAAGATCTGATCTTGATTCATGCAAGCCACTTAATATATTTCATCAAATCTAAGACTTCATCAGTTACAAGTCACACTAATATTTTATGTTCCATTAAGAAATAAGAAATGCTGCCAATTAATCTAAGACCCACCATTGATTATAAGACATTTCTAATTTCAGTCAGCAATGTTAAAATGTGAAAAGAAAATTGCATCTTAGGATGCTGAGAAAAGGTATCAGCTGTATTTAATAAGCTCTCCGCTCTAGGGGCCTCTCACTTCCCCACCTGAATAATATGGTTTTGGAAACGGTAAAACGGCCATGTCTATTGAGGATAACTGCTGATGCACACTGTGCTTTTCCGTGGGTTAACAGTTAACATGGAAAAAATAACCTGTTAGTGATTAAAAGATACATGTTTCGGTCTGAATATTCTCCAGAAAGGTGTTAACTAAAGTTAGACCTATGTCATAGGATGTTCTGAACAGTAGACCTTTTTTCAATCTTTGATTGTTTCAGACCTTGGTTGTTCAGAGACTATGGATCTGTCCAGGTGCCCCATGGCCCTTGCACCCTTGCATTTAACTACATCCACATGGTGGTACAAGAAGCTGTTCCATGTAGGCATGTTGTATTTCCAAATAGTGAAAAGCAGTCAGCACTAAAAGTGTTGCACACACGCGCGCACACACTCATCGAGCTCTATAACATCTATTTAGGGTTCCTCCATTGTTTATAGACAGATAATCTTAATCTTATAATATTCACTAAAACCTGTGAGGTAAATACTAGTATATCTATTTTATAAATGAAACTGAGGCTTATTGCAATGACTTGTTCATGCTCTGCAATTAGAAACTGATGAAACTAAGATTCAAACCCAGCTCTGTCATAATCTTAAGCCAGTATATTTTTTAACTATTGTGATGCCTCTCCCAGACACAGACCATTTTTTTAAAAAATATATTTTTTATTGATTTTTTACAGAGAGGAAGATAGAGGGATAGACAGTTAGAAACATCGATGAGAGAGAAACATCGATCAGCTGCCTCCTGCACACCCCCTACTGGGGATGTGCCCACAACCAAGGTACATGCTCTTGACCGGAATCAACTTGGGACCTTTCAGTCCACAGGCCGACACTCTATCCACTGAGCCAAACCGGTTTCAGCAGACCATTTATTTTTTATATTTATTCTATTTCATCAATTTATTTATTTAGTTTTAAATTCAGTGGAGGGGAGGTAAGAGATCAAACAAAGGACTTGTATGTGCATGCATATAAGCATAACCAATGGACACAGACACTAGGGGGGTGAGGGTATGCTAGGGGGTCGGTGAATGGGAAGAGGTCAATGGGGGGGAAAGGAGACATATGTAATACTATATGTAATACTTTAAACAATAAATAATTTAAAAAAGAAACTTGTCCAAAAAACCTTTCTGTAATATACTCTCCCATGCATACATGTGCACATACACATACTAGTACACACACACACACACACACTCGCACGCACACACAAACATACACATACATACACATACATCCTACAACAAATTATGATGGAGGTGAAGAAAAGGACAGGAGAGAGGGAGATGAGTACTGCTTTGCTACTAAGTGGTTCTTTTTGTTTTGTTTTTGTTTAGTTTTGTATATATTTAAAAACACACTTACTAATTAAATTGATTGGAGTGACATTGGTCAACATGAACATATAGGTTTCAGGTGTGGGTTTCTATGTTACAAGATCTGTACATTGCACTTCCCACAAAGTCAAATATTCTCCTGATACCATATATTAGGACCCCCTTCTCTCTAGCAATCACCCACCACACTGCTGTTTGTGTTCACAAATTTCAGTTTTATGCCCCACATATGAGTGAAATCATATAGTTCATAGCTTTTTCTGACTCATTTCACTTAGTCTAATTTTCTCAAAGTCCATCCATGTTGTTTGCAAATGGTGCTATTTCATCCTTTCTTATGGCTAAGCAATATTTCATTGTGTGCTACTAGGTCATTTTAACAATATGCTAGAAATCAGGAGTTTTGGGTTTAATTTTATCTTACAATGCTTTAGCATATCCTGAAATGAATAATACTTTGTAATAGTTTAGATAAGTAGGTGTTCTTTCCAACTGACTCTTTTTATTCTCTTCCTCTTTTGAATGAAATAAATGGTTTAATTTGGAAGGAAGCAGGATACCAGCTTAGAACTATTGCGACTGATCTTTTAATGTTTCCCTAATGCCTTTATTTTACAGGGTGGGCAAGCAGAGATACAGGAATTGAGTGCTACTAAATAATACAGTTTCTGAAATGTCAAGGCACAGAATTTGGATATTCCAGTTCCCAAATGTTAATGACAATATGCTCATCCTTGTAATGGAAACATTACTAGGAAGCTCCTGGCTACATAATCCATCATACCGCAGAAGACTTGCTGACTTATGCTTTGTGACGGGCCAGTGAGAAAAATATACAAACTCATACACCAATGTTGCAAATCAATTCTGCGGCAAAGTGGAAATAACTCTTGTACCAATAAGCAGTAAGACCTACGAGGAAAAAAAAATATTTCCTATATTTCCATTTTGCAGATAGAAAGAGACACCATCAATCATATTGGAGAGCTTCCATTTCAGGGCTGTTGTTCTTAAAGACAAACCAGATGAAATCAGACAAGACCAGAATATGCAAAGGCCTTTGGATTTTTTTCAGTCTTGGTACAGGAAGGAAGCAAGGAAAAGCAAGACATTCTCTCTCTTTCTTCTATGTGTGAAATTTGGAGTTTAGCAAAGGCATGTACTTAGGCTCAGTTTATTGTCAAAGTGACTAATTAATCACTTCACAAATGGCTATTAATCATACATTAATGAGATATTCTTTGCTCTGGCAAATGTGGGTTCTGTGGAAATCCTTTCTCCTTGGTACCCAGAGCAAGCCTAAAGCATGCAGGAACTCAATTAATCTTGGAGCAGCCTGGGGTGTTTGAAACTGCTCACAGTTTGAAAAGAAGAGAGTCAATGATTAGAAGCCCCACTCGGTGGTTTGTGCTTTGGAGACAAGTTTAGGGGAAGAAAATGGAGGAGGCTTGAAACACAGTTATAACATGACAGAGGATGAAAGGGAACAAAAAAATGTGTAGAGGATGATTAAGTGTTTCTGAATTTACACAGTGAAATATGGACAGTTTAAACGTCTTTGCTATTTGCTTCTTTTCAAACTGTGAGCAGTTTCAAACAATCACAAGATTTCACTTATATGTGGTATTTAATGAACAACATACAATGATGCACCAATTTAATGTACCAGTATATTTGATTGGGTTTTCACAAATGACTCCCCTACCACAATCATACAGAATATTTCCATCATCTGCAAAGGTGCCTTGTGCCCCATCCCAGGCAATGCCTAACCCAAACCCCAAACAACCACTCATTTGCTGTCACTGCAGATTAAGTGTATATTTTCCAGCATCTCATAAAAGATGAAATTCTACATTATGTATACTTGCATGTCATTTTATTTTTTTACAACTTAAAAGATTTTGAGATATTATATTAGAGTCCATTCTTCACAGCTGTTGCATGGAAGTCATTTTCTGAAAATATTTAAAAAAAAATCTCCTCACCTGTCCATGGATATTTGGGCTGTTTTCAGTTTGGGGATATTATGAGTAAGGCTTCTGTGAACATTTGTGTGAGTCTTTGTGTGAACATGTTTTCATTTCACTTAGATAAATACTGAAGAGTAGGATTGCTAAATTAAATGGTAAGTATGTATCTAACTTTATAAGAAACTGCCTAATTGCTTTCCAAAATGATGTACAGTTTCATATTCTTATCAGCAGTGTATGAGAATTTTAGTTGCTCCATATCCTCACCAACATTTGGTATTGTCAATCCATTTAATAGTAGCCATTCTATAAGCTATCTACTGATATGTCAATGTTGATTTAATTTGAATTCCTCTAATGGCTAATGATGTTGAATATATTTTCATGCACTTATTTTCAATTTGCATACTTCCTGGTGACATGTCTGTTTAAATATTTTTCCCATTTCTTAAAGTCAGATGGCCTTCTTATTTTTTGCATTTTAATAGTTCTTTGCATATTATGAATACAAGGAACTATCTTCTATCAAATATGTGTGTTACTAACATTGCATTGCTGTCTGCGGTCTGGCTTTTTATTTTCAACACTGTTTAGAGAGAAACAATTATTTTTTATGAAATTAAATTGATTAATGTTTGTCTTATAGTTTTTGGTTTTTATTTATTTTACTTTATTTTTAACAAATCTTTATTGTTGAAAGTATTACATATGTCCTTATTTTTCCCTCTTTGCCCTTTGCCCCTCCCAAGCCTTCACCACCCTATTGTCTGTGCACCCTAGTTATGCATATACTAGTATGCATATGAATTCATTGGTTAATCTCTTCCCCCACTTCACCCTGCTGTGCCTTCCCTCTGAGATTTGACAGTCTGTTCAATATTTCTATGTCTCTGGGTCTATTTTTGTTCATCATTGTATGTTGTTCATTAAATACCACATATAAGTGAAATCTTGTGATACTTATCTTCTCTGACTGGCTCATTTTGCTTAGCATCATGTTTTCTAGGTCCATCCAGGTTGCTGCAAATGGTAAGAATTCCTTCTTTATTATGGCAGCATTGTATTCCATTGTTTAGATGTACCATAGTTTTCTGATCCAGTCATCTGCTGAAGAGCACTTAGGCTGTTTCCAAATCTTAGCTATTTAAATTGTGCTTCTATGAACATAGGAGTGCATATATTCTTTCTGATGGCTGTTTCTGAGTTTTTGGGATATATTCCTAGAAGTGGGATCACTGGGTCAAATGGGAATTCCATTTTTAATTTTTTGATGAAACTCCATACTGTTTTCCACAGTGGCTACACTAGTTTGCATTCCCACTAGCAGTGTATGAGGGTTCCCTTTTCTCTACATTCTTGCCAACACTTGTAATTTGTTGATTTATTGATGATAGCCATTATAACAGGTGTGAGGTGGTACCTCATTGTCATTTTGATTTTCATCTCTCAAATTATCAGTGACTGTGAACACTTTTACATTATGCCTTTTGGCCTTCTGTATGTCCATTTTAGAGAAGTGTCTATTTATGTCCTTTGCCCACTTTTTGATTGGATTATCTTCTTTTTGTTAAGTTATATGAGTTCCTTGTAGGTTTTGGAGGTTAGCCCCTTATTGGAAAATATGTTCTCCCATGGGGTGGGCACTCTTGTTTTTTTTATTGATGGTTTCCTTTGCTATGCAGAAGCTCTTTATTTTGATGTAGTCCCATTTATTTATTTTCTCCTTTATTTCCATTGTTTTAATAATATTTTTATCTAAACCAAGATCATAATTTTTTTTCCTAGCAACTTAATTGTTTTATATCTAATAGTTAAGTCTATGATCCATTTTGAATCAACTTTTGTATATGGTGCAAGGTGTAAATAAAAGATCATATTGTGTTTTCTTTTGGGGGGTGAAGGATTATGATTAGCCAATTGTTCCAGCACCATTTGTTGAAAAGAATATCCTTTTACAATTTAGTTATAATGGCATTTTTGTTAAAAAATAAATTGATCATATACATAGGTTTGTTCAATTCTGGCTCCCTATCCCATTCCATTAATCTTTACATTGATTCTTATTTCTTAATCCAATACTGTTATTTTATAATAACTCTAAATCAGCCCTCCAACTTTCTTCTTCTTTTTCAAAATTGTTTTGGCTTTGCCAGGTACTTTGAATTCCATAATCTATACTAATAAGAGAGAACGATGCAAATTGACAGTACCTCCATTATACCCACCAGCCAATCAGGAGTAAGTATGCAAATTAACCAAACAAAATGTCGGGCTAATTTGCATACACAGGCAATGAGCAAAGACTGAAGGTTCCACCTGAGTGAAGACTGAAGACTGAAGATTAAAGAGTAAAGACTGAAGACTGAAGGCCCCACTGTGGCCACAGCCAAGCCTGAAGGCTGAAGGCTTAGCTCCGCTGCAGGCTGGGTCCCGGGTGCCAGAGGAAAACTGATGCTGGCAGCCAGGGTAAGGAAGGCCTATTGCGTGAATCTTTGTGCAACGGGCTTCTAGTCCTATATAATAAAAGGCTAATATGTAAATCAACCAAATGGCAAAACGACCAGCCACTATGATGCACACTAACCACCAGGGGACAGACACTCAATGCAGGAGCTTTTCTGTGGTGGTCAGTGTGCTTCACAGGGGGAGTGCCACTTAGCCAGAAGCTGGACTCATGAATGGCAAGTGCAGTGGTGGGAGCCTTTCCTAAGCCATCAGTCAGACACCCCCTGAGGATACTAGGGGGCACAGGCCAGGCTGAGGGAACCCCTGAGTACACGAATCTTGTGCACCAAGCCTCTAGTATATTTATGAGTCAGCTTTTTAATTTCTACCAAAACAAAAACCTGCTGAGATTTTGACTTATATTTCATTGAATCTCTGACAATTTTAGAAAAATTGATATTGTTAACAACATTTGAACTTCTATGAACAAAATATACTGAGTGGCCAGATTATGACCACCCCATCAGTACGTCATTGGGCCACCTTTTGGCTTCAATACTGTCATGATTCTTCTTGGCATTGACTCCACAAGATGTTGAAAGGTGATGTGAGGAATCTGACACCATGCCTGATGAATAGCACTGTCCAGTTCTGTGAGATTTGATGGTTGTGGAACCAGCTGCCTGATGGCTCTTTAACTTCATCCCACAAATGCTCAATTGGATTGAGATTTGGTGATTGTGGGGGCCACCTAAATAAGATAAAGTCTCCCTCATGTTCCTGAAACCACTCCTACACAATACGAGCACCATGGAATGACACATTGTCTTGTTGGAAGAAGTCATCTTCATTGGGATACACCATCAACATGATAGGATGAACTTGGTCAGCAACGATACTTAGGTATGTTGTGCTCTTCAGATGTTGTTCCACACCAATTAAAGGACCCAAATCATGCCAGGAAAACATGCCCCAAACCATAACACTGCCCCCACCAGCTCGAAGGGTTGTACTCATGCATGTGGGGTGCATGCTTTCATGCTGTTTCCATGAAATTCTAACTCTGCCATCTGCATGATGCAACTAGAAACATGACTCATTGGACCACATGACATTTTTCTAATGCTCAACTGTCCAATCCTTGTGTTCCTGTGTGAATTAGAGACATTTTACCTTGATAACTGCAGACAACAAAGGTGTTCAAACAGGACTTCGGTTTCCATATCCCATACGATGCAGTGTATGGCTAATTTGCCTACAAATGTCAGGTGGTTATAAAAATCTGGCCACTCAGTGTACATCTCCATTTCCTTACGACTTCTTGAATTTCTCTTATGTTTTGTAGTTTTCATTATAAAAACCTTGTTTTATAAAGTTAAATTCTCCATTGTATACATCATTCATGTATTTTGTTAGTTTTTGTTTCCAAGTGTTTTATATTTTTGATGCTGTTTAAATGATGTAGTATTTTAAATTTTACTTTTTAATTCTTGTCAATACATAAAATAGAGCTAATTAAAATATTTTATTAATAATTTTTTAAAGTAGTTATAGACATACAGAAAATTGAGCAGATAATATCAAGAGATCCCATATATAACACTACCTCTCCCCAACAGTTTCCTCTATTATTAATATCTTCTATTCATATAGTATATTTGCTACAATTAATGAATAAATATTAATAATTATTATTACCTGACATCCTCAGTTTTTCAGATTTCCTTAGTTTTTACATAATTTTTTTTTTTCTGCCAAAGCCAGTTTGGCTCAGTGGTAGAGCATCGGCCTGCGGATTGAAAGGTCCCAGGTTCGATTCCGGTCAAGGGCATGTACCTTGGTTGTGGGCACATCCCCAGTAGGGGGTGTGCAAGAGGCAGCTGGTTGATGTTTCTCTCTCATTGACGTTTCTAGCTCTCTATCCCTCTCCCTTCCTCTCTGTTAAAAATCAATAAAATATATTAAACAGTAATTTTTTTTTTCTGTCCTAAGATCCAGCCAGAACACCACATTGCATTCACTTGTTATGGCTCTTTGGGGTCCTCTTGGCTATGACAGTTTCCCAGACTTTCCTTGTTTTTGATGACCTTGAAAATTTTGAGGAGTTGAGAATATTGTAGGATGCTCCTCTATTGAAAAATTTTTGATGGCTTTTATCATCACTGGACTGGAGTTAAGGATTTTAGAAAGGAAGACTACAGTGGTAAAGTGCCATTTTCATCACATCACATCAAGGGCACATACTGTGAACTTTATTTATGACTGTCGATGTTGACCTTGATCACCTGGCTGAAGTAGTGTTTGTCAACTTTCTCCACTGTAAAAATTACTCTTTTTTACCCTCTTTCCCTACTGTATTCTGGAAGGAAGTCGCTATGCATAGCATGTACTTGAAGAGTGGGGAAGATATGCCCCCCCTACTTTAGAGTGGAGTTTCTACATAATTTATTTGGAATCTTTCTGCATTGGAGACTTGTCTCTTCTTCCCCATTTTTTGATTTATTTGGTCATTTACATATGTCACTATAGACACGTGGGTATTTATATTATACTTTGAGTTATAATTCAATACTACTTTATTTTGTGGTTCAAGTTGTTCCAGCTTTGGCCATTTGGGAGCTATTTCAGGTGGTTCCTGTGCCCCTGGTATACACTTGTTTATACACCTATCAATATTTAGTTTGTTTTTTTTGAGCAACCTTCTGGCATCATGAGATGCTCAAGGCCCATCTTATATATTTCCTATCTCAGTTCTAGAATCAACCATTTTGTCAAGGAACACAAGTTTCTTTTCTTAGAGAATTTAGCATTAGAAATTAAGATCTGGGTGCTAAAGGTACTTATTGCTACGGGGTGTTGGTTCTTTTAGATCCTCTCAGCTAACAGATTGAAAACATATGTGTGTGTATTAACTTGACTATATAAATGTTTCTATATGTAACAATCTGTATATTATGTTAAACATGAATGCTTACTGATGTTTCCAACTGTAATCCAGTAGCACATGGATCATTCTAGCCTCTTATCCTTGCTTATCTGTAAATTCCTGTTTCAACAGTAAAAAAAAAAAAAAAATGGCTTTCACCATGTTCTATTCATTTTACTCAGTTCCAATGTGTATGTATAACAGTATCTGAATTGTTAACCTGTACTTCTATGGGAAACAGCTTTATCAATTAGGTTATATTTATGTGCGGTTCCATTTGCCTTTAATCTTACTGACTCCATTAATTTTCTAAGTTACTTAAGTCATCACCTTATCCCCAACCTTGTTTTATAAAGTTAAATTCTCCTGTAAAATCCTTTATTTTTCTTGGGACCCCCTGCCTTCCTAAATGATTTTAAAATGTATGCACATTAGAGTTCACTTTTTGTACTTTAGCATACTATAGGTTTTAATAAATGCATAACATCATATACCACTATTATAGTGGCATACAGAGTAGTTTCATACCCTAAAAATTTCCTATACTTCACATATTCTTTTCTCTACTTGTTTCCCTTCCCCCTGGATAACTACTGATAATTTTACTGTCTCTATAGTTTTGCCTTTTCCAGAATGTCATGTAATTGGAATCATAGAGTAGAGAGACTTTTCAAGACTAGCTTCTTTCAATTAGCAATATATGTTTAAAGTTTATCCATGATTTTTTGTGGCTTTATAGTTCATTTCTACTTTGAATAACATTGTATGGGTGTGCCACAATTTGTTTAGTCATTCACCTATCAAAAGAAATTATGGCAGCATTTAGGAATAAAATAAATAGTCATGTGCAGGTTTTTGTATGGACATACATTTTAGACTAATTTGGGTAAATACTTAGGAGCATGATTGTTGGATTGTATAGTAAGATTATGTTTATTATTGTAAGAAAATGACAAAATGTCTTCCAAAGTGGCTGCACTATTTTGTGTTTCTATCAGCAATGAGTAAGAATTCTTGTTACTCCACATCCTTGTCAGCATTTGGTATTGCCAATTTGGGGGGGGGGGTGTCATTTTAATAGATGTGTAGTGGTATCTTGTCTAATTTGCAATTTTCTAATGATATCGTGCTTATTTTCATCTGTATATCTTCATTTGAGCTGTGTCTTTTCAGACCGTTTACCGTTTTTGAATTAGGTTGTTTGTTTACTTATTATTTATTATAGTTTTATGAATTGTATGTATATTTTAGAAACAAGTCCTTTACCTGATATTTGTCTTGTATTTATTTTCCAACATTATGTGGCTAGTTTGTTTGTTTTTCTCTTACCAGTGCTTTTTTTTAGAGCACACTTTGAATATTATCAAGGCAGTGTTTATTAAAATACATTTCACTTTGAAAATGTAATTTGAATCTGCAGACATTGTGTGTAAACATTTTTTGGGGACAACCTGTATTTTGTAGACTGTCCTTTCTTTTTTCTTTTCTTTCTTTCTTTCTTTCTTTCTTTCTTTCTTTTTTTTTTTTTTTTTTTTAGAATTTTTATATCGTTCTAACACTGCCTTAGAGAAAACTTTCTGGGCCCATTGGAAGAATAGTAAATTTTCTTCCACAATGATATATTCATCCATTCCTTTGCAATAAATGCATTTACTTCTCCACATACATATGTACTTAATGAAAGTTTATTTCAATATTTGGGTCATTAAATGCCACTATTATTTATCAGACCTTAAAGATCAGATCCAGCAAAGAAATAGGCTGAAACAAGTATTGAATAAATCCTTTAGATGCAATAATGATTGCCTATGGAGGAAGTAGGCCAACAGGCTTAATGCCAACAAAATGATGCCAATGTCAGCATAACAATACCAATTCCAACACAATGCTATTGATATGAGCATTTTAGTATTAGAGTAACATCATTGGCACTAGTGGAGAATGGACCTAACATGGGCCATTAGACTCCTTGCTGGCTCAGAGTCACTCATAATTTGCCTTCTGGGGGGTCAGGACATGTGGAAAATCTGTAAGTGGGAGTTAAATGGGCACTTCAACACTATTTGATAGTATTAAATTCTATACCATTTCTTACTAGTGAGTATTTAAAAATGGACTTATTCTCAATTTAATAAAATAATTTGGGAAAATGTGTAATGGAAAGACTGAATTTCTTTTATTATTTTAGTCCACATATGTTTTCTAGATTTGGAGGCCTGAGAAGTTTTGGAATAAGGAGTATAATTCCATGCATTGCTACCAGTAGGTTAACTCCTTTCCCATGTGCACAGTGAGATGCCAGCCTTGGCCTGATTCCCAGACTTTACAGACTTTCTTTCCAAGCGGCATAGGGACATTTGATGTTCACTTGCAAGGTCAGCCTTCTCCCAAATTTTAGATTCAATCCTAAAAGTTTTCAGATTTCTAAGCAAATGGGATAAACATAGAAGTGCTGGGGCTTAGGTGAGACAAGAAACAAAGCACAAACCCAGATATTACAACCTTGTTTTGTCAGCAAAGGCCAAATTAGTGCAAAGCTTTGAGTCCGTGGGCAGATAAATGCTTCACTGGAGATGTCTCCCTCATGATGTTCATTTCTTAGGCTGCTGATTTAAAAAATAATTGCCATTTTGCTCAAGACCTATATTTTATCTCCATATCCAAAGTAGTTCCCTGAGAAAATTCCCCCAATGACTGACTTGTTATGATCTAGAAACAGTATCAGGTCACTAATACTATCACCAAGCACTGCTTGACTTTTCAATGATGATGATGATGCCCTTGTTTTAAAAAATCACTTAAAAATATTGGTTCTGAGCTATCATTTATTGTTTTATCCCAAGAATTGTGAATATAATATTTTATTTGATCCACATAT
The DNA here is from genome assembly GCF_964339955.1 of Pipistrellus hanaki. NCBI lineage: Eukaryota > Metazoa > Chordata > Mammalia > Chiroptera > Vespertilionidae > Pipistrellus > Pipistrellus hanaki. The sequence goes on along the minus strand of NC_140503.1, from coordinate 160,519,793 downwards.
TTAAATCATTTTTATTCTACTTTTATTTAAGATCTATAGATATTTTAGAGAGCTTCATGTGTTTCTAACACTGTATTAAGCACTAGAGATTTAATCAGGAACAAAGAAAGACATGATCTTGAGGTTCCACTACCAGTAAGGACGTATAAAAATGCAAAAGACCTTTAATGTCACAGTAGCTACACGAACCCTACAGGCAGAGATAAGAACCAAGTTTTTCTATGGGACTAGCAAGGAACAGTGGAAAAAGGCAGCCCCAGTGAACTGAATTCCAGAAGGAAACAAGAGTTGCATGGGTGAGCAGAAGGCTGTGATAACTTCTATACCCTGGGGGCAATTTCCTGGTCTTGAAGAACCAGCCTGATACTGACAGTTAGGCCCATGCAGGGGTCAAGAAAAATCAGACAAGCCTTAAATGAAAAAGTGGGCCAGGAAAAACAGATTGAAATCTAAAAGACTCACAAATACAAAAAACAAATTGCTTAACTAGAAAATTATCTCTCTACCACAAATTTTGCCAAGAAAGTAGCAATGAGTAAAGACCTGGAAAATGGAGAGAAATCAAAGACTCATGTACATTCTTGGGGTTTGAAGTCTATGACTTTCTTAAGTTGAATCAAAAGAGACCCCAAAGTATCTAAAAATAGAGCCCAAATTCATCCCAGCTAAAAATATTGACCAGATAAAAAAGTTAATTTTGACATGGGATGTTGGAAGTTGGGCTAATCATAGGTAAACACAATCTAATGATAGCTAACGTTCAGTCCCAGATTAACTTGATTTCAGCTATAGAAAAGGTGGCTTATCCCCTTTGGAAAATAAGAAAAGTAAAAAAAAAAAATTACATCTCAGTTTTTACTATTTTGTGTTCTAAAAACTATAAGATGTGTGAAAAACAAGAAAGTGTGACCCATAATCAAAAGCAAAAATAGTCAATAGAATAAAACCTGTAGATAACCCAGTTATTTAAATTAGCAGACAATACCTGGCTTAAAACAATTATTGCAAAAATGTTAAAGAGTTTACAGAATAAAAGAGGGATGTAATTGTGAGGATATGGGATGTTTAAGGAAACAAATGGAAACTTTCAAAGAAGAAATAAATGGAAATTCTATAAATTAAAACTAAAATATCTGAAAATAAAATTTTATTGGATGAAATTTTCATCAAGTTGGATTGGAGAGGAAAAGAGCATCAGTGAATGAACTTTAGGATATAGCAATAAAAATGTGTCTAATTAAAACAGAAAGAAAAATATTGAAAACAAACATATGTATGTGAACATTTAAATCTTCAGGCAGTGAAGTTCTGGAAAAAGTGGAAAAATTTCAAATATGATAAAAAATAATACATAGCTCAAGCAGGATAAATATCAAGAAAACCATATTAAGGCATATCATAACCAAATTATTAAAAAATAAAAGATTTTTTTAAGTTGGAGAAGAAAGACACATTATATAGAAATATGCTCACAGATTGAAAGACTAAGGCTACTAAAATGTCAATTTTCCACAACTTGAACTATAGACTTAACTCAGTTTCAATCAAAATCTTAACACGTCTTCTTGAAATAGTTGGAAAGTCAAATTTGAAGCTTGAAAATAAAAGTTCTAGAATAGACAAAATAATCTTGAAAACCAAAAAGAAAAGAAAATTTTATAGTGCCTAATTTTAGGCCTTACTATAAAGTCATAAAGACAGCATGGTAATGGCATAAGGATAGTCAAATATGTTAATTGACTAGAGTAGAGATTTTAAAAATAGTTATATACTTGTATGGCTAATTAATTTTCAACAAAAGCACTGAAGAAGTTTAATGACAAAGGAAAATTGTTTCAATAAATTGGTGCTAAAAAATCTGGATAATTGTTGGGAAAAATTATAAACTCGCACCATAGGCAAATTTAATTTGGTATAGACCAGAGTCTTAGATTGAGGATCATGGTGAAAAGTTGTTCACACATAACTACTAGGTTTCTGGTCTATAGAACTGGAAGGAATCTGAGGCTACCCATTAAGGTAGAATGATTGCACGAAAGGAACTAAGTTGTAGTTACAACAGTAGTTGACTTTTGGACAGACACAAATTGATATGACTTTGAGACATCTGAGTGGTTATTGATTAAGCAGTTGGAATGCATGAAAATGATCTGGGCTGGGTACACATTTACTGGAAATTTGGAAGTCATCTACCTATGCTGATAATTAAAGTCTCAGGCATTTAATGACATCATTGAGGGAGAGATTAAAGATTGACAAGAGCCCTGAGAAACTCCCAACATACAGGGGCCAGGTAGAAAGAGATGAGTTGGGAAATAGAAGTAATATCCAGAGAAGTAGGAGGAAAATTTTAATGTCACACAAGCCAAAGAAGAAAAGTGTTTCAAGAATGAAGGCAGGGCAACCAGGGTCGAATCCTACTGAGAAGCCCCGTAAAAGAATGGGAAAGTGCCTGTTTGGCATACTGGTTAAATAAACAGATTTAGATGACCACAGCAACTGCAAAGTTCCAGTGCGATAGAGATCCTATCTGCAGTTGTCTACAGGTGATCTAAGGGGCTCAGTAAAATCCCAGAAATGGTGTGTCGATGTTTGTATGTAGGCACATGCTTTTGTGTATGTGGAAAGGATTTATAGATTCCATCGTATGTACTTTGAGAGTCGACTGCTTCCTTTTGTTTTTGTGTGTATTGTAAGTATGCATGCATGTGTGTTGATTTTTTTTCTTTCTTTTTTTTTCTTTTTTGGTTCTGGTTCCTGCAGCTCTTGGCTGAAGAATATTGATACTTAGTGTATCTTTCTGACATTAACAGAGAATGGAGATGAAGCTGGTTTTATTTCTGTCTTTTGAAGGGCAACATGAAGAAATTCTGATAATTTTTCAAGTAGAGTCTTTGACATTGGGGAAAGAGTACTTATTTAGGCTCATAAGAAGTAAAATTTTAGCTCCTTTTTGGCTGTGAGATCCCTAGAAAGATTCTTAAACATTCTACACCTCACTTTCTTTGTCTGTAAAATAGGCAAAAATAAAAGGGTTTGGGAGAGGGTAAAATGAGATGTTGATTTAGAAAGCACTTTATAAATTATGAACTATAAAATGATAATTGTCCTATATCATATATAGTTTATGTGAACAGATGTAAAAAGTGGGAGATAATATCTCAATTAGTGTTGTGGTTGATACAAGGTGATAGACAAAAGCAGAAAGCACCTTCCTTATGCCTCAAGGAAATTGGTTGCCAGAGCTTTTTATTCTTCCAGTATTCACCACACAGACTCCAATAGAAACCAAACAAAAAATAACAGAACGCCTATTTATGAGTTTTTAATAACAGAATTCCTATTTATTAGGCAACATCATAAAAGCTATGAAGTCAGATCAGAGATCTTCATTTATTTTTTGGTAAGTAGAACAATCTAAACAGAATCAAAGACATCTCATGCAAAGCTGAATACAAGGTGAAATTTAGTTTAGAGAAAATCATTCGAGGCCTAGACATTGCCTCATCTTCCTTTGCCAAATAGTGACTTATTAGTTTCTCATGTTTTCATTCTGTGAGAAGTTTGTACTTACCCATGATAAGGGTGATAAAATGCATCTTCCTCTCTCAATAATAGGATGATTTTTCTCTGCCTACCTGTCAATAAAAACAACGAACTCGTCAGTGCTGGAAGGTCTAAAATGCTGACTCACAGCTACTTCTTTTCTGGGGGGACTTGTTTTCATTTACTTTCTCCATTAATAGCACGAATCTGAGGCCTGATGGAAATATCCTATTAAATTGCCCTATTCTGCTCAGATCTGGAGGTCCTCCCCCAACGCAAGTGTTTTGAGATATTGCTTCTGATTCTGTGAAATAAAATATGGTCCAGATTTGACAAGTGAAGATTAAGTTGGAGTGGGTCCCAGGCGTCCCTTCCCTTCATGGCTGAAGAGAAGCCCAGAACATTGCAGGCTGGGCAGGTGCTGTTATTAGAGAAGCCATCAGAATGACCTCCCCACCTATAGCAGTGTTTCCCAACCTTCTCTCATGATGAGAATCACCTGGTGGAGTTGTTAAAACACAGATTCCTGAATCCCAACTAAGAAGTGCTAAACTAGGATTTTTGGGAACATATAGGTAAAATTGCATACCTAACTTAGTGCTCTGTATATAACATCTGTCTTAGAGCACTAGTTAAGTATACAATTTTACCTATATGTTCCCCAAAATCCTAGTTTAGCACTTCTTAGTTGGGATTCAGGAATCTGTGTTTTAATAACTCCACCAGGTGATTCTCATCATGAGAGAAGGTTGGGAAACACTGACCTATAGAGCTCTCTTTGGCTGGGATAATTAGTTACCAAAGCAGCTGAGGACAATTCCAGAGGTTGTAATGGGAAAAGATCTCTTGTACAATATTGGTTTTGATTCACAATTAAAAAATAATGCAGGTTTGTTGAAAATTGAAATGCTTTTTTAAACATTCAAAATATAGATAATTGAGAAAAATTTTACTTTTCAAAGAATTAAATATAATTGTATTAATATTTGGGAGCCTTTTGTTAATTAATGTTAATTAAGGTATGTTGGATTGTGCCTATAAATTAGCAAGGCATTTTCCTTGGTAATTATTTCCTTTTGAGAAGTCCCATCAGAGGACTCAAGTGTTATTTCAACAATATTATCAACTGCTTAAAATATTTCCTGAAACATAGTTTAAGTTTATTGTCAGTGTATTTTCCTGCTTGTGCTTCTTCATCAGACTTGACTCAAAATGAGTTTTAACTATTTAGAGAAATGAAATCTGCCTTTAAAGATGGAGATTTTCACACAGGACATAAGTCAACTTTAGGCTGTGAAGACTGTATTTAAAAAATATATTTAAAACAGGATTTTAGAATTGGCAGTGTTGCTGAAAATAAGTATATAATCTCTTTTACTATGCCAAAAGTAGGGTGCTATCTACCCTGGTTTACTCAGAACTTTCCCACTTTTAGGACCAAGAAACCTCTCTGTCCCAGGAAAAATGGAAAGCTAAAACACCCTGGGAAGGGGACTATTTTTATGTGGATCATGGTGGTTTTAGAATATTTTGGTCTCTATTCGGGTATATATAATTTATAGCATGGCACAAAACAGCCCAGAATAAAGATGGTATCTTCCGCCTTCCTTTCCAGCTAGGTGTGGTCATATGACTAAGGACTGGTCAATAGGATGTAAATGCAATATATGGAATTTCTGGGAAGTGTCCTTAAAGGGATATACCCTATTTCTCCCTTCCCTGCACCTGCCACCATATTGGATAATGGGATGACCTTGAGGAAAAAAGTCACGTCCAGTGGGGCTTGGGTCATTGCCACTATGGAGTACCCTGGATCCTTTCTCTCTGAACTTCTTGATCAAGAGAGAGGAAAGTAAATTTTTGTATTTTTAAATCTGCTTTTATTGAGATTATTCTTTTACTCAAAGTTGAATCAAATTCTTTGATAAGTTAGTAATAGGAAAGATGCTTTTTCTCAACTTCTTCATGGTCAGAAGAAAACCCAGATTTAAGACCATGATTCTTTATTTTAGTTTTACAATGTTTATTTGTCCCTAGAGTTGCAAAGTTCTAAATTTAAAATAAAATAAAATTTATTTGTATTATAAGTATAAAATACAGGTCAAATGGAGGTTTACAAAGGAAGAGGAAATGAAAGCTTTTTTGACCTTTTGCAGCAACTTCTCCCATTTTGTAGAGTTTGGGGAATCTTGAAACTTTGCCATCCAGTCTTTGAGGACAGCCCTGTGTCCTTGTAACTCTGATTACTCCTCAATTGGTTTGTGGACACTTCTTGTTTCACCAACACTTTTAAAAATGTATCTCAGTGCTTCATCTTTAATCTAATGCTTTTTTCCCTTATTATACCCTATTTTAATAAAGCTCACCTACTTTTTTGAAATCACAGGAAACTGTAATATATATATAATTGATTTCAAAGAGGAAGGGAAAGGGAGAGAGAGATAGAAACATCAGTGATGAGAGAGAATCATTGATTGGCTGCCTCCTGCATGCCCCCTACAGGGGATGGAGCCCGCAACCCCTGGCATGTGCCTTTGACTGGAATTGAACCTGGGACCCTTTGGTCTGCAGGCTGATGCTCTATCAACTAAGCCAAACTAGCTAGGGCAGGAAACTGTACTTAAAGCAAAGTTCTATACACATTGGAATATTATTTCAAATATATGCCAATATATAACAAAATTAATTTCACAGCACACTAGCAGGTCATGATAAGCAACTTGAAATATATTCACCAAAATATTCTTATAAAAAAGAAGAAGAAATGTTCCTGATATTTTCCAGGATCCAAGGAGTTTTCTAAAAGGTCAGATAGAGTAACAACATCTGGTGACTGTGTTTATGGTACCAAAACTCTATTTTCATTTTCAAAGTGAAGTAGGTGATTGGATCTCATCTACTTTTGTATTTTAAACTACTATTATAACATTGATCCTTTTCACGCTTTTATCTCTAGCCCAGACTTTCTACTGTTCCAAGTTCCTATAGTTAACTGCTTTCTGGTTGTGAGAGACCCTCTATATAATTCATACTGTTCAGAATTCAGACTGATTGAAAAATACATCTGTTCCCTAAACCTGTTTCCTGCAATGGAGTCTCTATTTGAGTGACAAAAGTAGTCACCCAAGTTAGAAACCTGTCATTTTTTACTACCCTGATTCCCCAAAAATAAGACAGTGTCTTATATTAATTTTTGCTCCCAAAGATGAGCTAGGTCTTATTTTCAGGGGATGTCTTATTTTTCCATGAAGAAGAATACGGTACACATTTATTGTTAAATGAAAATAAAGGAAATTTATTACCTGTATACTGTACGGCAGTACGGTAGTTGTCAACACAAACCAGACAAACTGTGAATCCTACAGTATCAAGAATTTACTCATTTATTCAATGACAATCATGTTATCATTTTCTGGAACATCATCATAACAATCCAATTCCTGAATTTCCTGGTGAATTTCTTGTGACTCCATTTCTTTCAGAATCAGTGGACCAAATCTCTCATGTTTAGCAATAGCACTGTCTTTAAATGAGTACTTCTTGTCAAGGTAGCCTGCTCGCAGTGCATTTGCAATGCAACTGTCAGTGATTTTCTCCCATGAATTCTTCACCCAAGTCACAACTTCTTGCAGTTTAGGTTTCACAAAGTTTCCACGCTGATTTTTCTACATTCTATTTTCAATGTAGTCATTAATTTCCATGCGCAAATTTTCTTTGAATGGCTTGTTTATTGCAATATCAAGAATCTGGAGATAGGCTGTCATTCCTGTGGGAATCATTATCTGATCTATTTTTCTTTCGTGAAGAGATGTCTTCATGTCTTTAGCGTGGTTAGTGCTAGCTGCATCCCAGACTAGCAGACCTCTTTGGCTCCCTTGCATAACAAGAGGCAGCATTAAATCAACCCACTTCCTTATAACTGCTTGTGTGGCCCAGGCTTTTTCAGTTTCAAGAATAAAAACACCCAAAACATGTTCAATCTTTTCCTTCTTGCCCTTAGAAATGATTAAAGGTGGGATTTTAGTGCCATCCAGAAGAATTGCCAAAATACAGGAAACACGTGCACTTTCGTAAGCAGTGGAGGGAATGCACACTAAGAAGGCACCCCGCTGTTCAATTGTTGTTTGAGATGATTGGCCCATAAACATTGCAGTTTCATCCATAGCAACCATGTTGGAAAGATTGTATTTAGAGAAGTCAGCATTATCAATAAAACACTTGAATGCAAGTGCTCACTTAATAACTTGAGTATCTTCCAACCTAAACAATGTTGTAGATCTTCTTAAAGGCAGTTCACTTTGCTGAAGGAAATTATCCAGCCAGTGTTGTGATGCTTTGAAGTCTTTGGGGGCTATGTCAAACTGTGGTGCCATTGCAAGGGCAAATTCTTGAATCTGAGCCCTATTCACAACCAAAGCCTTTGCTCTCCTGTCAACAACCCATTGACAGATCAGGTCTTCCAGCTTGGAAAATAATGGTTGCTGACCTGATCCACACTTGTGCTTTTTAGCATTTCCCTTGTCCACTTGTTCAATGAGGTTACCATACTTTGCTCACCATTTTCGGACCAATCGGATACTCAACATCTTCTCTTTGCATAAAGCAGTAAAATTTTGGCCCCAAGAGTCTTCCACAATTTCTTTCTTGTACTCCACGAAGTAGCTTTTTCTTTTTGCGCTCATTTCTAGGGGTAAAAAAAGGAATTGAGGTATCAAGGTGGGGGGAGGGGGATCACTTAAAATGACACAGGGGTGATTAGAGGGGGGAATCAAAATGGCACAGGAGAATCAGAGGGGGGATTACCATTTTAGTAACCCCTTTTGATCCTCCTGTGTCATTTTGCTTGCCCCCTCTGATCCTCCTGTGTCATTTTAAGTGATCCCCCTCCCCCCACCCCTGTGCCACTGAACACCTTCACCAGACATCCTCCCTACCCCTTTATCAGACATTTACCCCCTGGGGCCTGCCTGGGGACTGTCACTGGGCTTGTTGGGGCCTGGATCTGGGCTGGAGCAGGGTTTGCCACTGCCTGAGAACCTTCAGTTATCATGAGGGCGGCCGTGAGCACCAGGTAGTGTCACCAGAGACAAACCAGCACTCACCACCTTCGTGGCATCCATTCCACTCTAATCCTCCTGTCCTCACTCACTCAGACCTCCGCTCCACCTCCACACAGCAGTGATGTCAGGACTCCGCGAAACATCACTGGTTGCTAGACGCCAGTCGGGGCAGCCCTAGTGACCAGTTTACGGTAAATTAATTTTCATTCTGAGACAGAGCCTAGGGGGGCCTTATTTTCAGGGGATGCCTTATATTTCACTCAGAAGGAAACCTGTAAGTAGGTCTTATTTTCAGAGGATGTTTTATTTTCGGGGAAACACGGTAGTAGTATGACATGGCTAGGGTAGCATCTCTCTTGGAATGAGATTGGGCTGTTCTTAAAAAGTCACGTGTGAACTGGAGAGGGGCCCATTGTGGGGGACACTAATGCTTAAAGGGACAAGAAGAGCCTATGAGATTCATGCATGGTCTAGTCCAAGTCACCAGGATAGAAAATTCTACAGTGGACTGGAGACAAAGGTGTAACTGGTTATAAAGAGTGTATGTTTGTTTGGAGAGTCCTTTGGGGTTGCAATTTATGCATGGCTCTGAATTTAGAGATGCTGTTATTATTTTTATCTGTCACAATTGAAATGAAACACAACTATATTTACCATTTTAAATAAACGTGTCTTCTTTTTTGACACAGCTACTGTGTGAGCAAGAAGGGGTGGAAGAAAGATTGCTACAGATAGATATATATACAAATCCATATGTACTTACATTTAATATATATTTGACAGTGAGATTTAATATTTGTTGGCATTTACTCCAATGTTTTTCTTTCTCTTAAAGGACTGCAGTTGATTTTCACAATGATTTATCCCTACGGCTCATACTAATATATCACCACTTTAAAATCTTGCTTCATAAGGCTGTAGCATTGCCCACATGCCAGAGGAAAACAAACCTTTTTAATATATGAAGGGTGTCAATGTTAGTCATGTGATTTGTAATGCTTTTGCTTATGTATTGATTTTTTCCAAATTCAATTTTTATTGATTTCTTTTAAATATTAATCATTTCTAATGACAGCTTAAAAAATAGGCTGAGCCCCTTGAACATTCTTGCTATCCACAACTTGTAGAAATAGAGTACAATGTTAGTATGCTTCAACGTAAGTAGAACAAAAACATACTGTCTTTTTCATTTAAAGGTTTAATATCATAAATAAAATTTTTATTTGTGCCAAACAAAGGGGTTTATGCACAGGATACACTGTGGCTATGCAGTTTCTCCATGAACAATACAATGCCATCTATTATCTCTAGCAAGTTTATCTGTAATTCCCACCATCCTTGCTTCACGATATCAGTGTTCTGTGATAACAGTGAAGGTTGGGCCCAAAAGAACTATGATGACTAGGAAGTGCCATACCATCAACAGGTGCATGGGACTGAGCTTCTAGGATATTACTGTGTGGGAGATTCCCTGATTCTCCTTCGAAACAAAAGACATGTCACTTCCCCACACTGGCTGTTTTAAATTTCTGATTGGAATTCAACCCTTCTGCCTGATTGAGAGTTAAACCTGGCAATGATTAGTTGTAAGGCTTCCGTACATGTACATTATTTAACTCCTTTGACCTTGGTTTCCCCATCTGAACCATGGGGAAAATAATGCCTGTCACTGACTGTCCAAAGGTTGGCCTGGATAAATAATTGCCACTGGTGGCTCCTTGAGAGGAAAGCAGGACAGGCAGTTCCCAACTCAAGAAGGTTTGTATTCAGAGTTTTTTTTGTTGTTGTTGTTTTGTTTTTTTCGGGGGGAGGATTGAGATTAAGACATATATTTATCCACACAGGCAAGTTATAAGTCGTGGCTGAATTTCAATCGTTTACAAAGCCTTTTAAACCCATAAGGAAGCTAAAATAAAGATATTTTTATATGAATTAAAGATGAACAAATTAAATATTTTTACCTTTCAGGTTAAAGAAAAAAGAAGAAAAATTGTTAAAGTACTAGATTTTAACTTAAAAAAATGTAATAAAGCAAAATAGTGTTTTTTTCTCTTGTGTTTGTAGTGATGCTGTTTGAGAATAACAATGAAAAGCCACTGAGTGGGGTTAATGACAAAATTAAAGAATATTATGTACTATTAATTTACTAAAGTTGGTAGATTTTAAGAAATATTTTTATGAATCCAATGTTTACTCATATTTCGTATAAAAATTTGGGAAGAGATAAAATTGCAAAAACGTATAAAAATGATCTCCCACTAGCAAGAGATATTTTTAATGAACAATATTGCATTGGTTCTTTTTAAAATAGGCTTTTATTGATTTTTGAGAAAGAGTTAGGGAGAGAGATAGAGAGATAGAAATATCGATGAGAGAAAAATACTCTGCCTCCAACACGTCCCCTATTGGGGATCGCGCCTGCAACCCGGGCATGTGCCCTGACTGGGACCTCCTGGTTCATGGGTCTATGCTCAACCACTAAGCAACACTGGCTGGGCTACCTTTGTTCTTTATTTTAATTAAGACATTTAACTTTGCTCTTTATTTTTTCAGGAGTTTAATTTGTTTATTTTTTACTGAGTTTATTGGGTGACATTGGTTAATAAAGTTGTGTAGATTTCAGGTGTACAATTCTATAATACAGCATCTGTATATTGTATTGTGTGCTCACCAGCCCAAGTCACGTGTCCTTCCATTACCATTTATTTTCCTTTAACTTTGCTCTTCTTTGCTAAAAGTGCCTCACCAACACTATTCTTGTATTTAGCATCATGGCAAAACTTCTTCTGTTTCTCAAATAAATCAGGGCTTAAATACAGCACAATGAGTAATGTTTGCAACCATCTGGTGTGGTCATAATGGTGCAGGAGGAATCCTGAAGGGTTAGAAGGTAATCAGGCAAAAGTCTGGGGCCAGTAAACAGAAAAAGAAGATGGAAGAAGCAGCACATGCCAAGGCCAGAGTTAAAAAGAGAACACTATATATTTGGAAATACAGTTAGTTCTATATCTGTACCATGATTTTTGGGACCACGCAGGGTGTTTGATCATTGCATTTGCACTGTTTAAATACCAATTAATTTACAGACTATCCTGGATCTGATTTAGCCAAACCTGGGTTTCAATCTAGTCTCTACCACTTAGTAGTTGTGTAACTTTAGACCAAATGTATTTAACTTCTTTTTTATTGGGGTTATGTTTATGTAACATAAAATTAATCATTTTAAAGTATACATTTCAGTGGCATTTAGTACATACACAATACCATGCAGCCATTACTTCTATCTAGTTCCAAAAAATTTCACCACTGCCAAAGGAAACCTGTACCCACTAAGCTATTATTCCCCATTCCCTATTCCCCTTGAAACCACTAATCTGTTTCTCACCTCTGTGGATATTTCACATAGGAATGATAAAAATCTTTGAGCTTCTCTGTCGATTAAACTTTAACATCTTTTTGAGACTTACTCCCCCCCCCCCCCCCCACTCCCTCTCCCCTCTCCCACTACATTTCTGATTTAACATGTTTCTTCCTGGAGCACCGTATTAAAATGAGGTCATGTGCCAACCACAGACTTTGGGACCTGTTTGGTTTTAAATTATTACATATATCTCTGTATACATGTGTATAGATGTTTTACTAATCTGTGAGGATTTACTTAAAATAAGCGTTCTTCCTATCATTGATTAACTGCCTTTGTGACCCAGTAAATGTGGGTATTTTTAGGGATTTTCCTCTTGGCATGTGTAGCTGCCCTGTCTCACCTCATCTCCTGCCTCCTTTTCTAAACATAGTTGTTCTTCCATCCATTTGGTGGGTCCTGGGAATTTTCTTTTCATATCTGTGAAAACAGCAAGCTGACAAGCTTCTCCTTGGCATGACACAGCATGTGTGAATCTATGTCCCGTCCAGGAGACTTTGTTCATAGTTAATTTGTTGAATTCCTTTGGAGAACAGACATGGCGTTCCCCACTGAGCAATCAGCACAGCTGGGAAGTCAGGCAGTGACCAAACAGAACCCAGTGTGAAATGTGTGTACAGGGCTCAGAGACCACGGTGGTGGCTGAACTCCTGAAAGTTTACTGGCCTCTTTTTGGGACTATACAGCACAACTTGTCCCGGAACCCCGTGTTTCCTGTAGATCTTAGGTATATACTAGTAAGATGCGCAATGGTTTAATAGACACAATCAAGTGGAAGGGGATTCCCAAGAGTAAGGCTATACTCCCATCCCACTTCACACTCTTCCCTCTTTTGTTCTTTCTTCTTCTTTTCTTTTTTTTTTTATCCTAATATTTTTCTTCCATATCTACAGCTGCTTTGATCTTGGTGTGGTGCTCCTTTGACAATTAAGTGATGGGGACTGCCCTCCGACAAGTCAGTATGGAGGAGCTGGACTTTTAGAAGAAATAAACTAAACTTTAAGCACCACTCGTGTGAATCAGAAGAGACCATGTGCCACTACCTTGCTTTGGGCTGACAGTGGGTGGGCAGAGTGACAGCGTGTGCACAGTCTTCAATAAGCACTCCTAGAAAAGTTCCCCCCAGCCGAGATGATCAAAGGCTGCTTTTCCCAGAGCTGGCTATGAATTGTGAAAGTCAGCCTGGCACTCAGAGGTCAGAATCACATGTCTCCCTGAAATACTTCATACGATCCAGGAACAGATCCTTGCTGTCATCAATGAGACATGAAGCATGGGCTGGATATAAATATTTCAAGGCAAAGGGCCTCATGAGGTTACCAACAAACTTGGTCTTTCTTTGTATTTCCATTTTTTAATTTATGTTTTTAGTTTTGATCTCGTAGGCTAATATGGTAATGGATTAAAAAAAATACAAAACTTAATATGGAAAAAAATGTAGGAATCTCATGAAAAGGGTCCTTTATAATTCTAAGGAAACTTCATGGAATTCTGCTGGAATTTTTCAATCTTTCTGCTTGGTTGAAGGAAGATCTGTCTGGTTGTCTCATGAAGTTGTTATGCATAGAACAGAAGTTTCTGGAAACTTAGTCATATCTGTCTATGCACACACTGAGTGCTCTGAGAATATGCAAAGTATTTTACATGTTAAATCCTTTATGTTCAACAAACCTGAGGTGGGCATTCAGGAAATTTTATATTCAGAAAGGAAAAGCAACATGCCTATATTTACCCAATAGCTAATAGGTGTCAAGATCAAATGTCTATGCACTTTCTACTATGCCACCTGCTATCATACTGCCAAGTGAGTGCCTACATAATTACCTATGAGTTCATTCATTCAGCAAATGTAGACTGGATAATTCATACATGCAAAGCTCTGGAGGGCATAAAGGTGAGAACACAGTTCCTATTCTCGGGGAACTTGTAGTAGTTTAGGGGAGGATATAAGATATGGACTCACATAGCTAGAGTACAAGGCAGAAGGCTCTGGGGTACCAAGGAGGGAGACAAGTCCAGTTGGGGACTCTCAGGAGCTGTCATACAGGAGTGGCACCAGAGCTTTGCTTTGAAGAGTGAAAAGGGTTACGGAATGGGAACAGGGAAAGAATTTCAAACTAGATCAGATGCAGAGAAAATAAAAAATAAAAAGTTGCAGGAAAAGGAACTCAAAGGCTGAGGGTGAGGAATTGTAAGTCTTCCAGGTTTTCTGAACTCTAAGGTAAGACCAACCAAATTTATACCTCAGTCTAAGGAGTTGGGGCTTTGTGATTTACTTTATGTTAGATATTTGCAAGAGAAGAAATAAATAGCAATGAAATATTAGGCCAGAGTTGCAAATGGATGATTGCAAGCAGATTAATAAAGGCTGAAGTGTTTTGACTAACACAATGATTTTTAAAAATTTGAATAATTATTTAAAGCAAAGGAACTTCACATTAAAAATATGGACTTCTAAATTATGTTGGAAACTGGCTGGCATTTGATAGGAAACAATTGGCTATGACTGAATAGAAGCTTCCCATTCTAGATAAGCCATATACTTCTTTAGTATCAGAGCCCCAGCCTAATCTAATAAATGATTTCATTCATTTACGTTATGTCCCTTGTCCTTATGGACATTTGAGTTGGCAATTCCTGTCTTAGGTAGTCACCTATGGATTCCCAATTGTCACAAAGTAGAAAAGTTAGAGATTTAACATTGTGGCAACACTGAGATTAATATATTTAGTCACTTCTAAGTGTCAGATACTAACTGGAAGCCAAAGCAAGGAGCTCTGGGAAATAGGAATTGTAGACTCTGGCTCCAGAATTCCAGAGTAGAAAATAGAAAGGTGAGTGTAGAATGATAGACAAATATTAGATAAATTACCAACATTGGTGCTGAATGTGTTTTATGATACCATTTATTTATACTTACTATATAGTAGGGGTTTATCAGCAAAATGTATTTAATTTGATAATCCTAGAGGCTTGTGTCATTATCTCTATTTTGAAGAGAAGGGAATGAAAGTTCTCATAATTAATAAGTGGTAGAGTTGGATGAAAAACATCAGTATATATTTATTCACATATAACATATTCTTTTATTTTTATGTTTATTTTTTATTGTTTAAAGTATTCCATGTCTCCTTTTTCCCCCTCAACCCCTCCCCGGCAACTCCTACCCCCAAGGACAAGCCCAACTGCCCCAGTGTCCCTGTAAATTGGTTATGCTGACATTCATGCATAGGGGTCCTTTAGTTGATCTCTCACTCCCCGCCCCCTCCCTACCACCCCCGGCTTTCCCTCTGAGGTTTGATGATCTGTTCAGTGTTTTTCTATCTCTAGATCTATTTCTGTTAATTAGTTTATGTTGTTCATTATATTCCCCAAATGAGTGAGATCAAGTGATATTTATCTTTCTCTGACTGGTTTATTTCATTTAGCATAATGCTTTCAGGTCCACCCATGCTGTTGCAAATGGTAAGAACTCCTTCTTTCTTACAGCAGGGTAGTATCCCATTGTGTAGATGTACCACAGTTTTTTTAATCCACTCATCTGCTGATGGTACTTAGTTTGTTTCCAAATCCTAGCTATTGTAAATTGTGCTGCTATGAACATAGGGGTGCACATATCTTTTCTGATTGGCGTTTCTGATTTCTTGGGATATATTCCTAGAAGTTGGATTACTGGATCAAATGGGAGTTCTATTTTTAATTTTTTGAGGAAATTCCATACTGTCTTCTACAGTAGCTGCACCAGTCTGCATTCCCACCAACAGTAAAGGAGGGTTCCTTTTTCTCATATCCTCGACAGCACTTGCCATTTGTTGATTTATTGATTATAGTCATTCTGACAGGTGTGAGTGGTACCTCATTATTGTTTTGATTTCCATCACTCAGATGGTTAGTGACTTTGAGCATATTTTTGTATGTCTCTTGGCCTTCTTTATGTCCTTTTTTGAAAAGTATCAATTTAGGTCCTTTGCCCATTTTTTTATTGGATTTTTTTATCTTTCTTTTGTTAAGTTGTATGAGTTCCCTGTAAATTTTGGAGATTAGACCCTTATCTGAGATAGCATTGGCAAATATGTTCTCCCATGCAGTAGGCTTTCTTGTTGTTTTGTTGATGGTTTCTTTTGCTGTGCAGAGCTTTTTTATTTTGATGTAGTCCCATTTGTTTATTTTTTCCTTAATTTCCATTGCCCTAACAGCTGTATTAGTAAAAATATTGTTATGACATATGTTTGATGTTTTGCTGCCTATGAATTCTTCTAAGATTTTTATGGTTTTCTGTCTTACATTTAAGTCCTTTATCCACTTGAATTTATTTTTGTGTATGGTATAAGTTGGTGGTCTAGTTTCATTTTTTTTTAATGTATCTGTCCAATTTTCCCAAGCCATTTATTGAAGAGAGTCTCTTGACTCCATTGTCAAATATTAATTGAGCAATGACTTGGGCCGATTTCTGGGTTCTCTGTTCTGTTGCATTGGTCTATATGTCTTCTTGTGCCAGTACCAGGCAGTTCTGAGAGCAGTGGCTTTGTAATATAGTTTGATATCTGGTATTGAGATCCCTACAACTCTGTTCTTCTTTCTCAGGATTGCTGTGGCTATTTAGGGTCTTTTTTTATTCCAAGTGAATTTTTGGAGAGTCTGTGAAATATGTCATTGGTATTTTAATGGGGATTGCATTGAATCTATAAGTTTCTTTGGGTACTATGGACATCTTAATGATGTTGATTCTACCAATCCATGAACACAGTATATTCTTACATTTTTATGTCTTCCTCTATCTCTTTTTCAGCTCCTGGTAATTTTCTGAGTATAAGTTCTTTACCACTGTTTATACTATTTCTTATACTTCATGTTCCCTTCATCGCTTTGTCTTGAGACCTTAGCTTCTCTTCAAATCTCAGCTGAAGTCTCACATCCTGTACAGGATCCTACAAATTGTTTCAGTCAGCATTAATCTTCCTGCCCTCTTCTTCCATTGTCTGTTTTTACTCCTCTTATAAAGCTCTTAGAATCTTAGAGACATCAGAGGGTCTTGAAAGTCATGTACTTTCCCATTTTTGCATGAGTATTCCCTTCTTTAATATTCTCTATGAGTCATTAGGCATCCTTTCCTTTAATAATTCTACAAGTGAGAAATTCATGTTTTTGACAGGCAACCCATTCCAACTAAAGCCAGTTTCAACTGCTAGAAAATTCTCCTTATGTCCAAGACTCTTTTAACTTCTACCCACTGGTACCTGCTTTGTACTATTCTCTCTTCGCAGGACGGTCTCCAGTTCCTTAAAGACATTTATCATTACCACTTCACTACCCTCCCTAGAGCAAACATTCTAGTCCCTGAAGCTACACCTCAGGGCATGTTTTGTCACTTTTCTCACCATCCTTTCACTTTCATTTTAAGATACACCATCCTTTCACTTTTACTTCAAGATAGTTTGTCTAAATCCCTCTTAAAAGATAATACTCAGAGCTCAACCCAGTAACACAGACATGACCTATCCACTGCCAAATAGAGCAAAATTTTACCCTTCATTGTTCTGAACATTTTTACTGCTTTGTAGCCTAAGATTGTATAGGTATTCTCATGACCCTTATGTATTAGCTTATATTGAACTCACAGTAAATTACTTATTATTTGTTTCGGATAATCATGGTTATTTGTCAGTGTGCCCCTCCTTCTCCTGATTGTGTCTTTAGATTTATCCAAAAGCATCCATTATTTATCTCTGAAATCATTGTTCCACACAGTGCCTATCATGTAGGTGGAGCTTCCCCTTCAAATGAACATTGTTTCAGGTGATTTTCTTAAGTGTGTCTCCTTAAACAGCCACGGCCAAAACAACTGTGCCATTTTGTCTCTTATTAATGAAGCTTTTTGTCTGCTTGAATTATTATTTAAAAAAAGATTTATTGAAATGATGTTCTACTAAAAGAAGATGAACTTTAAATTAGAGTGAAGAACACTGAGTGGAAAGAAGACTGGATTTCTCCATGACAGAATGGAATTTATGCTTCTGCTTTTTCAGAAACATGTCTGAACTCAGCTTTGATCTCTTGGAGTCTCTTAAGAACCCTGTCTCTGCATTTTCCTATAATTAGTTTCTAAGTCAGTTGAGAGTATGCTCTTCTCATCTGTCTTCCTGGCAAGACTTTCTTAATACAGTACTGAGAGTTAATGCAGAGTGACCCAGTTCTGGTTTTCTAAGAGTAGAAAGAATGGATATTCAAGAGCAGCACTCATGTCATAATAATTGTGGGGGGAAATATTCCAGTGAATGAAACGTATCTGAGTAACTCAAGAGTTTTTAAACATGAATGTAGCTGTTGACTTGCATCTAAATGACAGGGGAGAACTATGACCTTGTGTATATCTATAGTCAATAAACCTAGAATCTCCATGTTAAAAAAATCACATGGATTCTCTAATCTGACAAAAGACTTAAATCATGGTGAGCTAGTCTCTGAGAACTGGCAACACTTAGAACTGCATTAGACAAGTGTGGTTTTTGGTCTCTCCTCCTTCTAGAGTTAAATTTTTTCTTAGCTATTCTGAATTTAGGATAATTTCTGACCTACTTCCCTGCCTGGCAATGTCATCAGAATGATTCATTCCTATTTCTTCTGTTATTGTGCAGTCCTTTCTAGAGACAAATCATTTGTCAATTGTAATAAAGATAGATCATTTCCAGGCTAAACTGGGTAGAGCCTTTCTACATCACATCAAGATGCCAAGATTAACCTCTTTGTTATTTTTAAGGGCAGAGGCAGTGGGAGCTCAAAGTGTAGCCTGGGAGAGGAGATGAACATTAGAATACTGAAAATCTCAAAGACCAGACCAACCCCTCATCAGCCACCGTAAGTCAGTACACAATCTAAATTAAAATATTGTGTTTACCATGCAATTTTCCTAGTATCTAGAAACATTACTCCTCATAAGCCCTTCTTCCATAGAAATTATATAATCCTCACTGAACAGAGGTGTTTGATTCATTTACAGATACATAAGGCACTTTCTTTAATATTACAATATTGGCTGACATTAGAATCAGGTATTGACATAATTGGAGCACTCAGTTAAGAGTAGATGAGACCATTCACTTCATTGAGATTTCTTGGCCTTTCTGTATCACCTTTTCTAAAATGTTCTCCATTCACATTAACATCTACTGTGTTCCAGTTTGTCTCCATGATGTACAAGAAATAGCCTGACTGTAGTGAAACTGAATGCCTCTGCTGTTTCAAAGATGAGAGGAAATTAAACATTTGCTGAACGTTCACTATTCCATTATATATGTATCTTGCTGTTGGCTAGTTTTTCACATATATTATCTTAATTCTCTAGAGATCACTTCCCCTCTGAATGAACATAAATTTACACATTCCTGAAAGAGTAGTCACAAAGATGAATCTACAAGTCTTTTAATGCCACTGTTGCCTTTAATGTTCTTAACACCATTTTTAAGAATGAAGTTATTTGCTTATCACACCTGAAAACTACGTGTACCAAAATCTCTTGCTTTTAGGACATTAGGAAATAAGGGTAGGGATGGATAAAATTTCATTATTAACTAAAAGCAAAAATGAATAGTGGTAGTATCATGCTTATTAAGTAATTTAACAAATTCTGAGTATGTATGTGCCAGGCATGGGGTGAGGTACTGAGATATAAAAGTTTAAAACAAACTTGGTCTCTGACCTTATGGAGCTAACAACAAAATATAAAAAATAACCATTAAACAAAACAAAACAAAAAATCAGAAAGAACTGGTTTCCACCAGGGACTTGCCTCTAGCTACTTTGGGTAAGCTATTTAGTCTTTCTGGGACTCAACTATCCCATCTATAAAATGAATGAATTGGCTAATACTAATTCTTTGTTGATTTGTAATTCTGTAGATTTTATTATTATTATTTTTTTGGGCTTTGTAAAAATTAATTTTGACTCCCTTATATTAAATACTTTCCAGTTCTTTGATCTGGTGATTTCATGAGGCCTGTGTGTTGAAGTAGCTTCCTAATGATAAACTGTTATCAGTTACAGGTCTTATTTATTTCTTTTTTAAGAATATCTAAAAGAAAGTTTAACTTGGCTATCAATTAGAATAGCTCCCACTCCATCCAATCCTATAATTTCCCAAAATCTTTGTCCATCATTATATTGTAGTGTTATTTATGACTTTTTAGTTAATTTTGATTAGATGACAATATTCCTTATCCAACCAATCAAGAATTATTTTGAGTACAAAATATTTATTATATGTTACAAATGTATATTCTTATTATATTATCTGGCCAGCTTTTTATTATACCTACAAATTCTTGATTCTTCTTTGGTTTTATAATCTTGAGAAATTTCATAAATATTTTTAAAGGATTTTCTTAAGTGTTCTGTTTCCTTTGGGCTACTAAGTAATTCAAATATACATTATAGTCACTAGAATAATTTTTACTTTTCAGATTATTTTCTTAAATCCATTTATATTCGGTGCCTCTATTGCTCTCTGCTCTCAATTGCCTCTCTTAGACCACACAATTTTTAAAAACAATGGTCTATAGTTTAGTAACTTCATTATGTGCTCACCTCTGGACTCTAGGATGCAAATTGCCAAGTCACCCTGATTTATTCAAGTTCCCTCAGCATTTTTTTTTTTTACCTACCTTATATTAATGGCTATTTTTATAAGGTCTTCATTACTTCCTAATTCTGCAAATTCCATTTCCTTATTTATCTGGCCAAAGACAGAGTTGAGAAAGTTCATTATCTCAGCTGTTTTAGAGTCATTATTAATTTCACTCCTTTCCTTATTTGTTAATGGCTCTGCATATGCTCTAATATTTCTTCTCCCTGGTACAGTTGTAAAACACCTTATTACTCTCTTTCATGTATTTGGCCCGCATCGGCTCATTATTCCTTTTGACTGTCCTCATTCTACTCCAAAAGTCCTTAGAGATTTTGTACCCTTTGGGGGAAGAGGTAGAGGCAGATCCAGGTTTTTTGGGCCACCTTATAAGAAGATATTATAAATGCAAGCATAAATGTATTTATTTAAGACAAAACTGGAAGTCAATCATGAAAACTAACAATGGTTTTCTCAATTAGCTGCCTGACATAATTCCACAGTGCCTTCTTCCCTACATTTTTTTGAACTGCTTTCTCATTCATCATCTCTTCACATACTAATTATATTTTAATTTATAGAGTTCCCAGAGTTAAGACATAAAAATACAGGATGTTTAGTTAAATTTAAATTCCATGCAGTATTTTGAATACTATACTAAAATTATTTGTTGTTTATTTAAATTTAATCAGGCACCTTGTACATTATCTAGCAATCCTTGCAATACCATTTTCTACAAATAAAAAAAAAGTAAAAATAACTTAGTCTTTCCTCTGGATTATTTAGTGAAATGTTTTTTGTTTTGTTTTTTTAATTTGCTGGCAGTTTAGAAGCATTTATGCAGCCTCCTAATTTGTACTGGTAATGTCATGAAAAACTTAAGAATTTTCAAATTTGGGAAAATTTGTATCCATATATGAGTTGTAATATTTTGAAGAATTTCTCCAAAGATGGCTTCTAGTTCTGTTCTTATTACATATCCTTTCTCTTCCCCTCACCATATCTTTCTGGGGCTGGTGCCACAGGACATATTCATATGACAGTATAAACTTTGGTCCTGTGTCTATGAATATATTCATAAATATATCCCACCGAATCCAAACCAAAGGAATCTCTAATTTATTTTCCCCTTAGACAGATCCCCAAATCTCCATGGTTTCCCAATGCCACTGAACTGAAGAGGAAGATGGAGTGGAAGAGCCATTTGTTTTTACTGATTTTGGTTAAAAGATCTTAGGTTTGCAAATGTAATAAAATATGATTAGGAGAACAGGCAGCTTGGCTTCTCCTTTGAGTGTTGGAAAGGAACTTGAACAAGTGAGGGGCTTTAAAACTTAAGCTTTATTAAATTAGTGATAAGTCTGCTATGTGTATGTAGGGATAGGGGAGGGAGCCCTATTGTCTTAATTTCATTCCTAGTATAGTATGTTCTGATTTCTCACTGCTCATCTCCTCTCCTTGCTTCTCCTCCTCTCCCTTCTTTTCTTTCTTCTTTCTCTCTATCCTATCTTCCTTTCATTTTCACCCTCTCTCCCTGCCCCAACTGCCTTCTTTTAAAATTACCTGCTCATGTCTCCGAATGTAATCTTACTTTTTCATGGAAAGAATCTACTGAACCTCACTGATGTTATCTTTGAAGGTCTTCAGACTTTCTCACAACTTTGGGGTTTTAATATATTCTCTCAATGTTTCTAATGCACTAGACTCTTAATTCTCCAAACTGTAATTCTTTGAAACCTGAAACTCTTCTAGGACTGGACCTTACTCTGTTGAATTCGGGTTGCTCCTTCTCAGAGATATTAAGCTTCCTTAATAGTCTTACATTTTCAGTGGGTTTGTTTTAGTTAGGAAGAATCTATCTCAGTGGGGTCCTCGTGTAGGCTTTCTACTTATGCTGGGTGTGACCCAGATCCATGCATATGTTTAAGGTCAACTGTATAATAAATGTTATCTGAGTCCCAAATCTCTTAGACTGTGGAACTGAGATTTCCACATACTGTGAGGTCGTTAGTATGAGTTTGTACGTTAGGAATTAGTGTGAGAGCCCCCTGTTTTTATAATTAGGGCTCTGCAGGACACACTCCTCTGTCTCAGGCATCTACCTATTTCTTCTTACTCTTTTCATTCATTCTCTTTCCTTCTGTTGTTTCTTACTGTGTGCAATCCCAAATCCCATTGTGAACACACTGTCTACAAAAATGATGGCATGTGTCTGAAAACTGATGTCACTATCAGTTTTCTTTTTTTAAGCCAGTTAAATGATTAGAATAGATGATCCACTTAGTTGGAAAGAGCTTTCACTTCCTGATAAAGTACATGGAATTGGTTTGAATGAAAGTAAAAGTTGAATTGATTCTAAAAACCACTGTGCTACTACCATTAATAATAGCTACCACTTATTTAATTTAATCTGCACAGCAACCTAATGGAGTAGAAATTATTATCTGCATTTTATTCACAAGGAAGCTGAGACTGAGATTGGCTCAAAGACATGTAAACAGGAAGTAGTAGAGAGAAGATTCAAATCCAGACCTGATTTTAAATCTATACTGTAATCACTAAGCGATACTATCATATGTAACAGGTTTCCAGGGAGACTGACAATTTCAGACCTGGGAAATATTCAATTTAGAGAGTGGCAAGCAATTTCTGCCTCCACGGGAGGAGGCTGGCTCTGTATTTGGAGCAAACCCTCTTTGTTGTAACAGGCATCGCTCTGGTGGGGACTTTAGAACTTAAGGCAGGAGGCAAATACCTGCCAACCTGGTCTTTAATTCTGGGAAGGGCCAGGTTAGCAGGGGAAGATATTAGCAGTTCTGTTTAGTAAAGTACATTGGGGATTTTAGTAAACCACTTTTGCATAGGTAAAAAAATCATTTTCAGGTCCCTAAACTTTTATCTAGACAGCCCGAATCTCTTGTTTCTGCTTGTTCGTTGTGCCTATTTTCTCCTTCTTGGAAAAACATCTCCTTTCCTTTGGCCTCATTTGTCACTCCCTTTGTTCCAGATGAAGCTTCCTATACCCTCTCATCTGTAATGATTGGCCAGGGCTACACAAATGACCGATGGTGGGTCAGAGTCCTTTTTGCTCTCCCCTTAATTGCTAAGATGGAATGACAACTGGCTAATTAATTCCCTATTCAGGGTATTTTCTTGTTTGTTTGTTTGTTTATTTATTCAGATGAGCCTGGAAACCAAGATCAAACCAGCAGGGAAATCGTGCAGGCCTGATTTCTTCAGGATGGAGAAAATAATGCAAAAATATATGGATTGATCATAAGACCGTGCAAACTAGACCAGACTCTGCATATTGCAAATGTCTAAGTTTTATGACCCAATAAGCCAGGCTTTAGGAAAGTGATTATATTCTAATTGTGTGACTCCAATGCTACACATGGAGATTTCCTGTTAAGGGGACGTATCTGCAAATTGTCAATCATTTTGTGAATAGGCTAGACCTGGGGCAAACATAAGGTCTTGGAATAATGGAGAGAAAGGCTCCCTAGAAGGCCTTTCTCTTTTCTCTGAGGTTGAGGGGATGGGCGTTCAGTGGGCCTGAACTCTGAGGCCAGAAGAAGCTTGGAGCATGCTCAGCCCTTGAAGTGAATTGGGAGGTTCTTCACCTGGGGAAAGACCAGGGTCCTGGCAAGGGATTATGCCATGGTATGTCAGTACTGTCACCAGTAGAGGGCAGTGCACCAGGTACTCCTGATGTTCAATAACAGAGGTAACCGCTGATGATGTGGAAGGCAGGAAGTGAATGTGAAAGACCAGGTCCTGATACAGCCTTCTGGGAAACAGAAATAGAAGGGGCCTATTTTGAGAGGAGGTATTTTATGGAAATAAGGCAAGTAGAGACTGCAGGGGAAAATAAGTATGAGTTTATTTTGTATGCATAGACTATCAAGTACAGGATCATTTAGGTTTCATATAGATGTGATCTCCAGTAACTAATTTCTGATGGTTGTTACTAATTGGATTTTCAGAGACCTGCCAGCAGGGAGTTCTCTTCTAAGAAGAGAGCTCAGTTCTGCTACTCCGTATCAACCTCCTGTTAAACAGACTAGTTCCGATGGAATGGTGCCAGGAAATTACTGGTTTTAATACCATCTTGGTTGCGGCTGTCATTATAGGCCATAGTTTATGTACTTTAATTAAAATGGAGATGGTGTTCTTTAAACTTGAACTCTGCGTCGGTTCATGTAGCCAGCACTTTTTTTTTTTTTTTAAGAAAGTAAATAAAACTGACATTTTCATTCTTAGTCTAGCCCAGATTACATTTCCAAATCAGCTCTCTGCGTAAAACTAGATCTCATTGGCACACTTATTCTTGACATACAACAGTGATTATCACATTGTGTTTGAGTACCGCTTTAATATTTACAAAGAGTTTGCAGGTCTTTTATGTTTTTTGTTCATCAATAGGCCACTGAAGCCTATAGGACAGGGATTATTATTATTCCTCATGTTCAAATGACACAATTAGGTTTAATGAAGTGAAGTGTCCTGCCTAAGTTCACAGAGATGGTAAACAGTGCCCCACATCTTTTGAATATGGATTCTGCTCTCCATTAGCCTCTCTTATTTTCTATCTCAATTTGTTGGTGACACTTACTCCTTATACACTGAGTGGCCAGATTATTATGATCTCTGAACATAAAATAATCTGGCCACTCAGCATATATGTATTAGAG
The DNA here is from genome assembly GCF_964339955.1 of Pipistrellus hanaki. NCBI lineage: Eukaryota > Metazoa > Chordata > Mammalia > Chiroptera > Vespertilionidae > Pipistrellus > Pipistrellus hanaki. The sequence continues at coordinate 160,494,455 of NC_140503.1, read as the reverse complement.
GCCTGGTGCATGAATTTGTGCATGGGTGGGGTCCGGCCAGCCTGGCCAGGGGGAGAGGGAATGGGCAGCTGGCCGGCCTGACTGCTGGTCAAACTCCTGGTCGAGGGGACAATTGGCATATTAGCCTTTTATTATATAGGATATACACTGAGTGACCAGATTATTATGCGTTCCGAGATCATAATAATCTGGCCACTCAGTGTATATTATACATCTCATTCTACCAAGATTAGGCAGGCCTTTGGGAAGGCCAAGACAGTCTCCTTGGATTTCATATATTCTCCTCAGAGTAAGTGTAGAAATGGGAACCAGAACCCTGAATGAGGAGTTGGTAGGTTTGGATTCTACTTACATTCTGTCACAAGAAGATATTTTCCTTCTCAAGAATTACTTTCCCCACATGTAAAATAAAAATGCTCCTCTAAATTATAATTTTGTCTAGCTAATGCATATCATTCTTCTGCTTGTCATCCTTGCTTGTAAAACCTATATGTCTTTTATTTATCTCTTAAGTTTTACTCTGTGCTACTTATTTGTATTAAATACTTTTTACCTTATTTCTACTTTTTAATTTTTTTTAAGAAATGGAATTGGATCTAGTAGAAATACCTCTAATCACCTTTATAAAATATTTTTATATACCTGTTTCAAAAACTTGCGGGACAATCAAGTTACCCATGACCTAATATCTTTACATTCCTGTGATAATCAGTGATTTTGTAGAATTTTGGATTTCATTGCACCATAAGATTTTGAATTAGGTTTGTAAGATAAGTTTTGTAAGTGTGTATTTAGAGAAATTTACGCTCCATGAGAAATGCCTTTTTTTTTTATTAAAATCATGTATCACCAAAGGTCAGTGACCACCCAACAATAATTTCTCTGAGAAAGATCCTCCTGGGAACAAAATCCACAGTTCTCTCTGAGGTTAGACAAGCTCATAAAACAGTGTTTGCCACCAAAACAGAGAATTGGCCATGATGAATTTAATTGAGTTCCTCCAAAATTCCTATGTTAAAGCCCTAACATCCAGTACCTCAGAATGTGACTAGAAACAGAACCTTTAAATATGTGATTACATTAAAATGAGGCTGATGGGGTGGGCCCTAATCCAATCCAACTAGTGCTCCTATAAGAAGAGGAGATTAGGAATAGGAGAGATAGGAGTGATACATATGCACTAAGACCATGTGAAAAGGCTGAAAAGGGTGATGGTTTGCAAGCCTAGAAGAGAGGCTTCAGAGGAAATCAAACTGCTGACCCCTTGATGTTGGACTGTCAGCTTCCAAAACTGAGAAAATAAATTTTTGTTTGTTCAAGCTTCCCAGTCTGTAGTCTTTTGTTATGGCAACCCTAGCAGACTAAAACACTGGCCTTACTCACATTTTTTATTTTGTAGAGTCTGAGGAATTTTATTTTTATCTACCTGAATGACGATGAATTCACTATTACCTAGAAGTACAATGGGGTATGTGACATGTACATTCCAGATTACTAGATACTGTTGGTTCTTCCTTTTTTCATTCCCACCTTCTTCCGTTTTATACACAAAGGCCTCTCCTCAACTTTTCCACCATTAAAATAGTGAGTAATGTGAGATGGTCATTTATACTTACTTCTTGGCAGATTATGCCTTAATTTTTTATTTTCAGTTCGTTCAACATATACTTATCAAGCATCCATTAGGGGCTAAATATATCAGAGAATTAATCAAATAAAAGTTCATGTGTGTGGAACTCTCATTCTAGAAATGGGAGAGAGAAAAAAGACAAATACATAAAATATCTTAGTATTTAAGACAGTGAAAATAATGCTGGTAAGTCTGAAGGAGGCCAGAAGGTAGTATGAATAAGATTGGTTTTGTGTGGCATCAAACTCTGTTTTGTAAAGTAATAAGAAGTATAAACAAGCAATCAAGCAGAAATGTGGTGAGAAGGAACAGAGAATGACATAGGGCCTATTAGAAATATGGCCTCAAAGATGGGCTGGGTTAAGTATTTTATAGGATAAGGAGGGGAGGGAGGTAGACTCTTTCACAATGATTTTCTAGGGACAAAAACCAGAAGCCAGGGCTATCAAGGCTCACAGGGCCTTATTGCTAGCACTGAATGAGCTGAAATGTCTTGGTTCTGAAATGACTGGGGCTCCCTGGGCCTAGATTAGCTTAATGGATATCCTACCTGAGCATGTCAATCCTTTCTTATCTTCTTTTAAGTCAGCCCTCCATCAGGATCTGTCCTCTACCTACTAAATATGTGATTGATAGTTTCTGAGAAGTTAACCACCATTTTGACCCCATATTTAATAAATATATTTGGGTAGTAGATATATCTACATTGTGAAATTATGGGTGATAATTTTTGTTCTTCCTTTTACTTACCTGATTGTCTACATTTTCTACTACAAAAATGGGCTACTTATGTAAAGAGAAAATTTTAAATATGTAATATAAATTTGATGAATGAAGTGTAGTGGCAGAAACTGAGACATCAGTAATGATTACCTACTATGATCCACTATTTAAACTTTTTTCATTTCCTTTTAATCCTTGTCAGTATGCATACCTATAGAAAAAAGGGTTTCAGGGAGTAAAGGAATGGTAAGAACTAACATATTTAGGACATATTATGAATAAGTTATGTTCAAAGCACAGATATCTCAATCCTTACAATAATCTAAGATCGCACAAGAGACTGTGACTTGAACCTAGCAGTTAGAGTTCCCACCATTCGATGGCATGCCTACCTCATGAACCCTGATGTAGAAGGACTTTAATATGGAAAAGACAACTTTAGGACAGGCAATCTGGCCCCAGAAATCTGTAATATTAAGATTTTGAACAAAGGTGACAAAAACAGTTCTCAGATTGGCAAGACATGTTTTTGGAGGCTGGACAAGGCTGATGTATCTGTGTACAACCTTGGGACACTAGTTGATTGCCCACAGTTGGATGATGCTGCTCAAGTGGCTTCCAAACTATTAATAGCTTGGGGGAGATTTGCCACACCTTCTTATGGTCTTAGAAATCCTATTTAATGAATACTTGTAATTAAGTGTTCTGTGCCTACCTTCCCAACAACACTATTTACCATGAAGACCTTTGTGTTCCTGGTTTCTAGGACAGTGTTTTAAATGTAATACACAATTAATAAAAAGAATGTATTGAATGAAGAAATGAGTTAACTGAGAGAAGGAAGTCTAAGGAATGGAAGAATCAGAGCACAGAATGAAAGTCCTTGAGGAAGCCATCTCCCACCTCTATGAAGATATTCACCAAGGGGTGAAGTTGGTGTTGGTGGATCTGGAAATAAACATTCGCTGAATGTTTTTGGACCAGATGAATTATGATTACATTTAATGCAGAAACTATTCTTATAGGAATCTGGCCTCAGGGCACACACTGCAATGACAGGAGAATTTTAATGCAATTTAAACCCCGTCCGGAGAGAAGAGAAAAACTGGGCTATGAGCCACTTCGATAGTTTTTTTTCAGGTAGAAATGCACAGGCTGTCATTTGGTGAAATTTGTAACAGTATTTATACCTTTTTTCTTTCCATTGGCAACTGTGGTTTTGGGAATTAAATATAACTCAGTTTTTAGAGTTTTAACCTATTTATAGTTAAAAACTTGACTTTTGGTTTGTAATTTTTTAGAGTAATATTTAATGGCATATGTGTTAACACCACCATTTTATTCACGTCCAGTACTACATATGGATCTATGTCTATTATGTTTACCAGTGGGACTTAGAGCATTTTCTATCTAAAAGCGATCTTTCAGGTCATCTGATCCAACTCTCATTTTGCAGATGCAGAAGCTTACATTTGGGGAATTTAATACACTCATTTATGTTCAGAAAATTTGCATCAAGGCATGAAGAAAAACCCATGACTGTCTTTTAATCCAGTACACTTCCCACTCTATACCGGTGCTGCCAAGACTGCAGGAGGAATGCTCATGAGAATGGTCTTTTGTGCCACACACGGCCATGTCTCCAACTTTATTTACACCCTCAATTGTCTTGGATTAAAAACAAAGTACAGAAACAAAATTATGTCTATTAATTTTTTACCTCCAACTACCAGCACTGCACACCACAATGTGGAAAGAAGGACAGAGAAAGGGTGGGATATGCTTGAACCAAAACTCTTGTAGCATTAATGTGTGTGTGTTGCAAAATAAAGCAAATTCAGAAAGAAAAAAAATATCATTTCTTCTTGTTGATATGTTGAAACAGAACATTGGTTTATAAAGATAACTATTATAGATTAGGAAACAGAGAAAATATTATTATCATCTTCAAGCATTTTTAGGGCAAACTACTTAGATAAGCCAAAAATCCATTTAACTTTATTTCATTAAAAATAATTTATTACCTCTGATACCTTCCAATTTTTAACGTATTTTCTTTTGCATTCAGGTGTATTCCAAGTGCCTACTCTATCACCTGATATATAATAACCATTCCATAAATGTTTACTTGTTTAACAAAAATGTAGAATATTTGTTAAACACTTTTTAAACTATAACTTCCTGATGGCCTACATAGACTCTCTATTATTAAGGCATAATGTAAGAGGCTAATTGTCAACTTTGATTTTCATTATGATATTTAAAAGTCAACTTTTTAAAATCACTAATTTCCAGGATTTTATCTCTAAAAATTCCATTCTGAGCAGCATGATGTTTCTTATCACGTAGATTCTCATTTGCACTGATACTACATAGTCTGAGTATATAAAGCACTCATTGTTTGGACTCCACACAGCTCTGTGTGTGCATTTAAGTAAACATGTGAGAAAGACTTGCTATTTAAATAGTTGAGAAACCACATTTAAAATTAACTTTATCTCCAAACACTTGGTTCCAAAACATAATCATGAAACACTGGCTTTGGGGAAAAGAGAAATAGAGAGTGATTTATTTCCTTAACTAGATTTCATTAAATGTCACTGTTTACTTGCCTTTTCCATTTGTGATAGACTGACTTTTTAGTTGTCATTAATGGACTCATTTAGATTTTTTTCCCCTACAGACCTTCAGTGGCCCATTTCTTTCTTTAAATCTTGAATTTGTTGTAAAAAAACCTTTTTTTTTGGTAAAGATAAAATAACTGGAAACGTATTTTATAAAAGGACATGTGAGCTCAAAAGTAAAATGTTAGGTAAAAAGAAACCATTAGATGAACTTGAAGAATATATTATACACACATAACGTGTATATACAAAATATATACATATATATTATGTATATGTATATGTATATGTACACATATATATAACAACGTTTTGTTAAAAAAGAAAAAATCTTAAATTGTTGTTGTTCTTTATTCTATCTACTCTCATACTTTATCTTATTTGACCTTTACATCAACTCTGTAAGAAATGTAGGATGAGTATTACTATCCCCACATTATTTTAAACAGACAGGAAAGAGGCCTCTGTGGTATGATTACAGGGACTTGTGGTGGTTTGAATCAGGACCAGACCCAGGTTCTGTGGCTGCCTCTCTGTAGCTCTGTCCACAGCCTCCACCATTCTTTGTGGGGTCTGAGTGGCCAGATCTCTCTGGCCTCCTTTCTCTAAAGCATGAGTGGATGTCCCTTACACAAGGTGAATTGGACTTTGCAGCATAATTTGCATTAGGAAAGAACTGAGATCTGTTTCTACCTTTCATTTTCCTTCATTGAATCAGACCCTAAAATTAAAGTCCTTTCATGAGCAGTAACATTGGATAAACCCCCTCCTAATATAAAATTGTATAGCCTCAATTAGACAAAGAAGCAGAGACCTTTGTCTTAATAGTCTATATGAAATTATGTGTTAGAGAAGTTAATCTTTTCTACCTTAAACATGAAAACAATAACTAGGAGATAGCTGTCACTTTAAACTAGAGGCATTAGAGACATGCTTGTACTGGTTGAACTAGAAAAAGAGCTCTGTCACCATAAGCATTCTCTCTTGCAGGCCTCTGTCCTCATTCCTTCCTCTCCTCACTCCACACACACTACAACATATAATCCCCCACACACTGGTAGGTGTGATGGCTGAGGAGCTTCCTACAGATTTGGTGAGAAATGGAGGCAAATGCTATTTACCTACATCCTTAATAAACACTGGCTGCAGACAACTTGATTGGAATTCATGTACTAGTAGCTATTTATCATATGAGGACCATAGTGTCTGACAAAGAGGGAAATTGCCAATGGATTTCATGGGGTTGCTCCCCAGAGTTCTTTAGACTCTGACATTATAAAAGTAAGCAATCTTTTTATAATCCCCATGGCTATGGGCATTTAGGACTTGTTTTCTTCCTACTAGTTATAAGACTTGAACCATCAATGAGATATACAGAGTGCTGTGATTGCATTGACCCTCCAACATTCCTCACCTTTGTGAGGAAAGTGTGGTTTAATACAATGCCTGACCAGACCAAGGGGTTATAACCTATGACCATAGAATGGCATGGAGCTAAGACTGTCTCAGTCTTAAGCTTGCATTACTTTGAATTTTTTTTATTGGAAGTAACAGAAACAAAGAGTCATACAAATATAATGAGGTAAAAAGAATAGGAAAGGAACCCAAATGCCAGGAAAGCCATTAAAACTCATCTTTCTATTTTGTTTCTGTTTTTCTTAATGGGACTAATACCCCCCCCCCCCACACACACACACACACACATTTATGTGGTATTGCACAGCTTATGAAATGCTTTTGCAATACTTTGTCATGTTAATTTAGTGATAATGGAGAAGTTTATTTGCGAGTGGGAGTATAAAATATACATAGCTAATTAAATACTGACCTCTCTATTGAGTTTGTATTGTAGTTTAATGCATAATTTTAATGAATAATTCTAATAGGCAAGAGAGAGAGAGAGAAAGAGAGAGAGAAAGAGAGAGAGAGAGAAAGAGAGAGAGAGAGAGAGAGAGAGAGAGAGAGAGAGAGAGAGAGAGAGAGAGGAGATGCAACAGCAATAAAAACAAAGAAAATATATATAATATCTTTCCAGAAAAGATAGTACATTGAAAAACAAACTTGAAGAATGGGAAAAAAATGTGATAAAATGTAAGTTATATAGCTTAAAAGTTGTAAGAATTATGGGTAAGCAATGCTAGGAATTTGGAAAGTGATGTTTTCCTTCATAAAACTAAAGTGTGCTCAAACTCTGAAGCTCCCCAAGAAAGAAACCTGCCAAAAGCATGACTCAGGAATTCCAGAGCATGGGAAGGCCAAGCTAAAGATGGCAGAATGAGAGGAAGAGAGGATGCAGAAGGAAATTTAAAACCAGAACAATGACAGGAAAGACTCAGAAAAAAATGCATAAGAAGATCTGAGCTGAGGGGACTGGAACCCAGCAGGTTTCACCAGTCAAGATGGAGGCTGAGCTGGGAAGCTGGGAACACCTGGCCAGGCATGTCCTGAGCTTAGAGACCAGAACACACTGGTCAGTATGGTGGCTCCATGGCTGACAGAGAGGAGATTCTCATTTAAAACAATGGAAGTGAGATTGAAGTCCAAAAAAAGCAAAAGATCCATTCTCTTTTTTAAAGACAAAGGCATAGAGTCCGGCCCCAAGGTTAGGCTCTAAAAGGAAAGGCTGTGCCAGGAACAGGAAGTGTCGGCAGGGACTTCCTGGAAAGGTTCTATCACTGCTTCACCCTGTGTTATTCACAGCCTGAATCATATAAGAGTCTGTACTTGAGGTGTGTGTCTCATTTTTAGTTTCTCCTCTGAAGTTTACACCCACAGTAGTTGAATACTTCATGTGTGGCACCGAAGATGGAGGCTCTGGAGCTGCCCTGTCCAATGCTCTGGTCACACACAGGTACTCAAATCCAAATGTAAATGAATGACAACCAAATACTTAAAAATCCAGTTCCTCAGTCACATTAGCCATATTCCCAGTGCTTAAGGGCCACGGGAGATCCCCTATTGGACAGCATGTAGATATATAGAACATTTTTATCATCCCAGAAAATCCTATTGCACAGCCTGCTTTAGAGAAAAAAGATCAAGAGAGGCCCTGAATCCATAGCCATCAACGTAGAGGGGAAAATGCCTCCTGCAGATTTCTGGGAGGATTCCCAAGTCAAAGGAATCCTGCAGGAAAGAAGATCCTCCCTCTACTTAGAGCTGCCACAGTTTGCCCCCACATCCGACCCCCTCAGGTTCCCTCGGCCTTGTTTCCTCTCCTCCCCTTTTAATATTCTCTATTGCAGAAAGCAAAGGGACAGACAAAATAAACAGAAGAGAAAGCACTGCACAGTCACATCAGCAGGGCGTCCTGGAGAATGCACAAAGCATCATTTTTAATGCCCATTGTTTGGGGCATACTGAGAGCTTTGTAAATATGTGCAGACCTGCTTCACGGATCTTTAGAGATCACTAACACTACTTCTAAAAATATCTTAGGGTTCTCTCCATATGTGTCCCTGGTAAGCAGAAATCGATCACACAGTTCACATTCCCGTTTATTACCCTGTTATAATCATTTAATCAACAGGATTCCTGGTTCCTTCTGATTGAGAGGATTGTGGCCAGGAGTGGTGGCAGTCACTAGGACAGAGAAGACCAACATATGCAAAGTGGAGGCTATTTTCTGTGGTTAGAGACACAGAGAATAATTACCAGCAAAAAAAAAAAAAAATTAAATAAATAAATAATAATATTTCCATGGACAGTTGGGGGCAGTTCGTTTCCCAGGGAGAAACGCTGGTGGCGGAGCACTTTACACAGGCAGGCCTTTGTCATTTTATGGATGCTCATCTGTCAACTGTCAGCACGTTTCAAAGAGGCTTGAGCCATAATGTTTTCCTCTGCACCTTTCCCATCACGGTGGCCCAAATTTCCCTGACTAACCATTCGTCTTCCTATTTGCCTAGTCTGGTCACTTACAATGAGCTGGGATGTACTGGTGATTCTGCAGCTGCAAAGACAGAGGAAGAGGGAGGGTGGCCTTAAGGGAAAGGCTGGAAGGGGGGTGGGGCTCAAAGAATCTGCTTAGCATCTCTATGGAAGCACTTCTGTCCAAGGAGGAGGGTTTTTGTCTATACCTTGTTCCTTAGGGAAAAAAGGTTGAGCCAAGTCTGAGGCTGTCAGGACAGAAGCAGGGGACCAGACAGGCACAGTAAATCCCAATACCCACGCACCTACTCCCAGGGTGCTTAGGGCCCCATCCAGTCGACAATACCATTCTCCAAAGATCCCGCTGGAAATTAAGTCTAATTGTCTGAGACATGATGGTACATGAAATCAGCTATGATGATTATGAATTTTAAGTCACAGTGTACATCAGAAATATTTTTGGCCACTAAAACGATAAACTGTGAACATTATTAGTAGATTCAAATGAAGGCCCTTCAGCTTTCTAAACGTTTATTTCTTTTGCTGTGAAATAGGAGTGATAAAAATATCTAGTTTAAAGTTATTTGAGGATTTAATGAGATAATGTGAAGAGAGAGCCTCTTGAACTTTTTAACTTTGTCTTGATTGTTATCTTTTGCTGTTTCACTTTATGTCTACTCTTTCTCAGGTCATTTCTCTTGGACTTGACTTTTACAAATGTGTTTGTTTTTTTCAGTGCCATCCTCAGCTTGCATGGCAGGCATGGCTTGTAGTCAGCAACTCACAGGCCTGGCTCTGCAGCCCCACAAGTTCTGATGTGACGAACAACTAGAAAAGCCAAATATTTCTCCCAGTCCTTTATTTCTCCATGTATCCCATTTCTTTAACGTGCTATTTTTCATATTGATTTTTGAGAAATTTTTATATGATGAGCTTATTATAACTTTATTTATGTTATGTTTTATTCTGCCCCCTCCATTTTCTCATTTACCTTATTCTTTAGAATTTTTGACATAAATTTTTTAATTCTGTGCTGCATATATCAGTTTTTGCCTTTGCAGTTTCTTCTTCAGTTTTATGTTTATGTATTTTTTTAAAAAATATATAACATATAACTAACTGGCATAAAATGTTGGCTTTCTCTAAAATGGAACACACTACTGTGGCTTTGGCGATGTAAAAAAGCCAGACACTTGCTTCCTAATATTCCAGACAATTAGGTTGTGGGTACAAGGCTTGAGCTTCGCCAGTTGACCTCCCTTATTTGGGATCTCAGACTTGGTGAAGTAAAAACAGGAAGAGCTTCCAAATGACTATAGTGGTTGGGGCTCTGTCATGGGTCCAGGAGGATCAGCTGTGGCATTCAGGATTTGGAATCAGAGGCTAAGCAGGTTCGTTCTCTGACCAGGCCATGGCTAGAAGAGACAGCGCCTTTGTGCAAATTAGAGAAAGGCATCCCTCCAGGTGGACAAAGGCCCTTGGATGCACAAACTGGCAAGTGGATGAAGCTTTTGTGTGAAGACACAAAGCGTCTTTTTTCTGGGTTGATGTAGCACACACCAGGACACTTGGCTTGGTGAGCAAAAGAGGGCTGGATTTCATCCTCTAATTATCCCCTCAGCCAAATGCCTTTGGGCAGTGCACAACCTGCTTAACCAAAATAGGTGGCCCTGTTTCACAAGACAGTGTCACGGGCATCTCTACCTAAAACCCTTCTAATACATTTCTTTCCAGCTTAACTTATTCAGAGTCAGTTTCAATTATTAGCAACCAAGAACCTGGATTGGTACATCGGTGATTTAGCTGTACTCATGCATATATGAATATATTTTATTTACTCATATATAACAAGTTGTCAGCCAATAGACCTAACAATGTTTATTTTAATATATCTATTTCTTCTAATTTAAAATAATATCTTTACAGTATACTTTTTTTTTTTTTAATATATTTTATTGATTTTGTACAGAGAGGAAGGGAGAGAGATAGAGAGCTAGAAACATCGATGAGAGAGAGAGTCATCGACCAGCTGCCTCTTGCACACCCCCTACTGGGGATATGCCCGCAACCAAGGTACATGCCCTTGACCGGAATCGAACCCGGGACCTTTCAGTCCCCAAGCCGACGCTCTACCACTGAGCCAAATCGGTCTCGGCTACAGTATACTTTTTAATACTCTTTGGAATGCTAATGGATTTTCTTCCTGCCCATTAGTCCTGCACCAGCAGGTCCTTTTTCCTCAGCCCACCTTGTAGAGGTCCACCTGAGACCAGGAAAACAGGAAGTATAGATGGATTTATGCATTGGTTAAAGGAAACTGAGGCAGTTCCTGTCTATTGTTTAAATTTTCCTGAGAAATAGGTAACTAGGTTAAGGATACCCAACAACTGACTTTTAAACACAAGCAGACTTTCTAGGGGCACCTTCATGAGGCACACTGAATGTACAGGTTCCTCTAAACTCAAACCCATTGAGCACAAGGAGTCTGCCTTTCTTTCTTTACATCTAGTGTGAGATCTATACTTGTTTAATACATGAACAAGAGAAACAGGTCCCTAGGACAATGTCTGAGTGGTTTGCTTTGGTATGCAAATAAAGCAAAATGTGAAATAAATGAGAAACATCATTAAGCTCCCTGCCAACATCCTGTCCTCAAATTTCAGCAAACTTAATGGCAAAAGAGAAGCCACAACATTGTGTCGTGCCTCAGGCCCCATCTTCCTTGGCTTTTCAGCTGGAGTGTGAGTGAGCTGTGGTGTGGAAGCTTCACCTGTGCTCAGAGCCACGTGGCCCTCAGAGCATCACTGCATTTGCTTTTGCCAAAACAGAGCAAACAATTGATTTTCCCAGGAAAAAAAAATATAAAAGAGAAAGAAAAGCCAGTTAGGAAATGCTACTACACATTTCTATCTAAACTGATTGACTGTTTCTTAAGCATGGCAGCCCAGGCAGCCAAGTAGGGCGTTTGAGAGCACAGAAACCCGAGGAGAGTGCCTAGTTCAATCCTGGCTCATCAACATCCTAGCTCTGTGACCTTGGGTCTATCCTAGCTGTGTGCCTTGGTTGTATTGGTAAAATAAGTTGGTTTTGAAGCTAGAAAAAGCTCTTAGGACAGTGTCTTACACATATATTACCACATAAGTCTTAGCTCTGATTTTCATGTGTTGGGCTAGGTTGGGCTAGAGGTATTGTCAGTGCTATGCTACAGCCTTCATTTCTGGGAATAGAAACTGGCTGTGCTCTAAGCTCTAAGGGTTCCATGAAGACTTTTGATAATTGATTCTGTATAATACACGGAAGATAGGAACATTTCGAGTGGGCTAAAACTGGGCTAGGCTCTACCATCCCCTTTTAAAATAGCAATTGGGCTGAAGCCGGTTTGGCTCAGTGGATAAAGCATAGGCCTGCAGACTGAAGGGTCCTGGGTTCGATTCCGGTCAAGGGCATGTACCTTGGTTGCAGCCACATCCCCAGTAGGGGGTGTGCAGGAGGCGGCTGATCGATGTTTCTAACTCTCTGTCCCTCTCCCTTCCTCTCTGTAAAAAATCAATAAAATATATTTTAAAAAATAAAATAACAAACGGGAGATTTAAATGAACACCCTAAAGACCAGATTACTAAAGGGTATAAAGGTAAGCACTTTTCCTGTGATGAAAAATTATAAATTGTGATGACAAAATTTTAGGATCAAAAACTAGGTGTGGTCTTCATTGACAATTGGCCTTGTTCTCTAGATATTGTTAGAAAGAAAAACTAAAGATCATCTCCTCCAAAATTTAAATCATTATTGCTGGGAAACTCACCTCAGCTTCAATCTGATCATTCTTAGTAGCAACTCACTTCACTTAGAAAAGTGAGAAAAATTGCGTTGCTTGTTTTGTTGAAGGCACAAAAAGTTACACAGAAGTGCAACAGAAATTGCATGTGGCATGAGTGCTTTACTGAGATCTTTAATGGTTAGGGTAGAAAAATCTGTTATGTAAGAATTCTCACCACTACATTCCATGTCAGAGGACATTAATGTCTTGTTATTAGTTCTTTGCATTCAGATAAATTTAAAAAAATATTTCTTGAAGAGAATCTTGGCCCTTTCCTGAGTCCTATCTGTTCATCCTCAAAGGGGGATGAGATGGCTTCTATCCAAGGCTGCTAGCTTTTACTCATTCTTTCCTCAGCATAGCTGGCTCTTAAAGCATACAGTACTGTACTTAACTTGCCACATAAAATAACTGCACTCCAAGGACTTGTTAGGAAACGTAGTCTCAAAATCACTGCCAATCAATAGCTATTTAAGTCTCTTGAAGACAAAAACATTGGTCCCATTGATCTGAAATCTAAAACATTATTATTTCTCAAAACCCTTCTCTTTTTAGAAAGTTTTTTTAATTTTTCAATTATAATTGATATACAATATTATATTTGTTTCAGGGGTACAACTCAGTGATTAGACATTTGTATAATGTATGAAGTGGTTACCGTGATAAGTCTAGTAGTATTCATCTAACACCATACATAGTTATTTTAATATTATTGACTATGTTCTCTATGCTGTACTTAATATCCCCATGACTATTCTGTTACTATCAATTTGTGCTTCTTAATTCCTTTACTTTTTTCACTCATTCCCCTAACTCCTCTCTAAACTGACAACTATCAAAATATTTTCTGTACCTAGAGTCATTTTAAGTTTCTCTACTTAAGAGTTTGTTTATTTTATTTTGTTTTTTGATTCATCCTCCTTATTTCTATCATAACACTATAATTAATCTTAGCCATCACAGTCTTTTGTATCATAAGAAGTTTCTAAGTCTCTCCACATTTACTCCTATCCTAACTTTTCCAGGCTCCTCATCTTAACTGATTTAAGAAAACACAAATCTGCTTGGGTCACCCCATTTCAAAGCCTTCAATGACTTCCCACTGGGTTTAAATTTAAAATATTCATCCTGCCCTACAAGGTGCAGTGTAGTCTGGCTTCTGTCTATCTCTCCAGTCTTGTCTTACAACTTCTTCTCTTGCCCTCTGGCTTCTAGCCAGGCTGGCCTTCTCTCCATCTGCTCAGGTGTACCCAAATTCTCCTGCCGGGGGTTCTTGTATCACCTTCCCAACCTTACAAAGGGTTCAGCAATCTGGAGAAAGGGGCTGATGCTTAAATTAAGGAGTCCAAAGAAGAAAGATAATTTTGAAAGGCATTGAGGGGTCAGAGGATCTTCAGTTAAAGGAACTGAAGACTACCCCTTGACTAAGGACCCTTGCTTTTATTAACACAATTTGTCCTAAGGCAAGGTGGGGATATACACTTCAAAGGGTAGAGTTTACAAAAGCATTGTCAGTTTGGGGAATAGCCTACAACTGTTCAGGTGTTTGGACAACAGGAGACAATAATATGCTGATTTGAGAGGCTCTGAGCTCTCTGGCAACAAACAATAATATTCAGGTTTGGGGGAAGTGCCATTTAGGCATTCCAACAGGTAAACTACATATATGAATCAGCCATTGTTGAGTCCACCAAGCTTCACCAACCTTTTGATGAAACTCTTGTAAATATTACATACTGGAATTGGATTCTGGCATTCTACTACTGCAGGGCCTTCACATATGCTGTTTGCTCTGATGACTGCTGCTTTACCCCTCCACACCTTTCCCCTCTCATTATCCCCTCTTTTCCCCTTGATACTACAACCTTTACCATGTCTGGATAAGTCAGTTTAGCACGGACTTTCTAGATATCTCCATTAGCCTTACTCATCCTTGTTAATGATTATACCTCCTCTCTTTAGATTATCGAATTAACACTGCCATCTTCCTTCCCAAATAGAAACAGTTACTAAGGCTGTCATTTAAGGACTTTGTCCCCTGACCTTAACATTATGCTTTGTACATAATAGCCATTCAATTAATATAAAGGAAGAAAATGATTGTCACAGGAATATGCAGTTCTACCATTCTTCTAAATATCTCAGAAATTAACCTTAAATAAAGTCAATTAAATATTTGCTCACCACTCCCACTCACCAAATAATTAACTTGAATGTGCCAGGGAATTGTTTTATTAGTTCATAATGGGGATATTATAAGATATTCTTATGAAAAACATATTTTCTATAAAGCAAATGAAGGATATTATCTGTTTATGATGACCCATAGGACACATGTGCATTTGCAATAGGCATACTTCTTTGGTGCTCCTGTTGGTTTTTATCTTAAAAACACCATAAAAAATAATTAATGGTATCTTCCCCTTTAAAAAGGCAAAATGGTGACCCATTTTTAGCAAATATATACAATTTCATGACATATATTTCATATACTCAAGTTATTACTGATAACATCTTTCTTTGTTACACTTTTTATTTTGCCTCAACTTTCTCGCCTCTGGTGAATTTATTTGTGTTACCATATGCATCCTCATAAGCCATCATAAATCTTTTATGGGATAAGGTGAGGTATAAATAAATAAGAAATGTATAATATATGCTTCTCAGCAACACTTTTTGTGCATTTCCCTGGAGACACCAAAACAATTGTGAAAATAAGGCCAACGAGGTCTTTTCAGTTTCCTCTATGGTCACAGAGAATCGCTCAGGGCTCGCTGAAACTGCTCCCTAGATGGAGTCAAGTTGCTTCTTTAGTAATTCCACTTATAAATACACATTGGCTGTGTAGTAGGATGCTTGCAATCTTGATAATCAAAAGCTTAGTGTATGTTTGAGAAGGTTGAAAAGGAAATTGAGGCTAATGCCAAGGGAGAATAGAATAAAGTTAGCTGTTTTCCTTCAAAACCAGCAGGAGGTCATCGAAAGTATAATGTAATGCACAGCTTTTAACTTTATGAACCTTTTTTGCTTTTCTTCCCTTTTTGTTTTGCATTTACAGTAGTAAGGTTACTCATACATAATTAACTTGCCATCTATAAAAGGAACAACAAGAGAACCCAGGGGTTGTACTGCTGCTTTATGATAGAACAATAGACATGTTGGCATTGTAAATTTCTTATTTGAAAAGATATCTGAAGTTAAAAAAAATTAAGGACTTAATATAATCATACATATGTCAGTTATTTATGTCCCCACCCACCCAATATACAATTGTGATACCAAAACAGAATCATTGTAAGAAAGGAAAAAAAGAAAAAAGAAAAAAAAAAAGACCGTTTAGTAAAAGAGAGAATGGGGAAACACAAAAGTCAGTAGCCCATAGCAATAATGAAGCCCCTTTAGGCAGAATTGGTTAGATCACCTGGTTGCCTTTCCTTCTGGTCACTGGGAAGCTCTCTTTTGACCTTTGTCCTTTGTCTCTTGCTTATTCCTTCATGAGTACATCTGAGTTGGGCATTGGAGCTATGCCTTTTTAGAGGGTTTCACAGTTCTGATATCCTGATTCCATTTGGCACAGCTTTGGTGCCTAACAATTAGTTTAGGGGCTCAACAGAGTTTTTCAGGCCAAGTCTGTGGTTTCCTTGGTCATGTAATTCCCTCAGAAACTGAGTTGGCTTCTAATCTGTTTGTGCTTCATCTGTTCCATGTGTGAGTAATCCTAGCCAAATATCTGTTCTTGATATCATTTTTAACTATAAAAGCTCTTGATTTTTCCTTCCTCTGTGAGGACTCCCTTGTCTTTCACCTGAAGACAACTTCCCGGACTTGATATGTGCCTCTGAGCTGGCTCCCTTTGTCTTAGAGAGAATGATTATCAGAAGGTGCTTGAAAACTATGGTGGGCAGAGTCCTGTCTGTGGTCCTTCCTTCTTACCAGTCCACTTAGGATACAAATACAGTTAGGTTTTCCATCATTGTAAAAACCCATATTAATGGACCCTCAGTAATTTGCAGGCCATAAGCCAAGGATGTTCGTTCTACCTTTATTTGCAAATGAGTTACTTCTGGCTCAAGTTTATCTTTCTCCTGTAGGACTTTGCTGAACATGGCATGAAGTGGACAACACACACCAGCATACTAATTTTTTTCTATTGCCTCAATAAGCACATGTTGCTAGAAATGATTTAAGTCAAAGTTTTGTAACATTTAATAACCATAAACTATCCTATTAAACTCACTAAGTCAATGGCTCATTTTGTATGTTTTTAGTTGTAATATCCCACTTGCAGATACCAAATTCTGAATCAGTTGGGATTAAGTTTAAATGAAAGTGAAAAAAATCCCCAAATAACCAACTCTTAAATAACATGGTATAGTTTTCTCATATGTAAGCAATCCCTGAGACCAGGCTTGCATGCTGGTTCTGTTCCTAAGTGCTGAGAGGTCCAGGTCCTTTGCAACCAACCACTGTATTTTCCCAGGATGTTGCCCTTTCCTCATGGTCCAACATAGACTGCCTGGCAAAAACTCTATAATCCAAACAGCTGCCACTTTCAGCAAGGTGCCACAGGAAGCAAGGAGGAAATGGAGAAAGACATGACAAGTCTTCAAAATTGCACAGATCACTAGAAGTTACTTGCATGGCCACACCCAGGAGCAGATGAGTCTTATTTTGGGTATCCATGTATTTAGCTAAAAATCAGAGATACTGTTATTAAAGAACAATATGAGACTGGGTTTTGGAAGACAATAAGAGTAATTGCTCATAATTGAATAGACTGGAGGGTATCAGGGATCAAACACCAGAAAGATACCAGACTTGAAGACAGCATTCTCAGGCAACACTTCTGTCCCCATGGCAGGAGCCTAGTAGAGGGAAGTAGTTGTCAGGGTAGACAAGCAGTTGCACCCAAGACTCAGAAATTAGAGAATAAAAGAGTGGCCTGGTTGGATGTGCTATCTAGTGGGGAAAGGTCTTAGAGACTTAATGGAAAGCCTGATAGATTCATCAAATTATTATTCAATTTTGATGAAACATGTGGAAATAAAATATGTCATTTTAAAATGCCCATCAAGAAACCCTAAACACCTTGGGAAACAGTAGTGTTTCTTTTAGTAGAAAATTGACTTTGGAAAAGAATGAAAGATTTAGGAATACTAGAATGGAGTGGTAGATTATTTTCTATGAAATTTTAAAAAATAGGTTGTAGGGGGAAAATTCTACTGACATGATCAAGAGGTTAAAATGAACTTGACATTACAGATCAGATAAAAATTGAAATCCCAGGTAATTGGAGGATAATATATATGACAGTAAGAAGAATAATTTGAGAAGAGTACAGAAAAAATATTAAGGAACCAGTTTGATGAGAATTCTTGTGTTCTCAGATATATACTTCTACTGTGTGAATGAAGATATATTTCATATAAATATTTAGAAGTGAATTTAATATATTTATTTAAATTGTATATGTGATCTTATAGGCATTTTCATGGCCTGGGGGTTTGGAAGAATGACATGCCATATTATTGCTTCAAAAGAAATTGATCTAATTAAGGTGCAGAGGAATAACTGTACATGATAATAAAAATAAGTTGTAAATCCACAAACCTAATATTAGAGACTCTATATAAATATTTTTAAGAAACAAAAGAAGAAATAGAGGAGGTTGAAGAAGTAGGACACAGAATAATGGCTCCCAAACTTGACAAGACTTAGGGGAACTTATAACAGTACTGATTTCAAGGCCTCACTCAAGACTTGCTAAATTTCAACCTAGTACCTTGTACTCAGGAATCTGGGTCTGTAATTTAACTACCCTCAGACAATTTATCCTGAAGCTGGCATTTGGGAACTCCTGCTATGGACACTCAGTGAGAAGGACAGTAATAATGACACTTTCTGAATGCAGATAAAAAAACCGGCACAGAGAGAAAGTGTGGCAGTGCTGGGAGCAGCCACCTGCCATGTCTGCATGTTTCATTCTCATGAAGCAGAGTGCATGGTACTTTCTGGACCTACCTTTAGACCCTGATGTGAATGCCACTTCCTTGAATGTTGAGAAAGAGATGAGGAAAATGTGTATTTAAATTTAATTCCGAAGAACAAGCAGGTCTAGATGGCAATGTGGAAGAGTTGAGAATCTTTTAGTCTATGTCACTGAGATCTTATAAACTCACAGACCAGCAATGGCAAGAGCTCTGCCCCTGTAAGTTCCTGAGAAACAAGAAGAAGGATAAGTTACCAGACCCAAAGGGAGAAGTTTTATAGAGAGGACAAATTCACTAGGAGCAAGGTCCTTCCAATTAAGACTTTGCCACCCCCTGGGACCTCACAGGAAGGTGCTCAAAGCATAAATACCTAGACCTCACTTTCTTGCTTTCTTCCAAGCTCCTAACTGAGCTCCTATCATTGGCTGAATCTAAAGGAAGTCAGTAGGCTCAGGTGTCTAGGATGTGCCCCATCCAGCTCAAGCTCTGGATAGGAGAGCAGGGTGAGGATGGACCAAGAGGGATGCATGAAGATTTCATTGACACTGAATGAGTGAAATTAGCTCTGCTCCAATACTACAAATCTGGGTGGCCATTGTACATGTCACAACCAATTCTGTCTCCTATTCATTAAGCCATCCCTGAAAAACCTCTTGCAGAAGTTTTATTGCCATTCATAAAGATGGAACTGGTCTGGGTAAAGAAAGAACAAGCCATAAAAAAGAAAATGGACATTCTGAGCCAGGAAACATCAGCATGCCCGCTATTGCAAACACATTCGTTTAGCATGGATCAGTCACTCATTCCTTTTTTCAGGGTCTTTCTAACCAGTTAGTACTATTTTGGATAGTATATCACACTCAATGAACTCTGGGAAGGATAAGGTAAACCACATCTCAAAGAATATACAGTGGTAGGAATGGATGGAGGGTACAGGAGTCTAGATTAGGCTCATTTATTCCTCTGAAGCTCAACCTTTCTTTTGACGTTGAGGCATTAATCTCAAGTAGAAAGGAACAAAAAGAGTTCATTTCAGTTTTATTTGCTGCTGTCTCCTTAAAGGTATATCTGCAATATCATGTTGAGATGAAATTGGGTTGGTAAAAGAGATAGTAGGTCAGTTCTATCTCTGGAAAGGACAGAAATGTGTAGGCAAAATGAGAATTAATAAGATCTGAAAATTGGGCATAAAGGTTTTATGGAGATTACACAAAGCAAGGATTATAAAAGGATTAGCATTGTATAATCTATCCCTCTGGATTCTGGCAAAATAAGTTACTGTGCTGGTGTTGAATTAAATATATCCAGCTTTTCAGTTGGCATGGTCAGCAGAATTAGATAGTGGCATGGGACAAGTATCAGAGACTTTCATTTCTTTGAGTTTTTCCTTACAAAGTATTAGCAAATCCTGTCTTCTCAAATTCCCTAGTATTCTTTTTCATTTATACTTATCACAGTGCTAGATAAATAGTAAGAAATCAGTAAGTTCTTTTTCTATTAAAAGTTGCCAATATACAAACACAATTCTGTGTCAATATTTATTCAACAAATATATATGAATTCCTGCAAATATGTAGTAATTCCTGTGCCAGACCTGACGCTAGAGATAACATAATGACAAAAATAAACATGGTCTCCCTCTCAAGAGGCTTAAATTCCAATGGGAAAACTGGAGTTAATTAAGAAGTCATACAAATGAATATAAGTTGATAAACCATGCTACAAGCCAGGATAGAAAAAAAAAAAGAAATGTTGAGTGATTTTAACAGAAGCATGCAATTTGGTCTAAGAATTAATATATCTTTTTCAAAGAAGTGATGTTTGAACTGAGGTAAGTAGGAATTAACTTCTTGAAAGAAGAAAATATTCCAGACAAAAATAAAAATAATAAATTTTAAAGAAATCAAGGATAAAGGCCTTGAGGTGGAAAGAAGCAAAGTGAATTCTACAAGATGAGGATTTAAGAGCAAAGAAAGTGACTAAGAGATGAAGCTGAGAGTGGGCCATGGCAGGTCATGAAAAGGTTTTGGTTTCTTTTTTTTTCTTTTTTAATATATTTTATTGATTTTCCACAGAGAGGAAAAAAGAGGGATAGAGAGCTAGAAACATCGATGAGAGAGAAACATTGATCAGCTGCCTCCTGCACACCCCCTGCCGGAGATGTGCCCGCAGCTCATGTACATGCCCTTGACCGGAATCGAACCTGGGACCCTTCAGTCTGCAGGCCGACGCTCTATCCACTGAGCCAAACCAGTTTTGGTTTCTTAAGAGTCTTTATACTTGGAGAGTAATTGAAAGTCATGGCCTGAAGAGGTTCATGATCTTAGCTGTGTTTGAAAATGTCACTTGGAGAACTGGATAGAAAACAGTATAGAAAACTGCTGTCCAGGAGAGAGATGCTATTAGTTTGGACTAGAGTGATCTAGACAGAAGAAAGTAAAGGGAGTTCAAGTCCACATTGACAGGATTTGGCAATGTATCAGACATATGCCAGTATAACAGTCCTGGTTTCCTGCTTTTATAGCTGGATGAATAATAGTACCTTTTTTTAAGGTCTGGTGAAGGAGCAGACTTAGAGGAAATATCATGAGTTGAGTTGTTGGCATGTTGATTCTGAAATGCCTCCAAAACATCCAAGTGGAGAGTCTGAAAAGAGAGTCAGGAGCTCAATGGAAATGTCTGGCAAGGTGTGGAAGAACTTCAAGTTAGCTTACCCAACACTCATTCCCAGCTCTTTCCTCTTCCGCCTGCCTCCACTACACAGGTTATACAAGCAACAAGAGTGCTGTTTTCTATGTTTGTGTTGTATATAGGGATGGTAATGTGACAAAGATCTGGTTCATGTGCCATAAGCTTGAGTTTGTCAAGGCACTGTCAGGAAAGCTTTGTTCCCTGATACATGTACTATCTCACCTTTGCCTTATTCTTCCTCTTAGAATATGGATATGATGGCTGCAGCTTCAGCAGCCATATTCTTGCCATAAAAGAAAAGGCAAGAGAATCATAAAGACTTCAACCATAATGCTATTAAGGAGCTGAAACATGCCAGCAAAGGTTTCCTTTATGCTTTATGAAATGAAAGAAAAAAAAAACTATATTAGTTTCAGCTACTTTTTTCTTATTAATCACAATGAAATTATTTGAAATTCAGCAGAAGAAGGATAACTGGAGCCAGGAGTCAGAAGAAGGCTCAGCACACTCTTAAGGAAATCCAGCACTAAAATCTGGGTAAAGCACAATAAGCAAAATTAGGGAACTGAGAAAGTGTCCAAACATGTAGGAAGAAAACTAGGAGACTGTATAAAACAAAGAAAACATGTTATAAAATTTTGGAAAGTGGAAGAGGGTGTTATAAAAAGGAATGAATGGTTAGTGGTGTCATATGTTGCTGTTAGCTAAGTCCTAAAATATTTACTAGATTTAGTGACATGAAGGTCAATGATGACTATGATGACAGCCATCATAGTGGATTTAGTGGAGTGGGTTAAATAGAAAGGGCAGGTCAAGAAATGGAAATAAGACACAGAAATAACTCCTTTGAAAGGTTGGATGGAAAGGGAGGAAGAGTGACACAGAGAGAAGTTCAGTTTTGTTTTTCAAATGGGAGAGATTGAAGAAAGTTTAAATTGTATGTGTAGGATCATCCAGAATAAAAGGGTATATCACATCTAGGATATTGTTACCACTCTTACTATGAAGTCTCTAACAGCTTAGAATCTCACTCTCAGTCTTAATTTGGTTGGTGTGGTAGTTAGTTGTATATGTTAACTTGGCCAGGCTATAGCCCCAAGTTACTCATTCAAACACCAATTTAGGTGTTGCTGTGAAAATATTTTATAAATGTAACTGAAGTGCATTATCAGCTGACTTTAAGTTAGGATGATTATGATAGATAATGTAGGTGGGTTTGATCTAATCAGTGGAAGGCCCTAAGAGCAGAGTTGAGGCTTCCCTGGATGAAGTAAAAAGTCTTTCTTTGGGCAGCAGCTTCAGCTCATGTTGAGAGGTTGTCTGTTCTTCCTGTTAAGTTGCCCTATGGATTTCGGCCTGCCTGGCCAGGTTCCACAACTATATATATCCTTTTCTTGGTTCTGTTTCTCTGGTTGAACTCTGGTTGATGCAGTGGGCATATGGCAATGTAGAATCTAGCCCTAAGTCCCATTGATAAAGGTTTCTCCCCTAAGGGCAATCGGATGCCACTAAGGCATACATAATTAAATAATTCCTTTTAATACAGTAGACATGCTTCTTTACATATGTTGATACTTACATGTTCAATCTAGCTGCCTTAGCAGCCTGGGCATCTTTATCTCCTCCAGTGGTCCTTGTACATTTCCTCTAATCCCACTCTCTACTGAAGTTACAAACTGGCTCCCAGAGGGCAATGATTTTCCCTCCACTTCATGAAAGTCCACCAAAAGCTTTTGTGAAATTAGCACTGGAATCCTGGACAGAGGGGTTGGGACTGTTGGGCAAATATGCTTTCATAGTCCATAAAGTCACAGAATAGACTGTGGGTCTCAGGCTGACCTATTGTCCTAGAAACTAGTTTGACTCCGCGTACAATCCATACACCTTCTCCTTCAAAATTTCCCCTCTAGAATCAGGGTTTACAACATGATAATCTCTCTGTTAATGGCTTTGCATGCATTAATTTCTATGCTCCTTTTAAGAAATGTATAAGCTCATCCTCATACTATGGATATGAAATCTAGGCTTTGAATTTAAGCAAGTGGCCCAATATCACACAACTAGTAAGACATGGAGGCGAGGTTTGGGCTCAGGCCTGCCTAATCCCAAACCCAGTGTCCTCCTTCACAACATTGTTTACATCTGTTCCTTTAACAATTCAGTATATTCACTGTGAGGCAACTTAGAGTCCTCCTAATAGCTCAGAAAATTGTTTTTTAATTCCAAGGTAGATATCCTCCTGGCATCCTGTCCAATCTGATATGTTAAACAATGTTTTCCTTTCTCCTCTCATTTTTTCACTACATAATTGCATGACCTTGCAACTATGTTTTTCTTTGTTAGGGCAAAATGTATATCACTTCTTTCTAATTTTTTAACCTCTTCTTTCTCCTCTACACACTATCATACAAGTTCAAAAGATGCTTTGAGTTTCAAATTAGTCATCAGGGTATAAATGTTTCAATTAGAACAAAATCAAAATTTAGTCACTACATTTAGTTGATATTTTACTCTAAAATTCCCTCTACAATTATAAAACAATTTATTCTATTCAAATAATTTTATACACATTATTTTGTATTGTCTTTACAGTATCTTTAGGAATATAGTAAGATAGATATTTTTTTATTTTTTTATTTTGCAGACTAAGAAATGGAAACAAATTTTTTTGGCAAATAGATTTAATCTACGTAAGTTTGCCTAGTAATGCCTACCAAAGCTAACTCACTGAATTCATAGACTTGAATCCATGGAAGCTTAATGGAGAAATCAAGTCATTAATATAACCACATAATAGGTGAAAACAGAAAAGTAAAATTAGTGTGAGTAGTCCCTGAAAGGAAAATGTCAACTCTCCAATTAGGTCAATCTGGTCTTGGTTACACCCGACTTTACTGGTCTCAAATTGTGAGCCTTAAATTATGTCATTTGGCCTTCATTCTTGCCTATTTTTGGAAGGGTAAGTGTAGAGGGAATATATAAGCTTATAATGCATATATTTTTTAAAAACCAGCTGAAAAATGTCACTAGATAAAGGCATACTCTGAAATTCCCCAAAATGAAATATCTTATTTTTCCTCCTCTCTTTCTCTCTAACCAATCCACACCGTATTCACACACTCATACACAGTGTCTCACACACAGCCACATACTCCATAAGTAACTCCATTGTGATACAAGTACTAAAGGATATTAGAGTAGCTCACTGACTTTCTTGGCTATGCTCTCCTCTCCATGCCATCGAATTTTCTTTGCTGATAAAAAAAAAAAAAATTCCTTTATTTTTGCTTTGGAGGTTTTTTAAAAATTATTATTATTATTAAAGTCTATGGAGGTTTATTATTATTACTATTATTATTATTATTATTATTATTCATCACCAAGGACACCAATTGCATGACATTCAGACTTTAAAATAACATCTTGGAAGCCATTTCTGATGTGGAGCCTTCCAAATCTGTGCTGGGCTCCTTGACCACTGATGTAAGCGTGTCTCTGCAGGGATACATCTGTGTGTGTTTTCTTAATAATTTGTGTGGATGGCAATATTGGGGTCACAAGGCTACTTAACTTATTGTGATTCATTATCTTGAAACTTCTTTGATAGCAAATTTTTAGGATTTATTTTATTTTGGAAATTTAAGAAAAGAAGAAGAGGAAGAAGCAGCAGCAGAAGATAAAGTGAGAAAGAAAGGGCAAAGTAATGAAAAGGAAGTCACCATCACTTCAGTCTGATCCGGATATCCAACCTTAAAAAAAAAAAAAAGTTCACACTCCAAACCCAACAACCAAGAAAAACTCTAAGAAAACAATAGATATTTTAAGCTGAAAGTGTTCAAGATCCGTCTGACAAAGAGCCTCCTGAGGATTACAATGCAGTCAATGTTGCTTTAATTAAATTTAATGCTGTGTGAAATGCACTCCAAGAAACTTTGATGAATGACTGGGGCAATTCACGGAGCTCACTAAAGGGCATCCAGCCCTTGCCGGGGTGTCAAGCCACGATGAATTGGTTAGTACAGGCATGTTTATAGACTGCCTCGGGAACCTTGTATCTGTGTGGTAATGTCAGAGATAATGTTATGATTCGCTGGACCTGAGGGGGCTTTGATGACACGGTTAATGAGATGTCCCAGAGAGCATCCCAGCAGGTTGTGCTCAGACCTCCCACATCAAACGAGGCAGCCTGGCCCCTCTGGAGCTGCTGCCCTCCAAATCCCTCAGCTGGCCTTTTCTTTCCTTAGGGTCTTTCCCCCCTTTTCTTTTCTTTTTTTCTTTCTTTTTTTTTTTCCTGCTTCTTAGTCAACATTCACTTTGTCTGGCTGTTGAAATTCAAAAGTTGTTAGTTTTTAATTTGGCTTCTTGTTGACCTGACAGTGAACAAAAGGTTTTTCTGGGATTGTGTGGAAACTGGAAGGGGTAAAAAAAAAAAAATGCTGGGGAAATGGTAAAGAAAAAAGAAAAAGGATTCCTGGGGAGGGAGGTAACACACAAAACCACCCTACTCAAAAAAAAAAAAAAGTTTTCTCCCTTGGACTTCGGTGATAAAATGTTGTCATATGGTTGGAGGCTGTGATAAGGGAACTGAAATTTGCTTTGCTCAAATCTAGAAGAAGAGAAATTTAGAAAAACCAGTTGATAAAAAATTAAAATTTGTTAGCTAAAGCAAGCACATAAGCAAGTGATTCTATTTATGGTTATAAAGGATATAGTTGTATTTTTAACATTTTTTTCCCTCCTCATTAAAGTGTGTGGGTAGAAAAAAAAGTCTCGCTGGGAATTGAAGAAAGAAATAGTAGCTGGTAAATAAACATGCTCGGAATATATCTATCTCTGCAAAAAGTCCCCAGACAGGAAATGAACAGACAGTATTACCTCATTAAAGAGGATATGCATGGAAGGGGGAACAGAACTGTATCAAATAACCTTTCCTCTAAGAAAAATTGTTTTGTTTATTTTACACTTTAAAGGCATTCTGAAACATGTGCCTATCTCAATGTAGCCAAATATTTCCTCCTTTGGGAGAAAGCAGTCTTTATTATTAATATCTTAATACTTTTTTCATAGAAGAACAGAGGGAAGCTATGACTCTCACCTTTAAATTTCATAAATATACTTGCTATTACGATTTTCTTATTTCTATATAAATCACTTTAAATTTTAAAGGAAAAACAAACAACATATTCTTTTTTTCTCAAAAAGTTTTTATAAGTACTATTGAAATATTCTTAATTCTTTATCACTGAAGGGTGAGTGAACTATCTATGTAGAAAGTCTCTGATGGTAATGACATTTATTTAAAACTACACCAGCTTTTGCCTAATAGCAGTATAATGAGGTTGAGATTAAATCGCGGGGACAAAAGTGCCACACATGATTTGCTTGGTTGTTTCCTAAAGAGAATAGAAGAGAAGCAACGAGCTAATCTATTTTAAAATAAGTCTAGCTCCAACATGGTGTGACGAAATAATCTTTGTCCTCATTAAGGATCAATTAATGTTTCTGCGAACTGGACTCTTCCCCGCAATTATAACCTAAAGGACAGAACCTCTCAGAGGGCTGGATGAGAAACTTGCACCTCCACCGTAAGTTGGAAAGAATAAATTTTTAGCTGAAGTGGTATTATTTATTATAACCAAGTCATTGTATGAGTTGGTAAAAACAAAACAGTAACTAGTTGGTGGTTGCTTTAGTAAAGAAAATCATTTCAAAATATTAAATGCTCCTTAAAAAAGAATGTAAAATGTAAATTTAAGTGATCAATAGGGAGGGATATTGAATAGGAGAACTGGAGATCAATATATGCCTCTAACATAAGGAGCAGCTTATCAGAAGACTCCATGGAGTGTATTTGCTTATTATGTAGGGTTCAAAGCCCCGACAATGGACAACCACCTGTGTGCTTAAACTTAACACCGAGTATCAGACAGTGTCGGACAGAACTCTTTCTTTTGCAAGTGACAGAAATCGCATCTCAACCTGGCTTAAATAGACGTTCAGAAGAGGACATGTATTGGCTTTCACGAGTGGAAAGTCTGGGGAGAGTTGGCCCTTCAGGGTGGGCTGCATTCCGATTTCACACTGTTCTCAGAACTAGCTTTCTCTCTGCTCTTTCCTATTCGGCATATTGATTTCATTTATAGTCCCATTAGATCACCAGATAGCTGCAGTGTTCTTGCATCATATTTTTTCAGGTCTATGCCAAATGGGTAAGTTGGATATGATGTTCGCTCTGAATTCATGAGATTAGATCATATGTTCACCCCTGCACTTACTGCCATCAAAAGAAGAATTTGGTGTATTATTTAACTTAAGGCTGGGTCACCCCTGGATCTTGGGGTACCATCCCATACAAACCCCATGGACTCAAAATAGGGGGAGTGCATACCCAAATAAATAATCCCCGCCTTGCATTGGAATAAAGGGTGCTCTGTGATAAAGAAGCAAATATTGACTCCAGGATACCATATCTTACCATTTATGCAGTAAATATTCCATCCTTTTTGAAAGTTTAGAAATATACCCATATAGGTTTGGGCTCATAGCTAGAGATAAAGAGTCAATGCCTCCTTAAATGGAGCTAGGAGATAGTGCAAATTGTGTAACACAACCAATGCCTGAGTACAGTTGTACAAATGCTCATCCCAGCTACAAAGGGCAATATCATAGGTGGATAACAAAGCACCTGGTGATATTGCTGTTGTGAGAAAAGTTACCCTTAGCTCATCAACCTTCTGTCATATGTGGTGCATTTTCTTTTGAATTGTAGGTGGCTAAAACCACAAGGAGGAAAAGAACTAGGTGATTGCATCTGGGTTTTACTAGAGCAGGTAGCTGAAGTGGGTGAGGAGGAGAGTGTGGTCACCCAAGGGGCAATTACATCGCCGATCCATCACAAAGTGACTCTGTAAATGCAGCATAAACCAGTGGTAACAGCAAGAAAAAAAAAATCTCAGGCACAGATGGCATGAGGTGAAACAGTCACATCACACTGCATGAGGAGAGAACATGCACTGTAAGTATTTTAAAGCACGCACTACAAATCCACAGAGTTCAAGAGTTTTCTGGATCTGGACCAAGACCAGGAAGGCCTTTGACTATAGAAAGAAAAACCTCATAAACTGCAAAAAAAAAAAAAAAAAAAAGAAAAAAAAAAAGGTCAAGTTAAGACACAGTTAATGATGACTACATAGAAGGCATTGATCTGGGACTAGGCATCGTATTAATTTACATCCACCTTCAGATAGTACTTTTGTAAATGTTAATATGTTGCAGAAGACCTAAGAAAACCAAGGATGCTTCAAAGAAGAGAAGGGACACTGTTTAATACACCAGCAGACTCAGGGAACAGCCTTCCAAATCTGAGCGAAGGAACACGCATGGGGCTTTCCTTTCTATCTCCCTCCCTGTGGTCTTTGTTCCGCAAACATGAATTATGCTTTCAGTCCTTTTCGAGGGCCTTGCAAGAAAGCTCCCAGGTGTTGGGGGTCTCCAGGCCTTATCTGATGGTCTGTCCTATCACCAGTGTTAACAACCCTCTCTCCAGGGCAGTGCACTATCCAGAGCCTCGTGGGCTCTGTAACCGGTACTGCAAGACCAGTGTCTGGGAAGGAGACAGTAACTTAATTTAGGTTACACTGAGCTTGCTGGCAAGGATTCAGATCACTAGCCTCCAAATATTAGGGTTCCATTGGAATTAGCCCTTTTTAGCCTTCTCAAATACATCAACAAGAAAGCAACTGTTCATTAAAGTATTAAAAATTGTGAATTCTTGTGGGTTTTAAAAAGCATGTAGAATTGGTTAGATCCTGTTTATTCATCTCACACCTCTCTCTGGTCACAGGTACACAATTGCAAGCATTGCACCTGGTGAAACTAAACAACCTCAGAAGAGCAGGCATTACAAACTCTGTGCTAATTCTGTAATTGTAAATATTACAGGTTTATCCACTGCACTACTAGTTTTGTCTGCCTTGCTTTTATCTTAACCATTTTAGACTCTCAATATGAACAGATCTCACATTTTTGTTTTAATACCCAAATTTTTTATTCTTCAGAATAATAGAAAATATATTTGCTATATAATAATCATGATTATTAAATGAGTTAAGGTATATTCCATCACAAAACACCTAACACAAGGGAGTGAGTCACTTGGGAAGTGACTCCAACTGGAAAAATTGTATAGCCTCCAATATTAGGGGTCTTTCTGAGTTTGTGGGCTGGTGACAAAGATAAGTATATCCATCCTGGAAAGGCCTGATAAAGTTCATAATTTAGCTCTATAATTTGAATATAGACTCCTGAAGGCACTGACTTATACTTAAAAAACTAGAATTGGTTTGATTATGTTTGTTCTAATCCATAATCCAAGTTACACACGATGAAGGCCAAGTTATGTTCATTTTCCTCAAAGCTGAACAACATAAAATCCATACACTGAAAGTATTGGGTTAAAAAAAAAAGAAAAAAATGAGAACTTTTATTTTAAAAAATAGAAAGATGAGAACTTGGAGTTCCTGAAAATTGATATTTTGGCGCGTGGTTCCAAAAATATAATTATCTCTTGGTTATCTTAGGTTGGTATAAAGGCTCCCCCAAAATGGTGGTGCTTGAATTTGTTTTTTTTTTTTTTAAAAAAAGTAAGGATACACAAAGACAGGTAGAGGAATCAATAAGCACAAAGGCATAGAGATACAGGCTCTGTATTAGCACAGAAAATAATACTATAATATTATTGTGGGACACTGATAAGGGAAGAAGTGATAGGTGGGAAAAGAGCTGGACAGATTGACAATAATGAGATTGTAGACATTTTACTTTCTATGCAAAGGTAACAGTATTTTATGCAAAAATTTGAAGAGAGAAAAGAAACAAATGATTTTCTGATGAAAGAATGGAGCAGGAACAGGAAGGAGGAAGACTGCTGGTAAAGCATCGCTGTGTATGTCTTTGTCATAATTCAAGTTGCCCATGATGAGGGCAAAGGCAGTGGCATGGAAAAGAGATGATAGACCCAAAAAGGAAGTGTTAGAGTTTGCAAAAACTGCAGTGGCATTTTTTTTCTCCAACAAAATCTTGGAATCTTGCAAGGAACCATAGCGGGGATGTTTTGCTGAAGCTGAGCTTCTGCCCTCCACTTTCCACTCACCCCACTGGGCATAACTTGAAAAGCTCTGTGAAACTGCCAAATTTGGGCAACTGTCTGAATGTGGGCCTGAGGGCATAAGAGTGCCCTAAGGGGACTCTTGGTTTACTGATTTAGGCAACTTGGTAGATGGAGGTGCTTTACCACAAGGAGGGGACATAGGAAGAGCAGGAGACCAGGATTAGCTACCTACTGAGCTCCCTTCTCCTTGTCCCCACTTTGTTCTGTGTTAAAGATTTTTACTAGTTTTACAGTGGAAACTGTTACCAGAGCAGGAGTTTTGGACCAATTAGGAAAGTGAGGTTATCATGAAATCTAATGATCTCAAAGTGTAAAAACCAACACTAACAATAAAAGCCCTGTTTTATAGAAGTATGTAAATCTTAATGTCCAAAGTTCAATTCTTATTATCACATAGTTATGTTCTCAACATATGGTTTAAATTTTTTTGAGCTAAGTTCTAGTGATAGTAATTACACAGTCTATGTGTGTGTATGATGTGCAACATAAATATTTATATGCAAATATATACTTATTTAATGAAAATTGTATGTGTATAAATAAAAGCTTATTTAGATTTTGTTCATTAAATCAATAATTTATCCACCAAGTGCTAATGAAGTGCCTACCATGTACCTGAGATATGGTGTTAGACAAACACAAGTCGATTCTCTTCACTCATAGAGTTTACATTCTAGTGAATTGAAAGCCAATCATTTCTTGACTGTACATCAAGAATAAGGTCTGTTAGGAAAGTGAAGCCCATTATCCACTCTACCACTCCAATCTGGCAGTGCTTGATTCAGTGTTAAAACTTGCAGCAACATGATAGGGATCACAAGGGCCACAGAATTGGGCAGTGACACCAGAGAGATGGAGCAATTTGGCCTTTATGTTTCTCATCAGCATTGCTTTGCACTTTGCATCAAATCTTGACATGGATTGTCGGTCTCTCTTCAACATCAAAAAGGTAATGTATGCTTCAGTTTTATTGAAACTTGGGATGTTGGGCAGGTAAATGATTACTAACTTTGGCTAGAGAATGATTGAGTGACAGTGAGAATGACAGTGAAATTGCCTCCCACTGGGCTGTGTTTTACACAGAAACATATAAGTTTCATACCACCTCTCTCTCTCCCTCTCTTTCTCAGATGCCATTAGAATTGTATACAGATTTTGTTTCCCTTTGCATTTCTTCACTAGTATCTATGGGATGACAGAACTAGGTCTTCAAACCAGAATGGGTTGCAGATTCTATTCCTGATTTTTTTTTTTAACTTGTAGGGCTTGATCCTGTTTAAATGATCAGTCAAGTTTCTGAGTACCTATTGAACTTTCTTCTACTTTGCCTACATAGCTCAAATCATCCATTCTACCTTAGTCTTTGCAATCTGCCAAGTCACCTTGCTATTTCTAATTAAAGATTACTATATCTCTATAGTGCTGATTATTTTATTTCCTCTGTTAAAAAAATAAGTAAAACCCTTCAAAGGTTCTTCATTATCTATAATACTTTTTAGAAGACCTTAAAGATTTTCTACTGTCATGATCAAATCTTCCTTTCTGTCAAATCTTCCTATCCCTCCCCCACCCCCCCAGTCCTTTATATACACCTCGGCTCTTGCTCTCATTGTTAGTGCCCCTTCCTTGATTTTCACCTGCTGAAATAACTCAACTGTGACTAAGGTGGGTATATCCCACATTATCTCTGGCCTTGAAATCTCTCAAGTAGATAAGGAACCAATCATCATATTTGATTCAGTTAGTTGATATACTTCATTTTTCCTTAAATTTCTTTTCTTCAAACAAAAACCCTTATTTTAGAGTTCCAGATTTATGCTAGTTCCATTTTTATGTCATTAGTGTCATGCTTTTAATACTGTCACAGATAAAATCAAGTCTAATTTCATTCTTAGATCTTGATAATGATTTCTTGTAATGATTTTGATATGAAAAGGTACGTTGTTTGAATGAGATTCTGTAGTCTAGCCCATGCAGAATCAGCAAAATATAGGAAGCCTAAATTACCATTTATAGGCATGAAATTATAAAACATAAAATGAGTTGTGGATTGAGTCTCCCTATGAAAGAACAGAGATTGTTTAAAGATCTTGAATGTTAAAGGGAACTGAATTTAGATAATTGTCTAGACATCTGCATCCTGATTGGTTGCTTCTCTGAAATCTCTGAGCATAATATAGCTCTAGAGGGCCCAGAACAATTTTTGATACATGGAAAGTCCCCAAATATGATTGTTGACCTATTTACAATGAATGATCTCAGAAAAAAGAACCAGGAGGGTAGGCCCTAAAAGTGAACAAAACAAGAACTCATGACATAATTTGAGGAGAACTGTTTGCAAAAAAAGTACCTCAACTACCTGCAATTGTACCAGAGTTGCCTCTTTAAAAATACTTCACCTTTTTTTTTCTTCTATGTTTTCCAAAGAGCCTGACAATAGGCTGAGAGTAGCCCTACAGAGTTTTCCTTTGAAATCTGGAGAAAGCAAAAGGCTTGTTCATTAAGTTCATGTACAGCTCCCAGAATGGCTCCCGCTTCAGTCAGGCCATGTGCAGATATAGGGCTTTGGATTTGTTAGGCTCCTGCTAGAAGTCCTTCACTCTGCTCCACACACTAGTATGGTGATTTAGGCCCAGGAGTTCTAGACAAAGACCATCTGGATCCAATTGCTGACATTGTTTACCTCACTTGACATCTTGTGTTCTTGGTTTCCTATCTGTAAAATTAGGATTAAAATAATGCCTGTTTCTTAGGGTTGTCATAATAATTAAATGATATAATGCATTTATTTATTAAAGTAATTAAATTAGAACTTACTGAAAGTTATGAAATGAGTTAATACATCAAATGCTTTTAGAATTAAGCCTGGTATATAGTAAGTGTTCAATAAAAGTGAACTATTTATCCTCATCATCATTGTGTTAGGTGTTTAACATTTTGTTAATCTAGCCATATTGTATGTTTATCAATAAATTGTTAGAATAGCATTTTTTACTAATTCTTTTTTCATGACAGTATGTACTTGTTTAGCAACAATGCATTATTGACTTAAACCTTAACAGTAACTGTATTTTTTTTTCCAGGTGTGAATTTTCTGCTCATATCTTGATTTTTTAGGGGGAGAAAATGGGGCTATCACAAAAGATGTGTATGGGTAGATTTCCAAATAAAACTATTTTCATATACCCTGCTCTTGTTCTTTTAGCCTTTCTGGAACATTTGCTTTTGGCAGGTAATATTTAACTCCAGATATTTAAATGTTAGAATTTCTAAATAGACTTCTATACTGTACACATGGAATATAGAAAGTTAAAAAATAAGTCCAAAATTTTGAATTAAAGAAATTTTAGATCATTTACTCAAAAGATTGACTATATGTACATTTATTCCCATCACCCACACACTCTCACCCATGACAGACATTGCTAATAGATTGTTGCTATCATTCATGCAGTCTTGGTTACAATTTTGGACGCCATTTCAACACAGCACACCAGGATACTTCTTTTAACAAACCCTATATAATAAAGAGCTAATATGCTCATTAGACTGAACAGCAGAACGACCATTCAGATGACCTTCCAGACGAAACCCAGGGGCTGAGGCAGCTGGGCTGTGAGGGCTGAGCCCCTTGCATAAATTTTGTGCATCAGGCCTCTAGTAATAGATAATAAATTATGGGCAAAATATGGTGACCCCACCAAAAAAATCACACAACTAGGTATTAGCAGCTTTATATCTGGGACTGAGTATTTCCAGGTGTCAGGGATTCATCTTTACAACACAGTGTGGATAAAAATGTGCCTAAACAAATTTCATGAGGCTCTCCAAAGATATTTCTATTATCCAAAATGAATTGTATAAAGAAAAAGCTTAAGTCACATTTATATGAAGTTTGCTTTGGGCCTTTTTTTTTTTTTTTACAGGCGTCTGTGCACTGGCTAAAATCTGTAATTTCACTTACTTCATATGCCATTTTAACTTTCATGAAAAATCAGCCAGATCCTTAACAATCCGTGGGGATATTTGTTGTGTCAAAAACAGTTGACTGATGAGCCAGAGGCTTATTTTTTCTTCAGTGTTGCCCATGGTAACATCAGTGAAATGATTTTCACACTTAACAGGCTCTCTGAGCTTGCCTGCCCCACCATGAGTATCTCAGAGTTTGCCTTACCCACCTCTCCAGCAAGTTTAGTCCTGGGTGCTTCAGTTTCCGCTTGGCTCCGTGGAAAGGTCTAGGAAGTGTGATGTCTGCTGTTGCCTCAGGATACAGATTCAGGGAATGTTTTCTTAATTAGTAGGTGACATCAATCTGAAATAAATCCAACAGTCTCGCTGGCAAGAAAACCAGCCAATATCAGGAAAGAACAATATTAGAAGGTTGTGTAGTCATCAGATGTAATGCAGAGATGGTTCTAAAGAGTTGGAGAAAAAGAAAGAGAGAAACTGCCTCATATGATGCAGAATCTCATTGCTTTTGGCTGTGAACAATAGCTTCTATTTCTCCTATCTCTCATAGTACCAGACCTGGTGCGCAAAAGCAATGGGCGTGTTGAATCTCCTCCCAACTCCACTAGCAGTTCATAAGAGGTAAGTAAAGAAGTAAAGTATTGCTGAGGAGCAGCTGATGTCAGACAACATGAATTCTTGGTGCAGTCAGTATGTCTATATGAGGTT
The DNA here is from genome assembly GCF_964339955.1 of Pipistrellus hanaki. NCBI lineage: Eukaryota > Metazoa > Chordata > Mammalia > Chiroptera > Vespertilionidae > Pipistrellus > Pipistrellus hanaki. The sequence continues at coordinate 160,459,263 of NC_140503.1, read as the reverse complement.
ATGACTTCCAATAACTCCAGGATAAAAGAGTGGAAGTGTGGCAGTGGAAGAAAGTAGATAAAGAGTTCATTTAGACTACGATGCTGGCAAGGAAGCCATAGCTGAAATGAATGACTATGAGGTCCAGTCTAGGCTGGTGGCTGTTTGGCTGGTGGGTAAACAGTATATGGGTCTTGAAATAGAAATTCTGAGTTTGAAAACTGTGTTCATTGTGTCTCAGGAGAAACAGAGGGTATTGGTATCTTAATTTCCCTAGGTCCATATCAGACTGACACAACACTCTTGAGGAAATTGTTTGCTGTACCCCAATTTCCCCCATCTTCTAAATAAGGTTGATATTGCTGTAGAAGCAGTTTAAATCTTGTAGACGCAGTTTGAAGTATGAAGGAGAAGTGATGTCCAAATGCAAGTATGATGGTTTTCAAATTTGTTATTTTGGTATTTTGAGTGCTAAAGGAGTTTCTTGGTGAAATCTTTCTCTTTCATAAATCCAATCAGAAATGTTCAATTTCTGCACACACAAATAGGCAGCTACAACTGGGAAAATGATTCTGTGATTCCACACATTTCTTTGACAAGTCACAAATGAGTTTTAGTGATCAGCTGCAGTGTGTGTGTTAAATTCAAATAATTCATTCTTGGCACAGTTATTTTTTACATTCCCTTGTAGTAGTAAAAAAAAAAAAATAAATTATGCTGCCTACCATTACACATTGTAAAAGCTGTAGATTAGATCTATTTGGAGGGGATATTGCATGCTAAATGCATAAAATGAAATGTCAATAAATTCAACAGTATGTTTTGCCCGTGAACAGAGGGGGCAAAACTTCCCTCATCTTTAGTCAGCAGGCCTGCTAAGATCTTCAGGGAATTTTCTTATCTCATAAACTACAGGAAATGTGAAATGGAGATGATTGTTGACTACTTTTCAGGTACTCAAATGGAAACCAGCTTTTAGAGCTTCGGTTGATCTGGAATTCTTCCCCCTTCCCAAGCGTCCAGAGCCAATAACAGTAACACAGACAGACTGTCAATCTGCTTAGTGCACTTCTGGTTTTCAGAAGGGATGCTTTCTCTTCCAAAGGATGTTCTCACATTGGATTGAACTCTTGTGTTGAAGGGACCAATTTATCCATTAGCATCCTGAGAGCCATTCAACAAAGAAATATATTTTAAGCTTATTTTTAAAAATTTATTTCTATTTTTGAAAATATTACAGATGTCCCCTTTCCCCCCCACTTGACCCCTCTACTTGGCTCCTGCCTCCTCCTCAGGCCTTCACCATACTATTGTCTTGTGTCAATGGGTTATGCATATCCCATACAATAAAAGCCTAATATTCTAAGTGTCCAGTTGTCCATTCAACCAATCAAAGTGTAATATGTTAATGGTATGCTAAGGCTGCTCAACTGCTTCCTATGACATGCACTGACCACCAGGGGACAGATGCTCTGACTGGTAGGTTAGCTTGCAGCTGGCTTCTAGTCAATTGGGTGGGACTGAGTGAGATGGGCCAGACATGCCCTGGAGCCCTCACACGGTCCCTCCCTGGCTGCCAACTTCCGTGTCTCTCCCTGGACCTGATGCACTGGTGGGGTCCCTCAGCCTGGCCTGCACCATCTCACAATCTGGGACCCCTCAGGGGATGTTGGAGAGCCAGTTTTGTCCCGATCCCACAGGCCAGACCAAGGGATCCCACTGGTGCACGAATTCATGCATCAGGCCTCTAGTATGCATATAAGTTCTTTGGTTTATCTCTATTGTTTTTCAAGCCCATGATCATGTAAATACATCCTAAGTGCAAAGGAAAAAGAAAAGTGTACCCAGAATGAGCCAAGTGAGGGAAGTTTCAAGAGTCTTAAGAAAAAATAGTGATGAATATTATCACACTGGAGGTAGTTTGATAGAAAAAGGTCCTTGGGTGTCTGCATGTAGTCCCTGAGTAAATCAACATAGAATTTCTCCCGACCTAATTAACCTTAAATTAAGCATTTCTACTGTTTACTGTGATTACCTCATCAGACAAGCTGTTTCAGAGTCTGTTTTTCCTCAGGGTGTAAAAGGTTCTCTTTGACTTCAAAAGTGAGTTTTCCTCCTCTTAAGCTCAGTTGTTTGGCCAATTCTGTCCAAAATAAATACTTCTTTCTCACCTATTAGCTGTTTAAGGCTGAGTTGAGTCTTTAAATGCATGTGCACGACTCTCCAGCAGACTTTTGACTTCAGTGGGAGCTCTGAGTCTTTGAGGGCCTGATTTGACCCTGTGTTTGTGCTAAGTATATAAGTATTTATGTAATGTTTTCATTTCCTGACCCGCTCAGTATCATTTCTTTGGCAAAATATATTCACTTCCCTCACATTTTCCCCATCTGTTATATTCTTAAATATGTCTATTACTTAGCTTGTTTTCCTTTGATCTATTTTAATCTGGATATGGTTTTCTAAGGACAATGCGTGAACATGCACACATAAACCAAAAGAATACATGGCATTGTTTTCTGCTATACAAATATCTTTACTATCTGGCATCACATTTAGCTTTCCCTATAGCAGGGTATGCATTCATATACAGATTTTGCCTTTACATATATCTCCATCCTGACATGATGAATATATTCTTTCCTTGTATAAATGGAGACAATGATTTCTCTTTTTCTTAATTTTATGGGAAAGAACTTGGTAAGATAGAGAACTAATCTTCATTTTTCTTCTCTTGGTCTAATTCTGGGATTTTTTTTCTTTTTAGGTGAATTCTTATTTGTTTTCCTTTTGTTCCCAAATAGTACATTTTGAAAGCACTGCTGGCTTACCAACCTGAAAAACTGTGACATTCAAGAAAATAGCAGACTGGGTACGAGGCATCTGTGGCATCATTCTGGATTCCAGGTGGGCATTGGAGACACAACAAACGAAAAGCCCCATTTTAATATATTTGCCTGCTCTTGTTTTCTCACTTGACTTCCCAATCTAATTTCTTTGCTGCCAAGGGTTCTCATTCATATCACCATTTAAAATTTAAAAGCAATATATATTTAAATGCAAAACAATGTGCTTACATGGAGACTGCCACTGTGGAAAATGTGACAGTGGGTTTCATTTCAGAGAGTTCTGGATGATCTCCCGAGTGGTAGAACCAGGAGTAAGAAATCTGAGATCATTCCAAATGACTGTAAATAAAACAAATAGCATTTTCTGCTTAATCATGATCTGTGTCTTTCCACATTAGGGAATTTCTGTTTTTATTCATTTGCTCTTTATCATCTTCCTTTTGTGTGACTGTGGTGGCTGAAAATAGCAGAGAGAGCAATTTACAAATTGAGCTTAACAGTAGGCGAGGTGGTAAGTCACCCATTCTTACACTTAGAGGAAACAGAGAAAACCTATTAGTAATGTGCATACATTTTTTGTTTTCCTTAAAAGTCTCCCTATAGACTCAAAGCACCCTTTTGAAATCTTATTATTCTCTGGAATAGGCATGTAATTCAAATGGGGAATTTTCCCCTCGACATCTTGTCCATCCACTCAGGAACACCCCACCCAAGTGATCAATTCAGGGAGCTTGCTACTGTGCAGCCTTTTGGCACAAAGGCCAACAGCAAAGCAAAAATGTGAAAAGCTCAATAAAAATGGAAAATGCTTTATATCATGCAGCATGAATATTTACCAAGAATGCTTGTATGCTTTGTCAAAGTTGTTTTTAGAATATATAAGTTTATGTCTGGGGTTGATAGTCAAACGTGTGCTCCCAGAGCAGTTACCAAGTTATTCTGGTAGTGAAGTAAGAGGGTGGACTACAAAATGGATAAGTTTGAATGTATCTATTTCAACTGCTTTGGACTTTGTTTTGTTTAATGTGCCTTCAAAAAGAAATGATATTCTTCTCTTTCCTGTGGAAGCAGCACCAGAAGTTATGTGAAATAAACCTACTTGTCTGGTGTACAATTTTTTTTCCCTTCTCAGAAATTTCAATACTGAGATCTCTGTATGCACACAGGGTAACAAATGCACGTGTGAGCCCATACAGTGTGTAAGTACCATCTATAATACATTCCTGAAAAGTTATGTATACAGAATAAATAGAAATGAAATCATATTTGAAATGATCCATGGAAATTCAATGTCATGTAACTCCTCTGGGAATTACTTTTAAGTGAAACCTACTTTCATATGTAATCACCCCCACAGGTATACTGGATTTATAGGTGGAACTTTTTTTTTTTTTTTTTAACTCTGTATTTTCTGTTATTAGCTTGTAGAAATGCTGATAAACTTTGAAACAAGAAAACTGAAAAGTGACATAGAATATTTGACATTACCTTCTAGACGAAGCACCAATATTTCTGCAGTTTTCTGAGGTCAGCATCTATTTGTATAAAAGCCAAACGGCTGGTCACTATGACACACATTGACCACCAGAGGACAGATGCTCAACACAGGAACTGCCCCCTGAGGGTCAGCATGTTCCCACAGTGGGAGTGCTGCTCAGCTAACTGACCTGTCCAGGCAGCCCACCAGACCAGTGGCAGCCACTCCCTCCCTCAGTAGTCCTGCAGGTCCAATCTCTGGAGAACAGGCCAGGCACCAATGGACAGGCACCACTGGCCCGATCCCAACAACACCACCAGCCTCCTGGAAATTGACCTTGGGCACCATGGTTGCTTCCACTCCCTAGATGCTCCACAGGAAGGAATTATATAAAAGCGGCTACCAAGTGGTTCCCAACAACCTGCGGTTATGTCAACAGGATGGATCTGGATCCCTGGCTGGCAAGAGCATCTCAATGCCCACCCCAAGGGCCTGTCACATCCCGGCCCCTACCCCACTCCCCTTGAGATGGTCACCAGATGCAGAGCTTATGGCTGGCGAGCATCACTATGGTGGCACAAGCTTCTCTTGATCAGGACTGACTGGGTGCTAGCCCGTGGCAGGCGCAGTGGGGCTGGGATGAGTGGGAGCAGCAGGCAGGAGCAGCAGGTGGCATTGGACTGCTGGTTTTGCTGAAGAACCCCACCCATGCACAAATTCATGCACTAGGCCTCTAGTTAAAAATAAAAAGATAATAAACATGAAGCCCAAGTACCTATGAGAGAACAATAAGGTGCTCACCTCTTTCTTTCTCCTTCACTGTCTCATAGCTTCTGTATCATTTTGATGAATAAGGGGGAAGGAGTTTGGTATTAGCAAATCTCTCCTAGAGCAAGTGGCCTCCTAGAGGAACTGTTAAATTCAATGAAGGCAAGGAAGAGAGCAGTATGGTCTTGAACTTGTGGCTGAATTGTCTATGTGGGTGTGGGAATTTCCTTGAAATAATATCTCCATGACCTGGAGGCCCATTCCATAGAAATTGGATAGTATCCATTAGCATGAATCAGTCATAATATGTTGATAGATGGTTCTGGGTATGCAGGCTCTCTATACCATCCAAATATATAAGCCAGAAGCCCAAAATATCATTACCTATTCTTTAACCTCCATCCCAAAACACTTTTAAGTTTTTGTTTTATGTTAAGAGTCAAATAAATGCATGTGAGTACATAGCCTATCTAATAAAAGAATAATATGTAAATTGACCACATCTCTGCTACAACACAAGCCACGCCCACCAGCCAATCAGGAGTGACTATGCAAATTAACCCAACCAAGAATGCTGCAGCCACATAGCAAGTAGGAGGCTTAGGTTTCCCAGGCAATGGAGGAAGCCAAACTTCCCACACACCCTGGCCAGCCCAGGTCTCTACTCAAGGCTACAAAGTTTCAATTATAGAAGATAAATAAATCCCAGATACTAGGGCCTCCACTTGGGTCACCAGGGGGTGCGGCTGGCCTGAAAACCACCACAGGCCTTTCACCCAGGCCACCCCATGCTCCAAGGGAACCGCCACAATGATCTAGGACACCCTTCAGAGCAAACCAGCCAGCCCCTAGCCATGCACCAGGCCTCTATACTATCTAACAAAAGAGTAATATGCAAACTGACCAGCACTCCAGTACACAAGATAGCTGCCTCTATGTGGTCAAATATGGCTGGCCCCATGTGGACATAAGATGGCCACCACAAGATGGCCATCAGGGGTGGGCAGTTGGGAGGGACCAGATCTACAAGGGAGGGCAGTTTTGAGAGATCAGGCCAGCAGTGGAGGGAAGTTGGGAGGGACCAGGCCTGTAAGGGAAGGCAGTTGGGGTGACCAGGCCAACAGAGGAGGGAAGTTGGGGGCAACCGGGCCTGCAGGGAAGGGCAATTGGGGGGGGGAGAGATCCAGGCCTGTAGGGGAGAGCGGTTAGGGGGGACCAGGCCTACAGGGGAGGGAAGTTAGGGGTGACCAGGCCTGCAGGGGAGGGAACTTAGGGACAAACAGGCTGGCAGGGGAGCGGTTAGCATCAATCAGGCTGGCAGGGGAGCAATTAGGGGGTGATCAGGCTGGCAGACAGAAATGGTTAGGGGAAATCAGGAAGGCAGGCAGTTGGGAGCCAGCAGTCCTGGATTGTGAGAAGGATGTCCGACTGTTCTTTTAAGCCCGATCTATGGATAGGGCTTAAAAGGACAGTCGGACATCCTTCTTTGGGTCCAAGATTGGAGAAGGTGCAGGCTGGGCTGAGGAACACCCTCCCCGCCCTCCCCCCCGCCCCCGTGCACAAATTTCGTGCACCGAGCCTCTAGTATAAAATAAAAGATGAAAGTGACCCTTCTTTTTACACTATAAAAAATTAACTCAAGCCGGGACTGGTTTGGCTCAGAGGATAGAGAGTCGGCCTGCGGACTGAAAGGTCCTGGGTTCGATTCCGGGCAGGGGCATATACCTTGGTTACGGGCACATCCCTGGTGGAGGGTGTGCAGGAGGCAGCTGATCGATGGTTCTCTCTCATTGATGTTTCTAACTCTCTATCCCTCTCTCTTCCTCTCTGTGAAAAATCAATAAAATATATTTTTAAAAAATTAACTCAAAATGGAACATGTACTTAAATGTAAACATTTAGAAAAAAATAAGAAGAAATCTTAGTGACCTTAGATTTGGCAACATTTCTTAAATATAACACACAAAGCATAAAAGAAAATAATAAATAGTGCTTCATCAAAATCTAAAACTTCTCTCTTCCAGAAACATTACTAGAAAAACAAAAGGCAACCCATAGCTTGTTGGATATGTGACATATAAAAATACAATAAAGTGCTTGTATGCAAAATATATAAAACATACTTACAATTCTAATAATGAGAAAATAAGAGCACCCATTTAAAAAAATGAGTAAAAAATTTGAAAGACACTTCACTCAAAAAGATGTGAATGGCAAATAAGCACATGAATGAGCACTCAACAACATTCAAATTAAGGTGGGGGGGGCATTTTACAAAATAACTTGCCTATAATGAGCAAGTGTTAAAGTCATGAAAATAAAGGAAAGAATAAGAAATTATCCAGATTAAAGGGCATTAAAAAGACATGAGAACTAATGGGTGCTCTTATTTTCTCATTATTAGAATTGTCCCTGACTGGGACAATTGGTGAAACTCAAATGGGGTCTGAGGATTAGATAGTATTAATACTTTAGTGGTAATTTCTTAATTTTTATGCTTGCCATTTGCTTTGTAGTTATGTAGGAGAATGGCCTCATTTGTAGGGAATACAAACTAAATATTTAAAGCTGATGATGATACATCATGTCAGAAACTGACTCTCAAATGGTTCAGATAAATAATAGTCTTTTGTAATATACTTGCAACTTCTTTGTAAGTTTGCAATGGTTTCAGTTTAAAAAAAATACAAAAAAAAAAAACTTAATAGCAAACCTACCCTTGGGAAAAGTAGGAAACATATTTATACACACACGTATATTATAGATGCACATATAAATGTATGTAATATAAAGAGTACTATTATGCAAACTGATTCTTATGCCTTACCTTCTGAGGTCCTAATTTAGTTATTTTTATATACTTTAGCAATTTATTATTATTTTTACAAAGCTCCTAGGTAATCAGGTACATACTTAGAGACCCATCTAAAAATCATGTAATTTATCTCCACTCCTCCATTTTGTAGAAAACTAAAAAGGTGAAATCATTTGTTCAAAGTTATATAATTACATACTGGTACAACTAGTATAATGTTGTTGATACCTAAATCTTGTTAAGTACTGGCACAAGTTATCTAAACAAACAGACAAATAAACAAATAAAAATATATTATTAGCATTTTACAGAAAAAAACAAAACAAAAAAACACCAAGGTCTATAATGAGTAAAAAGTTACCAAAGGTTATATAGCTGGTAAGGGACAAAAGCAGAACTCAAACTAAGGTTCGCCTGATTCCAAAGCATAAGCTCTTACTATTACGTCAAGATATGCCTAGTACATTAATTGGCCAGAAATGTTTTTTAATTAGTAAATGTTGAATGGGGCCTCAAGTGTATGTGTATGTTCATTGACAACTCTTTCTATAAGTTTGCAAGTCATAGGAAAAGGGTAACAATTTGCTTTAAACTTTCCAAATAATAGTTTGATTATTACATCTATGTTCTCTCTCTCTCTCTCTCTTTTTTTTTTTCCATTAGTCCTTGATGTCAAAATGCAAGTTTGGGTGGGACACACATTTGGCACAAGTTACTTAGTGTTAACCAACTAAGTAGTTAGCATCAAAGTATTAGATGCTAAAGAGTTTTACATGACTTTATCTAAGTCTTTAATCCTATAAAGATAAAGAGTATTATGTTGATTTTCAAAAATATTGATTCAATTGTTTAGTTAGAAAAATTGGCAGAGACATAAAAAAGGAAACAAGAAACTAAGATGGGACTTTTCACAACTTATGGATGTGGGACTAAGGGTGAATGAAAATGGTAACCACAGAGGTCATAGAGAAATTCCTCACATCTCTTTAATCATTCTCTGTGAGAATGGAGTCATATGAAAATAAATTGTAATTATGGGAAATAAACTGTGCTTTCAGCTTTAGATATGAAAGAGAAACATGTGTATATGTATATATTGATGAAGCAATGGGCATTAAATACTAATTAAAATGTGCTAAAATAAATATATTTTAATGTAAGATTATCAGCACACTATTGTCAGCACATTATCTATAATCAAATTCATACCATAAATTAAGTTCAACTATTATTATCACAGAAGCTGTTACATAAATGTAAAATAAAAAGCATTCATCTTCATGTAAAAACATACACCAAAAAATACACTAGAAGCACACAATTCAGCATTAACTTTAAATTTAATTTCCTAAAACAGAGTGGCACATCTTTGCCCTATATAATTCTTTTAGCTTTCCATCTTGTTTTCTAATATCCTCTTTGAGTACCAGCAGAAAAGAAAGAAATGTCATGATTTATAATGTTCAGTCTCACTGGAAGATATGTCAGACATTTAATATGAAGGGCTAAATAATATATATTATTTGGCATAAATAATATACTAAATAGAAGTACCTATATAAGATTATACTCATAAAAGAAGCTTAGAAGGCAAATAATTATCATTTAAAGAGCATTGTAGTCCAACATTAGCGGTTGCTAACAGCTGGAATTCTCTTGGAAACTAGGCTCCTTGTAGCAAATTCTAAAAAAGTAAAGCATAACGGAGACTATATGAAAAATGCAGCCCAACTAGTGCCATATAGACCAACCAGAGTAATCAGTCAAAAGTAACTAGAGTATTACATTTAATTTTGTCAAATCTATTACATTCTGTTTGCAATCTAAGACTTAAACTCCAGTTCTGTCTTCAGGGTCCTTATTTGCCCCAAAGGATAAAGTGCAGTTATGAGCGATTCTTTGGGTTTAAGCTGATCTAAACTCTCCTGTAACTCTCCTAAAACCTGACGGAAGCCATCAGACAACTGGATGTGTGCTGATCAGCACATGGTTTTAGGACAGATAGCTACTAGGGTTATTGTAAGAAAAATCTAATTGAAGATCATTCCTGCATTTGTGATTGCTAAAGACATTGCTTATAATATCACATGATAACTCATGAACCAAAGATCTATTAGTATAAAGATTATTATACAATCTCTTTAGGGATAGTAGAGTTTCCAATCAGATATCAATAACTAAGAATCTTAAAAATATGGTATATTCATACAGTGGAATACTATTCAGCAATTTAAAGGAACAAGCTAATAATTAACACAGCACTGTGGGTTAATCTCCAAAACACAAGAGACACCAAAGAAGTCTGCACACAAAGTACATATTGCACGATCCCATTTAAATGATGTTCTAGAACAAACAAGCAAATCCATGTTGAAGGAAACGAGGGCATGAGTAATTGACTTGAAGAAAGCAGAGGACCTTTTCTGAGGCGGTGGTTATTTTATACATCTTGATAGGTTACATGGGTGTGTGCATTTGTTAAATCTTCTGAAATTGTAACCCTAAGGATGTGTGCAGTTCATTGCAGAAAAATTAGGCCTTATTACAAAAGATACTAAAAGAAAAATATAGTGTTATTTTCATCCTTTTCTTCAAGATCAAAGAATTTTTTTTAATTCTTAAAAACATCTTTATTTTAAGTTATCTTAAACAGTTCACAATAAGCATGGCAGAATTGGTATCACTCTTATCCACTGAGATGTCCCTGATCTGAAGGCAGCCTGCAAGTACATGTTTTCACATATCTGAAGACAGCATTCATGGGAAGGAAAAACAAGAACCATGGCAAATCTTATAGCTACCTTCATGCAATGCAACAAGAAAAATCCCCTTAGTAATAAGACAGCAATTTGAACAGAAGAGTGCTAGATTACCTTAGGATTATCTTTCCCATTCATAAAAAAATGATTGTGAAAAGTCTGCACTTTACATATCCACTTGGCATGATGGACATACTGAAAGGGACCAAGAAAATATTATAGCTCTCAATCAGCTGCTTTCAGCTATAACTATTTTTACATAATAAAAAAATTAATATACTTTTGATTTTCTGTTAAGGCCTCAGTCTTTTGTCATCCTCTTTCTTGTTTAGTCTTGATTTAACTTTACTGCGCTTTTCACTTTTCCATATTCTTCATACCCTTATGCTGCTATAAGTTATGCTAAACAATTTTTTTTATCAAAATAATCGTGTTTTTTATATATTTTATTGAGTTTTTTACAGAGAGGAAGGGAGAGGGGTAGGGAGTTAGAATCATCGATGGGAAAGAAACATCGATCAGCTCTCTCTTGCACACCCCCTACTGGGGATGTGCCTGCGACCAAGGTACATGCCCTTGACCGGAATTGAACCTGGGACCTTTCAGTCCACAGGCATACCCTCTATCCACTGAGCAAACCGTTTTTTGGCTAAACAATTTTTAACATATGTTTTAGAGTACAGCAGGATGCAAAGTATATATGTAGGCATAGGTTGCCCATAGATTGTAAAGGGCAGATGGGAGACAAAGAGAGGAATGGGGAGAGTTTGTTCAAGAGAGTCAGAAGCAAAATACAACAGTTTATCTGAGAAGGAAGGTAGCACATATATAAAGTGTTAAAGTGCTTCATTGATACTAAGAGAGTAATTGTTTCTTTAGAGAAAGGACTGATATAGGTAAGATCTCTGTCCTTTTTGTTATTTGAGTTATTATGTCTACCTATCTGAATTTTAAACCTAATGTAGGGTTTTGGTAAAGATTGATTAGATAATAGGTTAATTCTACAAGGTGATTAAGTGATTCCCTTGAGGGAGGTAGGCAGTTCGAGAAGATATAATATTTCTTTCAGACCCTTATAGTGCCACTTAATCCAGCTGTTCAAATATGAAGCCATTTAAAGTGCTTTCTACCACTCAGAAGGAAATTCTAGGTAATATGGATAATCAGCACTAATGACATGTCCAGGGGATCTAGAAGGAGGTAGAGATGGTAAAGGGCAGTGCAAGCAGGGAGTGGGTTCCATTGTGGGGCTAAGAAGCAGTTTTAGGGAGAGATTGCTCCCTTAAGATAATGTCTTAAGAATCATTATCTAGACAAACCCTGGATCACCAACTAAAGGGTCCATTCAGGAACAGGGAAAAACAATTATTTGCTTCCTTAAAAGGTGATTCATTGGTTCCTGACATCAAATTTCTGCCTGCAATTCTTGCTCAGAGCCGATGGATTTCACACTGCATTATCCAAAGGCATTATTGAGTTTTGACTTGTTTTACCATGAGGCTCTTCTATCTTATTTGGTCTAAGCATAATGAGAGGTTTTTAAAGGGTTGACAGCATCAAATTTAGGTCGTTGGATAGTGACTGGTTCCTATTTGGCCCAGCACACAAGACATTAGCACCTACACTGTCAGGATCAGGCCTGGGTAGTATATTCAGGCTCCCCATCAAATCTACTGGGTATAGGTGTAAGAAGCAGGCATGGCTATTGCCAAGCGCTGCACTGACTGGAACTGAGTTCAGGATGTCCTTTGTGTACAGAAGCATGTACATGGAGAGAACGACTTAGTTCTTGGTGGCAATGGCTGGTCAGGATCCCAGTACACACTTCTAGTAGGTTATGTATAGTATTAGAGCTCAGGCAAGGAGAGATAAACTTGATATCTTATATGAAGAGACTCATCTGAAAAGATGTGTAGCAGATTTTTGTACCACTAACCTTGGCCTGCAGATTTCATGGTTCATCAAGTTCTGCTAAGTGTGTGTTGTTCAAACTCAGTGAACATGAGAATAAACTGGAAAAGGAGAATAGTTAAAAAGGCATAGATCTGAGCCCGACTTCTAGAGATAATGAGTCAACATTATCTGGGATGGGGTCCCCGAATCTGGGTTTTTCACAAGCACACCTACTGACTTGGGTGTTGATGGACTGTAAAACTCACTTTAAGAAAGTGTGTACTGGGCAGTCACTGATGAAAATCACCCAAGTGATAGATGAGAGTGGAGGAACATGCTGTGCTCGAAAAGTAGCAGGTTTTACAGGACTGCATGTTCTGGATTGTGGCTAAGGTTGAACTTCATCAGAATTCAAGAGTGGGAGAAAAGGCAGGATAGTAGATCTGCTAACAAGGCATAGAGCCCTAGGATCTGGTCCAGCTTGTCATGTTAATATTTCATCTGCCCATCAACTTGGAGGTGATGTGTTAAAAACTGGAGGTCAAGGACACTGTCATTGCTGGAGCAAGGGGAGACAAACTGAAGGTTGCCCAACATGAAGGAATATGTCATCTGAATATTTCTGGAAAATAGAGGATCTCTTGGAATTGGGGCTTGGCTCCCATTTCTTCCATGATCTCTCTACCACAGTGGGATGCCTTTCCCAAAGCGCCAGAGTTTGTTAGTGAAGCAGAATCTAAAAGCCAGAGGGGACCATGAGAACAGATACTTTTCATCCTGCCTTTCTTCTTCCTACCCAAGTGAAGAGGGTGCTAAAATTTCTAAAAGATGTGGAATCTTATAAAGGTCTTAAAACACAAACTGAAGCCTGTTGAGATTTGGATTGTATTTAAATTCAAAGCTAACAAGTGTGGACTTTCTATTATATCCAGAATGAAGCCATTGAACAGTTTTGAAATCAGAGGAGTAATTTATTTGAAGATTGCCAATAATTGTATCATAATTTTGGCTAACCCATTTTAGGAAAAAAAAATTGTTTTTCAGTACAGGAACTTTAAACATTTGACTCTTTTTAAATGGGGCCAGAGTTTTGGTTATACACAGTGAATATATGATTTTTTAAAATGACCCAAAAGATTAGGAAAACCATTCTTTCACAGGGTTTGGTTTTTAAAAGAATATTTTGTACAGATGCTAGCCTGTAATTTTTTCCCCCCATTTCTTTCTCACAAGAATCCTGTGTGAATATATGTGTATGTGCTTTAATTTATGGACAGTAGCAGAATTTTGAACAAGAAAAACGCCACTAGATTTTTGTTGCTGAATGTAGAACATCTGACAGGACGGTATTTGCCGAGAAAACCCAAGTTGCCTTGCTCTGTTTGCACAAGCAAAAGGAAAAGTCCAGGGCATCCATCTGCAAATCAACATCAAAGGCTTTGCACAGAATGCAGGGAGCGCGACATGTATTTAGAGAAACAGTATGAAATCCTTCTGTTACTAGGGCGCTGCTGGCTGTGGCTTTCCCTACTAGCCACGGCCAAGGGCAACTGGGGTTTATGTGTCTGTATTGCTGAGGTAGCTGGTCTTTTTGAGCTGAAGCTCACAGCTCTGTCTTTTGCCCACTCCCCTACCCGTTAATATCTGTTAATGATGCAGATATGCAGCACATTTTATCTGCAATGAAGCCATTGTAAAAACTTTCATAAAATCAAAGGTTTGGGGGGGAAAAGGAGAAAAAGTCAATAAGTGAGCACATCTTCTCTGACACCTAATGCAAAACATGCCATCACCTCATATGAGTCATTCAATGTATAGAAAATTTACTCCACAGAATTATGGCCTTGATACTTAACCATAAAGTCTCTATTTATTTCCCATTATTAATTGAATCAGGTTTTCTTTTCTCCTAATGAGATGGCCTCAGTGTTGCATTTTAGAGATAAGGTGATAACTTAGATCATTCATATGTTCCAAATTTCTAAATTCCACAATTTCACATATTCTAAGCAAGGGATATATCTTTGTAGGCAAAGAAAATCCTAAATTATCTAATACTAGAGGCCCGGTGCAAGAAATTCATGCACAGGGTGGGGGGAGGTGTCCCTCAGCCCAGCCTGCACCCTCTCCAAACTGGGGCCCCTTGAGGGATATTAAACTGCCCACTGGGATCAGGTCTAAACGGGCAGTCGGATATCCCTTTTACAATCCAGGACTGCTTGCTCCCAACTGCTTGTTTTCCTGCTTGCCTGATTGCCCCTAACCACTCCCATGCCTGCCTGATTGATGTCTAACTGCTCCCTTGCCAGCCTGTTTACCCCCAACTTCCCTCCTCTGCTGGCCTGGCCAACCCTAACTGCCCTCCCCTGCAGGGTTGATCACCTCCAACTGCCCTCCCTTGCAGGCCTGATCCTTTTCAACTGTAGGCCTGGTGCCTCCCAACTGCCCTCCGCTGCTGGCCATCTTGTGGTGGCCATCTTGTATCCACATAGGGGCAGGATCTTTGACCACATGGGGCAGCAATTTGTGTGTTGGAGTGATGGTCAATCTGCATATTACCCTTTAGATAGGATAGGATTAGATAGGATAGAGGCCTGGTGCATGGGTGGGGGCCAGCTGGTTTGCCCTGAAGGGTGTCCCAGATCAGGGTTCCCTTGGGGCATGAGGTGGCCTGGGCAAGGGGCCTGTGGTGGTTTGCAGTCCGGCCACACCCCCTGGTAACCCAAGCAAAGGTCCTGGTATCTGGAATTTATTTACCTTCTACAATTGAAACTTTGTAGCCTGGAGCGGAGCCAAATACCCTGCTCACTCTGTGGCTGCTACCATTTCTGTTTGGATTTGTTTACCTTCTATAATTGAAACTTTGTATCCTTGAGTGGAGGCCTAGGCTGGCCAGGGCAAGTGGAAAGCTTGGCTTCCTCTATTGCTGGGGAAACCCAAGCCTTTCAACTGTTCTCTGTGGCTGCAGCCATGTTGATTTGGGGTTAATTTGCATACTCACTCTGATTGGCTGGTGGGCGTGACTGGTGGGCTTGGCTTGAGTGGAGTGATGGTTAATTTGCATATTACTCTTTTATTATGTAGGATGTTGGAAGATGTATGATTCACACTGCCCCCAACCCATGCTGCTGATACAAGCTATGAAATCTTTCTTCCCTCTTTTTTTTTCACTCCTTCTCACTTTCTCCTTTCCCCTTCCTCCTTTTTCTCTTCCTCCCTCTTTCTCTTTATTCCCTCTCTACACCACTTTTTCTTTCTTTTATTTCCTTTTCTGTCACTGCCTCCTCCTCTCCTTGCTCCTGCTGCTGCTCCTGTTTTTTTCTCTCTCTCCAGCTTGGTAAATTTTTACAAAGTGAACATCCTGTGTAACCAGCATCTTGATCAAGAAATTGAACTACATTAATACCCCAGAAATCTTCTTTGTGTCCCTCCAAATTATTAAGCACACCCCCCTCTCCCCCAAAAAACCCCTCTCGTCACTATTCTAATCTGTAGTGCATAAATTAGTATTGCCTATTTTTAAACTTTATGTAAATGAAGTATATACTGTCTTGTGATTGGCTTGTTTTATGTAATATTATGTAAATTTATCTGTTTTGTTGCTGTTAGAAGTAGTTTATTCATTTTCATTGATGATTGACTAGAAAAAAGACAGAACAGGTTCAGGAAAACATTCTTTCATGTAACTTGGCTTTTAAGAAGAGTCTGTAAATAAGTATACTTTGCCGATGGATATGACACGAGAAAAGGCATATATGGGGACCCACAGGGAGGACAAGTTCTGGAGATAATATTTATTTGTAATGCAAAATAAAAATGTCCCCCTCCCTCCCCCCCCCCCCCCCCCGCAATGTCCCATCTCTGTCCATCTTGCCTTGGAAAATTATGGCCGGAAGTAGAGTCAATGCTCAGATAGTCTATGTCACATCAAAGCTTAGCTCAGTCAAACATCCAGCCAGCTTAGCTTCTGTTCTGGGCTGCAGTCTCCCACCTAGAATCTGCATTTGGAGTCCCCGTAGCCATTGGTTTCAACTGTTTTGGCCTCGTGGCTACTAGAGGGAGAATGGGCCAGTGCACAGGGCAAGTGCGGGTCACTGAGTGAGAGAAACCTTCTTTGTTCCCCTGGAATTATGTATTCTCAGTTCTGGGATGAACCACAAGCTTTTCAAAATAGTCAATCAGTTCCTAAACTTTTATGGACTTCTGATGAAAAGTGTCTTAAGTATGGCATTGCAAAAAAAAAAATTTTCTAGAATCTAGACAGAAAAAAAGTTAGGTAGATAGGTGTGGGACCATGGGAGGAGGAAGTGAAACCAGATACCCAGCTAGGCGGAGTTGCCAAGGCACCCCAACTGGTCAGGGAAGGAGTGCTTCCACAGAGTCATGAACTTTAAAGTGTATGGGTATTGCTAAGACAGACAGCTTGCAGATAACCAATCAGAAACTAACAAGACTGTCTCTACCCCCTATTAAAAGGCATCCATCACCTTTCCCAGGACTGGCTTCTCCCAATAAACTTTGGTTCCATTGGTGGATCTTGTCCGCAATTTCATTTTTCGATTTTCAAAGACAAGAATTTGGACTCAACACCCAATATTTTCGGTTTCAGAATGACTTTTATGTCAATATGGGATTCATTCTCCTTCCTGCCTTCAAGTCTCATTGACTAAGATATGTTCAGTGCGGGTCACTGAGTGAGAGAAACCTTCTTTGTTCCCCTGGAATTATGTATTCTCAGTTCTGGGATGAACCACAAGCTTTTCAAAATAGTCAATCAGTTCCCAAACTTTTATGGACTTCTGATGAGAAGTGGGTGGTGGGGGAAGAGGTAAGTGACAGGGTGCCCTTTGGGAGCTGTTTCTGATTACCTGTTGCTCCAAAACTTTATAGCTTAAATCAGCAATAATTATATATCATATTTCATATATTTCATGGTTTTGTGGATGGGCTGGTTTAATTTGGAACTGCTCAGTTTGTGACAAGGTTGCAGATGGATTATGACAGAGGCTGAAGGTTCTCTAGGATCAGCTGGGATGCCTGGAAGCTGCATGTCTCCCTGTCCATGTGGCACCAGAGCCGCTTCTCTCCATGTGGCTTCACTAGCAAGGTAGTTGACTTCTTACAGAGTAGTTCTGGGCTGTGAATACCTGGAAGCACTGCTCCGTAGAGACCATCCGTGGAGATTAACTGTCACAAGGGGCAAAGCAGACTTCCTGAGGAAGTGTATGTGTTATTTGATTAAAATAATTTTAAATATTATAATAAAATATATGGGGAAAGAGTAAAGCTATTACTTCTATAATTAAAAAAAAGCTTGACCAAACTTTTCTGTCCAGTGGAATACACCAATAATAGCCCACAATTCGCAACTAAGGGGCTGATTACCTAATTGTTATAGGATCTTGGGAAAGGATGCCATGAGTTTGGGCTGTTGTGTTTTGCTTTGTTGTTTTGCTTTTGGAGGGGGAGCAGCACATCAGAAAAAATGATCATATGTTTAGCTGTTAGCAATTAGGATATCAAAATGAAACTTTGATACGCTGACTTTCTTGGCTTCCTCTGTGGTTTACATTTATATTGACTTTTGGCTCAGGCAGAATCCTTACCATGTATTTTTATTAGATTAGAAAGAAAACAAAGTGTGCTCAGGATTAATGCATATTTGCTTCCCCACACATCTCCACAAACATGTTCAAAGTTGAAATTTTTGCATGACTCTACAAAAGAACACACACAACTTTTTCATTCAAGTTTGATCCTACTTTCTCTTTATGACCATCCAACTTATTCCCTGGACACAGAATTAAAACAATGAAACTCCCATTAGTTTCTACATTCATTAGTGATAACATCTAAAATTTCAGACTTTCGTTTAACTGGGAAATTTTCTCTGCTCCCCAGAGAAACTCCACAAGGTCATTGGGCCCCTCATTAAAGAGCCTGACCCTTGGGAAGGTGTGAAGAGGCTTTATTCCAAAGATGATATTTTCACTACCCCACACGGAGTTCTACTTCCATAAATAAAACAACCTAACTTGAATAAGTCAGGTCACTTAAAGTCAAGCTCTGAAACTATAAGCTGTGCTGAACAGTATAGGGAAATATATGTCTGATGCAGCCAATGTTTTTTTTTTTTTGTTTGTTTTTTTTGTTTTGTTTTTTTTTCAACAGTACCTTAATAAGCCCAAGAATAGTTGAGCAAAAAAAAAAAAAAAAAAAGAAAAAAAATATTTGAAAATGGCTTTGTCTCTTTTGAACAATAAATAATAGATTTATTGATTCAGGCTCTAGTCAAAGCTGGGACATAAATATTATTCATCTCCAACTCTCAAAGCCTAACTCACTGCTTGGCACTCAGAAAATATTTAAATAACATTTGATGAATGAATCAGTGAATATATTATATACCCTATAATCTTCCACCTTACCCCTCAACTGGGATGCTGGGTGCTGTGTCATGTAGTCTTTAACTTTGTCTTGATTTGCATGACATTAGAAATTAAAATTGTGACAGCTTGATGACTAAATTTTTAAAAACCCATGTTTTCTCTTGCCTCTTATCTCTATACTATTATGACCTGGATATTATTAAATGTTAGTGAATCATGTTCTTGAAGGCTAAATGGAAAGATGCTCCATTCTGTACTCACAATTTGGCTCCTACCATGTTTTTTCCATATTCAAAAAGAGTGAAATGTCTGACAATCATTCCAGAACTGATAGAAGACATTGTAGAAGCACAGTGAGTTCAGGGAAAAAAAATCCAAAATGCAGAGAAATTATAAAACATTAAACCAAATATTTAAAAATATCAACATAAACTCAATAAGAGAGAAAGGACAGAATAAACTTCTCATCAGCAATATTACAGGCCAAAGGACAATGGAATATTGTCTTCTAAACTCTCAATTAGGAAAGAGGAGAAAATAAAGATATTTTTAGACACACATTGAGAGAATTTGTCAGTGTAGGTAACCAGTTATTAATATAAGGAAGGTAGCTAGTTTTTAACATAAGGAAGAAAGCAGAAGGGAACTACATAAGCTTAGTAAACTGGGAAGCCAAAGAAGATAGTAGGACAGCATCCTATCTAAATTTACAGGAAAACAGACTCATTCGCACGCTCCAGGAAACTTCCCCTCTCTCCCAGCTCAGAACAGACAGGAAAATCTCCCCAGGGCTGTTAAAGAAAATTCCTCTGCTGAACTTTGGGACATGTGCACTGAGAGCCAGGTGATGAAATAGAGAGACAGGGCCTAGACTGGAAACAATCAGAAAGCTAATGGGATTGACTAGAGGGCTTGAGACCCAGTAGAATTTGCTGGGACGAGAGCTCTACCCAGGCCCAGAAAAAGCTGGGAATTTGGGTTGAATAGTTTGAATAGTGCTTTGTTCTTGACCTGAACCAAGAAGATATATGGAGTATTAACAGGAGCCTCGTGGCAGTGCTTTAGAGCCTGCCCAAGGGTGCATTAATTCCCCTAACTCACAATAAAATCTTGCCCTCATGTTTTGAACTTCTCCATGCATGTGCCTTTGAAATTCTTTTCTCAGGACATCGCGAAATAACTTACTTTCATAGGCAACAAACTGAGCATGTAGACACCCACCATAGGGCTACTAACAGATATAACTTTAGTAACAAGAAATTTAATCTAAGAGAAAAGAGTGAATTGTGTGAAGCAATGTAAACAAATTGGTAAAATAAGCAAATTGATAAGGAAAATAAAAACAACATTTAGTTTTTAAAAAATGAATAAAGACAAAAACGGATGGGCGTTAAAAACAAGGAAAGATAAAAATGCTAGAAAACAATAACATAGAAATAAGAGTTGGTGATCAAAGTTAAAGTAATGTGTCTTCTGTTGTTTGAAGACTAAATGTTAATTTTAGACTTTGTTAGAGTAAATATGTATGTTAAGATTTTAGGGAGAGATGTGAAAATAACAGAAATATTAGATATAACTTCAAAATCAGTAGAGGATTAGAAAAGGGAGAGTTATATAATAAATGAGCATAATAAACAAGAGAGAATTTTAAATAAAAACATATCTGGAAAACACAAAATAACAGTACTAACACCTGTTAAAGTATAAAAACATTCAAACCTGTAAATAATTTTTTGAGTTTATTTGAGCCAAACTGTCAACAATTGCCGGGAAGCAGAATTGGAACATATTGGGATAATGCTTCAGAGAATGGACGTTTTTCAGCTATTATTATAAATTATCATCAAAAGTGGAGACATAAGTGGGTTACATGACATCCATTGGTGATGGATTAGTGAGGTGAAAGAAAGCAAAGTGAGGAAACCTCTGGAATGGGATACAAAGTAAAATGATAGACATATGCTTATTTTACAGAGGTGGATATAGGCTAGTTAACAGCCAGCAATTAAAATGATAATGATAACAATGAGGGAATTTGTGGTCTCTGTCCTGGCACCATTTGTTGTGCCATATAGGGTCCAGAAAAAGGGAAGTTACAAGTTACCCTGACATTTCACAGGTATGTTATCTTAGATGCAAAAAGACAATAGGTTCAGTAAAGATTAAAGTTGATCCTTGTCAGGGAAGATACTGGCTTCAGTCATGACTACCCACTATAAATTGCTTTTTAAAAAAAACAAAACAAAAAAGATTATTGATTTCATAGTGAAAAGGGAGAGGGAGAGAGAGATAGAAGCATCAATGATGAAAGCAAATCATTGATTGGCTTCCTCCTGCATGCCCCACAGTGGTTATTGAGCCCAAAACCCAGGCATATGACAATGAATCAAGCTGTGACCTCCTGGATCATATGTTGATTCTTAATCATTGAACCACACAGGTTGGGCATAATTGCTTTTTTAATTAAAGGTTTTAATTTCAGACCATCTTTTGTGGTTATTTTAGGTCTCTTGCTTTTGCAAGGCTGCTCCGCAGGCCTTCCTTAAGTTAGGTTAGCATGTGGCCCCTTTTTGTCCACACAACTATTATAATATATCAGTAATCACAATGCATGTAACAAATTAAACTCAGACATTCAGACTGGATTTTTTTAATATGCTATTTAAAAATGTCCTTCAGTTTTAAAAAATTCTACATTTTTTGCTGTTTATAAGAGGAAACATATTGACATTGAAAGTTTGAAAATAAAGTTATGAAAATAGAATTATAAAATTTTTTTTATATGATACAGCCATACAAACACTAGAAAATTTAAAGTAAAAGCATTACATAAAAGAGAAAGTTACCAAGAAAACATAAAAATTTCATGCCTGTAAACATCTAACACTATACTCTATGAGTCTATCAATTTTATTTAATTCAAAATTTATTCTTGACTTATTAAAAACCCTCAGTAAATTTGGAACAGGAACAAACTTCCTTTAATTCATAAGAGGCATCTACAAAAAACATACAGCTAACATCATACTCAATGATGAGAGGCTGAATACTTTCTCCCTAAGTTAGGGAACAAGGCAGGGATGTCCTCTCTCACCATTTCTATTCAGTATCAATATTGTGCTGGAAGTCTTATCCAGTGTAATAAGACTAACTAACTAAATAAATAGGATACAGATAGGAAGGAAATAAAACTGTCTCTGTTTGCACACAACGTGAGTATCTACATAAAAAATCCCAAAGAATCTATAAAAATGCTTCTGGAAATACTGGCTTTAGTACAAACACAGGCTACAAAGTCAATATAGAAATATCAATTGTAACCCTGGCCAGTGAGCTTAGTCAGTTGGAGCGTCATCCTGTACACCAGAAGGTTTCAGTTTGATACCTGGTAGGGGCATGTATGGGAGGCAACTGATGTTTCTCTCTTTCCTCCCGCCCCTTCTCTCTCTCCTCCTTCCCATTTCTCTAAATCAATGAAAACATATCCTCAGGTAAGAATTTAAAAAACGAAAGTCTATCATATTCTTATATTCTGGCAGTGAAAATATGAAATTTAAAAAACAATACTAGCTGAAACTGGTTTGGCTCAGTGGATAGAGCATCAGCCAGCAGACTGAAAGGTCCCAGGTTTGATTCCAGTCAAGGGCATGTACCTTGGTTGTGGGCACATCCCCAGTGGGAGGTGTACAGGAGGCAGCTGATCGATGTTTCTCTCATCAATGTTTCCAACTCTCTCTCTCTCTCCCTTTCTCTCTGTAAAAAATCAATAAAATATAAAATAAATAAATAAAAAATAATACTACTTATGGTAGGATGTAAACAGCAAATTACTTAGGTATGAATTATAGAAAATGTGTTCAGTTTCCATACAAAGTATAAAGCATAATGAAATAATTCAAAGAACTAAATAACTATACAAGTAAAATGTGCCAATGGATTTTAGTACTCAGTTTTGTTTAGTCTGTAGATCTATAAATTCAATGCATTTCTAATAAAAATTTCAGCAAGCTCTTTTGTAGGCATTGACAAGTTGATTTCAAAATTTACATGGTAAGGCAAAGGAACTAACAAAGGCCAAAATGATTCTAGAAAAGAAGAGTAAAGCTGTGGTTCAGTTAATAGTATCAAACCAATGTTACTGTCTTAGTTTTGATAAATGTATCATGGCAATGTAAAATGTTAACGTTAGAAGAAACTGAGTGAAAAGTATATGGGAACTCATCGCAAGAATCAAGTCAAAGATTTGGAACATAAAGAGCCAGAAGACACTCCTCCGCAGAAGCAAGAAGACAAGAGAATCCAGAAAGTTGAAGATAATGTAAGAAACCTCTGGGACAACTTCAAGCGAACCAACATCAGAATTATGGGGGTCCCAGAAGAAGAGAAAGAGCAAGATACCGAAAACATACTGGAAGAAATAGTGTCAGAAAACTTCCCCCACCTGGTGAAAGAATTAGACTTACAAGTCCAGGAAGCACACAGAACCCCAAACAAAAGGAATCCAAAGAAGACCACACCAAGACACATCATAATTAAAATTCCAAAAGCAAAAGTCAAAGAGAATATTAAAAGCAGCAAAAGGAAAGCAGGTAGTTACCTATAAAGGAGCACCCATACTATTGTCAGCTGATTTCTCAACAGAAACCATGCAGGCCAGATGGGAATGGCAAGAAATATTCAAGGTGATGAATAGCAAGAATCTACAGCCAAAAATACTTACCCAGCAAAGCTATCACTCAGAATCGAAGGCCAGATAAAGAGCTTCACAAATAAATAAATAAATAAATAAGCTAAAGGATTTCATCACCGCCAAACCAGAATTATATAAATTGCTGAAGGGGATTCTCTATGAAGAGGAAGAAAATAAAGATAAAAATTATTTACAACAAATACATAATATCAACAAGTGAATCTAAAAACCAAGGGAATTAAAAAAAAATCTGATGAACAATATTAATGTGAATATAATAGAATCAGAGGTATGGAAGGGGAGTGAACTGACGAATCTTGGGGAAAAGGGGAATGGGGGTGCGGGAGGAGACTGAACATAAACTGTGCACCTATGGATGAAGACAATGGGGGGTGGGGAAAGGGCAGAGGGTGGGGCGGGGACCTGGTGGAAGGGAGCAATGGAGGGAGGAAAAAAAAAATGAGGAACATTTGTAATAATATGAACAATAAAGATTTATTTTAAAAATAGAATCAATGAAAAAAATATCCTTGGGTCAAGGATTAACCATAAAACATATTTGGATAAAAAAAAACGTATATGGGAACTTTTCATACCATCTTTGCAATTTTTCAATAAATCTAAAGTCATTTAAAAATAAAGGATCTATGAACATTCAATTCAATTCCCACTCACCAAATTGGTAAATATTAGGAAACAGAAATTGGTAATCCCATGCATGATCCCTGGTTAAGCCATTAAACTTTATTTTGCAGATAGGCATTTTGCACAAGGGCTAAGGCAACATCCGTGTCCTGTTGACCGATTTTCTCCACTCTCCACCTCCTCATCACCACTGCAATGGCTCTGCTAAGGGCATCGGCAATCAAAAGAAGGACAGGACTTGTGCTGTTGCTCATGCTTTCCATGTAAACAGTTTTTCCCTCATCCTGTTTTCCCTAAAACTTTGACCTAATTTCTTTCACATGCTGATCTAATTCTCATGACTGCTAAAAGGCAGCTAAAAATATCAGCAAGGTCTGCTGAAGTTCAGAAATGAAGACCCCATTCATTCAAGCACTGCACTCTTGAGTCATCATTTCTTTAAATGCATGACACAAATATATTCTTTTCTCTCTTCCATGGATAATTTTACATTAAGACATCATTAGAAAGTAGCATCCGGGCTACTTGTCAAACCACACTAGCTGAACTCATCTTTTTTCCCTGTACTAAAAAAAAAGGTGCTTAGTTCACATTATGGATTTTCAATTAGCAGTAATAATAAAGAGCAGTGTGTAGTGTTCAGAAGACTTCACTGCTGCTTTTACAGCAAATCTTTAAGTTCAATGATCAAGTTGTTCCTGATACTTAACAAAGGCACATATTCATTTCCCCAGAAAGTTAGTGCATTTGTGGGTTCATTTTTCAATAATTTTAATTTCCAGGCATTTCTTCACACATGGGAATATTTGTTCCTGGAGAGGCTCCATCCAGGCAGAACTGGAGAAGCAGGAGATTGGGAAGACAACATACGTTTTAAGTTGGAGATGCACCCTTGGTTTTTTTCCTCCTTGTTTTCTTCCAGCAGTCATTTTATCCATTACATTTCTACCAACAGAAAAGCAACAAGGCAGATGCCTTGGGCAGAAGAATTAAAGGAAAAGATCTATAACTCTTTATTCATTAACAGAAACTATCAACACAAATATGACTCCCAAGACCAGCTTACAGTGACTGAGAATCAAATGTTAGCTTTTGCAAAGTGCAAAAGAGGCAAATTGATTGTTCAAAGCCTCTATTTCCCCCACTTTAATGATCTCTCCTCTTTTCTGGATAGCCTCCTTCTTGGTTTCAGAAACAGCTCCTTTTGGCTCTATGTTCTCCACCAAAAACTTACCTTCAAACAAAAATCTACTAATATCCACTCACAATTTAGCATTCATTTAAGTCAGTATGTCATTACTTTCAGGAATACTTGTAATTTGAACTTTCGTCCTAATTGAGGAAAAAGTGACTTGTTTCTAAGATTAAAAGTATTTGAGCCATTAATGATACTGAGAGAGAAAAATGTACAGAAAATAGACAGAAGGCAACCTTACAGAAGTCTCAGAAATATGTTTCCCCTAAGGCTGGCACAAATGAAAGCCCTAAAAGGTGTTATTGTGACTGACTGTAGTTTCAGGTTAAATCATCAGAGCAAGTATTATCTTTCCTTCTCTCGTTACTTGACTTGTTGTTACTTTATTCTTAGTTCAGTTTGACAAATAGGGGTTTTGCCAGGGGGTTTAAGAGAGAGTGAGCTGAGTTCCATGCACATCCAAGGCCCGTGCCGCTGTCCTCCCAGGTTTGAACGCACCATGTGGTTTGCTGCAGTGGCATTTCTCTTCATTCTAAAACACCCCTTAGTTTGTGTGGCATCCATCATTTTGCTTGTTGACTTAGTTTCATTTTCTGTTTTTCTGGTCTGCTCAACCGCCTGTAACAGCATTAAATTATTCTTCTGATCTTTCTGTTTCCCTGAGTTCACTGGAATTTATGGAAGTGTTTAAACCTAGAGGTAGATGCCGTTATAATGATAAAGGTGAAAGGAAAATTGCACACTTTCAGGGGGCAACACCCTTCAATAGAAATGCCATCATTTCATATTTTGTTAGGAGGACATGTTTACAACCTGTAGAGAAGTCAATATAGAGATTTAGAAATGAAACAGACCTTAGAGAGGTCCAGCACAGCCTCATTTTACCGCTGTGGGCACACTGGTGCTTCCGAAGGTAAGTCACAGTTATTTGGGGGCGGAATTGGAACTTGAACTTGGTGTTTCCTACTCAGTTCCATGCTGTATCTACCACAGTGTACTGACTCTTTTTTTAAAAAATATATATTTTACTGATTTTTTACAGAGAGGAAGGGAGAGGGATAGAGAGCCAGAAACATCAATGAGAGAGAAACATCGGCCAGCGGCCTCTTGCACACCCCCCATTAGGGATGTGCCTGCAACTAATGCACATGCCCTTGACCGGAATCGAACCTGGGACCTTTCAGTCCGCAGACCCATGCTCTATCCACTGAGCCAGACCGGTTGCTGACTCTTTAATTCTTATTCTTAATGATGGAAGAATGCGAGGAAAAGTGAACAGTTACCAAGTAGGAAAAAATACACAGAATGTTTCCTCATTTAATTTATAACATCAAAGTCTTACTTTAGAGTACTTTGTCTCATACTAAAATGACCATCTGCTTGTGAAAATCAAGCCATGGTGTGGGTTGGAGGAGGCATGTTAATTCTCCCTCTCCCTCACCTACATGTGTTCAGTCCCTGAGGTGTGGCCCTGCTCTCTCTGTAGTGTCCTGTTGCCATTCTTTCTTTCATGCACATTGCTTTTCTTGTTGCTCAGAACATGATAAGGGGACACCTAGACTTTTGCAGTAAATTTTTAAATATATATATTTTATTAATTTCTTTACAGAGAGGAAAAGAGAGGGAGAGAGAGTTAGAAACATCGCTGAGAGAGTATCATCGATCAGCTGCCTCTTGCACACCTCCTACTGGGGATGTGCCCGCAACCAAGGTATGTACCTTTGACCAGAATCGAACATGGGACCCTTCAGTTCGCAGGCTGAAGCCCTATCCACTGAGCCAAACCAGTTTTGGTGCAGTAGATTTTTAAACTGTTAATCTTTGATTAGAGTTCCTCTCTCCCCCTTTCCATCCATGATGATGAAAAGAGCCACTAAACTAATCTTCCTCAGATAACACCTTCAGCATAATGTCATCATCAATGGGATCTCAGATGTCTGTCTTCTGACTTGTTATTCTGTGATGTTGAGGCTCTGATCCCTTCACTGTTCTCCTGTTCTGTGATTTTTCTTTTCTGGTCCTATGTGTTAGCCATCCTAAATAACTTTGCTGTAGGGCAGAGTGACCGCAGGAGTTTTGTGGTCTACAAGAATGACTAGGGGCTTGAGGGATATTTACAAACTAAAGGCACCCCCATTTTACTTCTGTTTAAATTACTTTCTCTTATAGTCACATTTCCCCAGTGGGAAAGGTCAAGCAGTGCCACATTACTCACCACTATTTTCCTTTTCGCCCTTCTGTCTTGACACTGCCATGAGAATGAATTACCTGGACTGGCCACGCAAGTAGGAACATGGTCTCGCTGCGCGGTTGACCAGCAATGTCTTGAGAGTTTTCTAGCTTCGGCCTGGGTTATGAATGTTTCCTCTTGGAGAAAAATAACAATAATCAAGTCTACTTAGTCAGGCAGCATACATTCTTTCTTTCTTTCAATTCAGTGAATATCATTAATATCTTTGCAAGCACTATGTTTAAGCCTTTACCAAATTGACCCAAATCAGAAAAAAAAAAAAAAATCAATCTAAGAAGCTTTGCATAATTCCAAAGGCCAATTTTTTTGCCACTCACATTGTGAGCCATTCCTCAATACTTGGCTAATACATCTTATCCTTCTTTCATAAATCATGTTTTCTGGGAAAAACCTCAGTTGTTACCACAAAAAGATCATTCTTACTTTAATCTTAAATTGAAAATTATCTTTAAAAATCAGTCACTTTTGCTATTTAGATGGAGCTTTTTTCCCTCCTGAAATTGGTAGAATATACTAGGTATACTGGTTAATAATGCTGATTTTTTTCAATAGGTGGAATTACACACATGTTGATATATATGTGATTTGATATGTATGCTATTTTGTCGTATTAACAGCAGGCTTCAAAACTTCATGTGTCAAATTTTCTGAAGGTGTTAACATCATAGATAAAGTGCATTGCCACATTAGAACAAGTGATAATCTGAAGAAGTAAGGTCTGGTGAATACAGCAGGTGGGTTAATACTTCCCAGGCAAGATCTTTTAACGTGTCTTTAACTGGTTTTGAAGTGTGTGATGATGTGTCAGCATGAAGCAAAATTACTTTGCTGTGTTTTCTGGCCTATTCTGGTCGTTTTATGATTAAAGCATGGTTGAAATTGATTATTTGTTGTCTGTAGCAATCAATATTAATGATTTCACCTGGTTTTAGAAGCTCATAGTACACCACACCTTCCTGATCCCACCAAATGTAGATTTGGCCTTGCAGTCAATGTTGATGGTTTTGTGCATTTGGGATTCTCAAAATATATCCACTTTTCATTGCCAGTCACAATTCGATGCAAAAAAAATTTTCTTTCGTGCTATTGAAGCAACATTTTACTGATGACTTTTCATTTTTCCATTTGTCTTTTGTTCAGATGATGTGGCACCCATTTTCCTTCCTTTAAAATCTTTCCCTTTGCTTGTAAATAATAGGAAATTGTTTGCTGAGCAACGTTCAATCTTTCTGCAAGTTGTTTTTGAGTTTGACATGCATCTTCATCCAATAATGCTTGTAAGTGTTGGTCTTCAAACTTTTTCAGTTGACCTGGATGTTCTTTGTCTTTCACATTAAAATCATCACCTTTAAAGCATTTAAACAGCATTCACAAGTATCTTGAGATGGAGTATATTCACCATAAGTTTCCCAAAGTATCTGATAACTTTCAGCAGCACTTTTCAAAATAAAGTAATGGATTAAAACTTCCCGCAAATGCTCCTTTTTTGGCAGAAAATTCGACATTTCTAAGTTTAAAAGTATCTATGATGTTAACACCTTCAGAAAACTTGACATATGAAGTTTTAAAGCTTTTTGTCAATACAACAGAAAGCATGCACATAAAATCACATATCTATCAACATATGTGTATCTCCATCTATTGAAAAAAATCTGCATTATTAACCAGTACATCTACTATAATAAATAAAACAATGTCATCAAAAGTTGTTCGCAAGGACATACATTTCTAAGTATATGTATAAAATGGTTTCATATTTATTAGTAACACTAGTGGCCCAGTGCACAAATTAGTTCACCTTGAAAGTAACTATGGGCCATGAGGTGCATTAGGCACAATGGCAGGTCTCCACCAATGCTCCATGCCCCCGCCTGGCCCCTACTGCTACAGTCCCCAGTTCCCTGTCTCTAGGCAGTCCCACTCATGCTGCTGCTGCTCCCATTTGCTGACAGTGCCGGCCCTGCTTGTACCTGCTGACAGTGTGGATCAATTGGGGCTGGTGTCAGGAGTGGGTCTGAGTGGCAGCTGCTGCCCTGATTGCCCCCCTGGAGCAGGGGGATGTGGAGAAGCCCTCAGGGACGATAAGAGCCAGCAGCCACCACTCACACCTGCTGATGGCACTGAATGATTTGGACTGGTGCCAGGCACCAGCAGTTGGTGCGAGCGGAGGCTCCAGGGCAGGCAGTGGATGTGAGCACTGGTCAGGATTGCAGTGCATGGGAGCCAAGACTTTTCGCTAACCACCAGAGGCTTGCCCCAATGACAGTGACCACTACCTGACCTTGGTCTGGCACTGCCACTCACCTGCTCCACCATCCCACCGCGACCAACACCTGCACATGCACCCTGGTGGCCAGCACACATCATAATGATTGGTTGTTTGGTTGTTACAGTTGTTCCACTATTCAGTCTATTTGCATATTAGCTTTTTATAATATAGGATTATACAATTCAGCATTTTTAAAAATGAATTTGAATATTTTACATCAAGCACTATGTAAGACAGCACAGATACAAAGAAGAAGAAAGCATAGTCCCTACTATCAGGGGTCTTATCCACCAGGAAGGACTGTCATTTAAAGAATCATTATAATTAAATGTGCCAAGTGCTATATTAATATACTAACAAACTATCACACAAATGTTATAATGATAATTACCGGCTCCTAACCTATATATATTTTGAAACGTTAAAACCTTCCCTTTATAATAGGAATAAGCACTATATCAACTTAACCTGTTTAGTGGCTCTCTGCAGAATTGAGTGGAGAAGAATTAGAAACAATTTCCAAACTCAGCAGAAAAAAAAAGTTTTGATTAATTACTGATGGTAACCATTGGCTTAGGGTAGAAAGAGGGCACTTGCATATCATATATTTACCCACTTCTAATCTATAACATGCAACTATTATGTCAAGTTTTTTCTACCTTATCAGAGATTCTAAGACATCATGGTCACTTTTGCCAAAATTCTCATCATTTTCACTTCACTACGTGGCTCCTTTATAAGGATGTTAAGTTGAGAACAGTATTCTCTTCATCCCTTTCTTTACCATCTGAGTGGAGACTGTTTGCAAAGAGGTGAAGAGTTTACTTGATTCTCTCTGCTTTAGGGAAATGATATTTCCAGCTGATATTCAATCCCAACTCTGCTAAATTCATCTTTTTAATCCCATCACTACTGTATTTATCTCTTAGACAGTATTATGACCTGCATCAGAATGTCTTGGCCAACAACTAAATGGAATAGATTCTCTAATATTAAATTAGTTAGAAATTTCAAAGTCCCAAATTAGTCAAAGAAATCACAAAAAAAATTTAAAAGATTTTAATTTGTAGATATTTAAAATGCCTTTAAATATAACAAAATCACAAACAAAAAGCAAACAACTTGAAGGACAAGGAAGACTGTTTTCTGAAAACATGACAGAGTTGATAGATGTAACTGGTATGAACTAATTTATCATATTAGAGAACAAGCAAATTGGATCTGGCTTATACACAGCTAACCTAGTGAAAGTTCAATATCATCTGTAGACATGCCCTATTCTCCAAGTTATCTATGAGTAAAAGAGATTCATTCAGTTCAAAGGGCCAACCCTATTAGCAAGTGACTAGAAGAATCAACGGAGAATCCCATCAGGCCTCCTTATCAGGACCGGTTTCTGGGGCCTTATTGTGTGGTAACATTATGGACAGCAGGTCCTAGACACACCTAAAGTGGTTTATTATTTACAAATATTTCTAAAGCAACTAGCATGGGCCAGACAATCTTCTAAGCACTTCAAAAATCCAATTAATTTAATCCCAATAGTAACCATGGGTGATAGGTACTGATAGCACTCCATTTTACATGTGAGAAAACTGAGGCACAGAGAGGTTAAGTAATTTGTCCAAAAATCACACAGTAAGTGAAAGCTCTGCAATTGAATTCAGGCAGCTCAGCGTGGCTCCATAGTTTATGCTCTTAAGTATGACATTGAAAGAACTAACTCAATCCTCAGACTTATCCTTTGTTGAAGAAGCACCATGCCTATATTCCCAAAGATCTTACTCTCCATCTGTGTGCCAAGTCTCATCTACGTGGTCTTGGTTTGATTTTCCAACTTGACTGAGCAGGCATTAGGAGTCTATACATGAACTTTCAGCTAATAGAACAGGATTCTTGGCATGCTATGGGATCAAAGAGCTCATTCTTTGGGAAAATTAAAAAAAAAAAAGGAGAAAGTGCCAATAATTCTGAAAGAGAAAATAAATAGATAACCAATATGTTTGTGACAGGATGCATTGTGTCCTCCCAAAATTCAGCTGTCAAAGCTCTAACCACCTAATGTGATTTTATTTGGAGATGGAGATGGAGACAGACGTTAAAGATGTAATTAAGGTTAATTGAGGTCATTAACAGTATGGCTCTAATCCAACAAAAGTGGTGTCCTTATAAGAAGCAGAAGGGATGCAAGAGAGGCACATGCACAGAAAAGAGGCCATGTGAGGACAAAACAAGAAGATGGCCATACACTAGCCAAAGAGAGAGGCCTCCGGAGAAACCAACCGTATTTACATTGTGATCATGGACTTCCAGCCTCCAGAACTGTGAGAAATAAATTTCTGTTGTTGAATACCCAGTCTGTGTATTTTTTGTTGTTGTTATAGCAAACCTAGCAAATTAATAGAATACTAATGAGAAAATATGATTAACTTTCAATACACACACACACACACACACACACACACACACACAGGGATCGGGTCTAAACAGGCAGTTTAACATACCCTGATGGGTTCCAGATTGGAGAGGGTTCAGGCTGGGCTGAGGGACACCCCCTCACCCCATGCACAAATTTCGTGCACCGGGCCTCTAGTATAATACATTTGCTTAATCTCTTCCCTCCTATATCCCATACCCACCTTCCCTCTTTTCTTAATTTTAACTTTCAATTATTTTTCTGAATGTGTTGTTTTGGCCAAATCTGGTATTACTTCCTGGAGCTTTTTCTTATTTTGTGGTATTTATTTTTATCTTTCTTGTTACTTCACAAGTAATATCTTCTCTTATCTTTTGGGAAATTATATTGATATTTTTCTTCTAGGTTTTCTCCTATTTGCTGTATTGTTTTCCAAATCTCTTTTTCTGATTGCTGGTTTTGGTCTCTGGCTTTTTTGTTAGAGGTTGTTCTCACATTACTGAGATCCTTGTCTATCTGTTCTTACAGTTTAAAGAAGTAAAAAGTTCATTGGATACTCCGTGGCATGGTGGAATCTCCCAGATAGTGGTTAGGGAATTAGGAATCTGGATATTTTGTTAGGGCACTCCAAATTATCAGAGTAGGATTTTTTTGTGTGCTTATGTGAGTCATTAAGTATCTCCAGAAAGTAACCCTCCAATCCCTTACCTAGTTGCCAGTATTGAGAACCAAAGCAAAAGAGCCTGAGTCAGAAAGAGGATATTCCCAGTAGATCTCCTTGGTTTCAGTACATTGCCTCAGCCCTGCCTGCTGTGGGTCTGGATTCAGAGCCTCTCTAGTTCAGTTTCTCCCAAGAGAATAAATTGGTAGGCCTCTGGCCCCTTGGGATGGAGAGTTCAGTGTTATAATAGTATGCAGGGGTGATCTGGGGTTCTCACAGATCCTTATAAAGACTTTCAACCAATACTCATGCTCTATGCACTGTTTTATGTGTGTGAGTTTTTTCAGAAGTAATTAGTGTCTGTGAATCCTGAAGCTTTCAGATGTCCAAGGGATAGCCTGCTACCTTCTTCTTGGCCTCCTTGGGCTGAGAGTTTATCTTCCTCTGCTCTGCCAAAGCAATTTTCATTTGTTCATCAGCTTCCCAGCTTCTGGAGTTTTTTTTGGCATCTATCATTTGCTATCCATTCCAACTCTTGTGAGCTATGACTCTTTAATTCTTCATGACAATTTTAGTAGAAGTTTAGGGGAAGCTGAGATATACGCACTTGGGTTCAATTTAACTTGCTTAACTAGAACTTTCAGTTATAGCTAAAAACACAGTTAAATCATAGGATATATTCGTTGTTTTTTATAGCTGAAAAGGAGCGTAAATATCACCTATTTCAGATGATTTCCTTAAATATGGAGGAAACAGGCCTAGAGAATGTGAATGAATTACCAGAGATATTTAGGTTGCTAGGAGCAAAGTCAGGATTCTCTTAATAAGTACCTGCTGCAAATGCCTTTTGGTTGGGTTTCAAAGAACTGCCCCTCACTGGAAACTGCCTTCATCCACAAGGTGCAGGTTCATGTCTCTGATACTTCTCCAAGGACCCAATCCTTTGGTGATAGCTGATTGGAGCCAAAAAGATTATAAGATCTAATCTGGATCCAAAATTCTCTTCCATGGGAATTAAATTTCCTAAATAGGAAAGACAATAAAGGTAGGTGTGTGTGTGTGTGTGTGTGTGTGTGTGTGTGTGTGTGTGTATACACTAGTATACAGGAATGTATGTGAAAATAAGCAACCAACAGGTCTGCATAATTGTGTTTGGAGAATGATTAATGAAGATATGTCTATGACATGAACTTTTTTAGAGGGAAGAAACAACAAAAACAAAAAATACCCAGTGCAGCTGGCCCCCCTACTGCTATGCTTTCCCCGTCTCTTTCTGGGGTAGATCTATGGTTTCGGTTGCTTTCAAGTGTCAGCTGGTGACCGCTGGGGCTTGTTGTAACTCTCCAGGACTCTTTGGTTTCTACAAGCATTAAAAATGTTCCCAGTGACTTAGAGAACCACACACATACTCGCACTCAAAGCTCCGCATGAGAGCGGCTCCACCATGTTGGTTCCTCTCTAGTCTTTGCAAGCTGGCTGTTTTCTTCTCTCGGGTCTCATTGTTCCACTTTGTGAATTTGCTTGAAGAGGAGGTTATGACAGAGGGGAGAAGGTTCTGATTAGCGAAACAGGAGAAGAGGAAATGAGGGTTCTCAAATCCTGAGTTAATGATTTACTCTAAAGAAGTGGGTGCTCCTTGTGTCCTCCTCCCTGTTTCCTGAGCAGCTGGAACCAGGTAAAGCTGCCTGAACAAAAGATCTAGATCACATTTCCATGGCTTCGCATAGAAACAAATACAGACCAAAAAAAAATGGAGTAGAATTAGTGAAAATAAAGCAGCAGAACAAAATAAATATAATATTTCATTTCAGTCCCTTTCTGATTCTCAAAACAAAAATAAATATCTATGACATTGTATGGGCGAGGCTCTGTGAAGGTATTTTCAGTTCTCATTTTCATGCAAGTCTTCAATGAAAGACCAGTATCTTCATACCTGTCTTTGCTCCCAAGCAGAATTGACCACTGCCTTCCTTGTCCAACCACAGCACCATACACGCCAACTTGTCACAGAGTCACAGAACACTGTTGCGTTTATTTCTATGCACTCCCATGTCATTGTTACACTCAGAATCCATGAAACTTTTCAGAGGAAGAAAATATTTCTGTGTGTGTGTGAATTAATTCACAATACAAGACTAGCAGAGGTGAAGCATTTAATATTGAAGTATTAAATTATTTTAACATGAAAAAAACACTTAATTTTAGGCAAGTTTTTTACCCCAATCTTCACAAATATTCCCAGTCTATCCTCTGGAGGAGACAGCAATCACTAACTGAAAGAACCAGCAGGTCACCAGTCAGCCCTGGTTACCCTGACACTTGGTGCTGGACAGAGAGGAAAATGGGTCTCAAGAGCCATGAATTTTGACTCTGCCACTTTAAATTAGTGGCCATCCATGGGAAAGTCACTGGACTTAATTTTCTGAGCCTCCATATGTTTGTCAGTTAAATGGGCCAGAATGTCTTGGAGGATAAGAGTAATTAAATAAAACAATAAAGTCTGTCACACTATCCGTAGCTCACAGCAGAAGCTCAGCAAAGATGGGTTCTGTATAAACTAGTGGATAGAGCATTCTGGAGCAGGGTGAGGATTTCTCTACTAAGACATTCTGGAGCAGGATGAGAATTTCTAACTAATTCTCCCTTCATTTAAAAAAAAATTAATACAGTTCTGTGGGCTAGGCTATTTGAAATGAAAGATGCATGCTGTTTTGCTAACTACTTTAACTCTGTAGTTGATGTACTGAAGCAGATTTTAATTGCTTGGGAATATGTCTAATGTTGAGACTATGACTTTCTTAAAGAAGGGAATCCAGTAATTCAGGAACATGAACAAAGCAAGGACTCCACAAGTATGTAATGGACCACTGAATAAATTAAGGAACCAATCAATCAATCAATCAATGTAGCTAATGATGTTACCTGGGAAGCTGGGGAGAGTTTTTTTCTGAAGACAAATATAAAAGCTCTCCTCCCAAGGTTTTAACTAAAGAAACTGTCAGAAAGTACAGAAGGTTGTGGTAGACACTCAGGGCACTTCTTTCTCGTTTATATTTTGATTCTGGTTTCTTATGATCCTGGTCAACTCCCTAGCCAAAAAACTTGGATTGCACTTGGAACTTTTACTCCATGAGCTATTTGCCAATTCGGGGTGCCTGCCATCACTCCACCTGCTTCACAGAAGCCCACATCCGTTTACATGGCTCTCAGAGCTACATGGTCCTCCCTGAGAGTCAAGCAACTGAACTTTTTAGATTCTTTGTGCTCTTACCTTTGAAAAGAGATGGTTAGAATGGACAGTGATCAATCTCCCTTCTGATTCTAAAATTGGGAGGTTATTCCACAAAGTATAATGTCTTTGGGAGGCTATACTAGCAGGAAACTCAGAAGAGCTCATCAGAGCCCCCGGCCCCCATGGAAGGGAAGGTTGGTTCTGCCAAGGTCTGGAGGGTGCCTGGTCCCCTGCTTCAGCCTTGTGAACCCAAGAGCTCTTTTGCTTGGTTTCTCACCTTTTGGTTCATCCTGCCTCTTCTTATTCTCCTCCTCCCTCACCTCCAATTTTTCCTCTCTCCCCTGTTCCAATTTTGTTCATAGTTTGTGAAGAAAACTGCTTCACAAGCCCCTCTGCTCCTCGGGGTCAGGATCCCAGCCTGAAGGTGGGGTGCACACCGTCCCTCCCCGGGTGGGTCTCTTTTTTCCGAGCTGCTGACAAAACAAAAACAGGCCAAAGCCCCAGCTAGAGCTTTTGGGTGTTGAGTGAGGGATTGACAACAATTAGCCCTGGAGATAGATGTGATCTGGAGAGTTCGCAGAAGCTGAATGCCTGGTGTCTGGGTGGTGGAGACACATTCTGCACTCTCTGCATTCTGAACTCTCCGCAGGAAGGCAGCCTGCAGCTCCAGTGCTCACCGGGGACAGTGCCAATGATGAAACCCATAATCAGGCCCCAGAGCAATGAGACACAGTCTCTAGCTGTCCAGTGACAGGATGCTCCCATGTCTAAATATACAAACAGTCCACTCTTCAGTGGCTACTATTAGTCAGAGGGATCTCTCCATGTCCCACAAAATAATCTGTATCTCTAGAAATTTTTGGTTGAGAAGACAAAGCTATTGAGAGAGATAAAAAGATGTTTTATTTTTTAAAATATATTTTATTGATTTTTACAGAGAGGAAGGGAGAAGGATAGAGAGCTAGAAACATCGATAAGAGAAAAACATCGATCAGCTGCCTCTTTCACAACCCCCTACTGGGTATGTGCTCGCAACCAAGGTACATGCCCTTGACCAGAATCGAACCTGAGACCTTTCAGTCTGCAGGCTGATACTCTATCCATTGAGCCAAACCGGCTTCGGCAAGATGTTTTATTTTTTTTTTCTCTTTCTCCGAAATGAGGTGAAACAAACTCTTAGATGCATGCTTTGTAGAATGTTTCCATGTTTTAGAAACACCGTCTTCAGTTCAAATTATTTTTATTTTGGCTGCATCCTGGGAGGAGAGAATAAGCTGGAAGGGGTTCCAGCTCCTAGCACAATGTCTGGCCAGTAGCTCCATAAACGCCTATTAAATTAGGTGTTTGATGAAGGCAGAAAAGTTGATGGTTTATTTAACCAGAAAATCAATAGGAAAAAAAAAGTCTAACAAAGGCTCTTTACATATAAAACTGTACTTTCAGGAAACCTAAAGGAAAAGCCCTTCCAATGCCACACGTCCTTATAAAAGCTCCCTGGCTGAGAAGGGACCGTTCCCTTACAAAGAATGAAATAACAATTTGAGTTGAGGCTGGAGAAGGCCAAAGGGCAATTCAGTTTCTCATGGTCCCTTGAGAGGCAGAGAGCCTGTTCAGCTGGGGTGATGCCACAGTGGGCACCACCGTGCTGGGCAATGTTACAAGTGCCCGGACACTGCCGTCATTTTCACTGATAACTATAAGGCATAACACTTATTCCATCATAACCTCCACCTCGTGGAAACAAGTCTTCACCCACCTCACGCAGGCTCATTATTCCTGCTCCATCAACTTCAGTCGATGTGTAAATATTGAAGCAAGTCGAAGGAGCCAAGAAAAGGACTGATGATTACCACATTAATACTAATGAGTGGAACGAATTGGGAGTGTGTTCAGCTAGTGTTGCCACCGAAGGAGATGACTTAAAAAGGAGGAAGAAATCAACAGGCTGATTACTGATTTTTTAAAAAATGACCAAGACATAAAATCCACATGAGGTAAGAATTGAAGAAAGAAGGAAAGATTATGGCTCTAGGAAGTCTGTGTGTGTGTGTGTGTGTGTGTGTGTGTGTGTGTGTTAATATTGAAATTCACTCAAAAGACTCTGTATAGACTCCAGCAGGCTACTAATGCTAATAAGAACGGTTTACACACAGCTTTCTTGTTCTTCTCCCTTGTTTGAAGTTTTTCTTGGTACACACAATAGACCAGTGGTTCCCAACCATTTGTTGGCCATGCCCCACCTAAGCATCTCTACAATCCTGATGCCACAGCTCCCTCCCCACTCCCCGCCGGTCATATAATTCTTATTCAAAAACTGAACTCCTATTCACATGGAGGAAGCCTCAAAGGCCATTCACTTGGTCTAAACAAGCTTCCAAAGGACGTGGCATCCATGAAAGAAAAAAAAAATGAAGGAAAGGACAGTTGAAGTACTGAGGAAGAAATCACTAAGACATTGTTGAAAAGAAATAACATGATGAGAAATACCAAAAAAAAAAAAATCACTGTTAATAACTCTTTCTCAAATTGCCCCCTTAAAAAATCAAGTTGCCCCTTTGTGGGGCATGTGCCCCTCATTGGGAAACACTGCAATAGACATACATAGGCCCACAGCAAATAGACTGCAATCATCATATGCCCTGATTTCTGCAGGGGATGCCAAAGGATCCCGAAGCTGGTGACGTTTTTAGGGAGAGGGAACATGGAGAGAATACAATGACAGCCATGTGAACTAATGAAAGTCATTTTTCCCTTGCACCTCATTAAATGTTGTAACACCACCCTTATCAAACCCACCCTATACTCAAACAAAAGTCGTTTATTTGGGAGTAAACATGGTGCTTATTTATTTTAAGGGCTCTGCCCCATATTCCATCGTTGCAATAACTCTTCACATCCGTCATTTTGGAATGCTTGCACTTACTTCAAAAGAAATCAAATTTCTTGCAACAGTAATAGAGGTTTAGAAACAGGCTATTCTCTAAATGCTTTTTAAAAAAAAGTAAATATAACCCTCATGTTCTGTTCAAGCTTTAGGGAGACTTTTGCCAGCAGCATTTTATTTTCCTCCATGAAGCACCAAGGGCATTTGGAGCCCAGCACAGAGCTCCCCTGCTGGCATTCAGAGCCCATCAGTTGTCAGCATCCCCCGAAGGTCTGTCTGCCTGAAGCGGAGAGACTGCACTTTAACTAGGTGAGAGCACACCAGTGCTTCCCTCAGTGGACACAGGGAGGCAGTGCGGGAAAGCTCGGCTTCTGTGAGCCAGAGCAGTGAGAACATGGCTGCACACAGCTTCTTGCTCTTTTCTAGGATTGTAGTCCTAATCTCTCCTCACTTGCTTGTTTAACTTTTATCAAACTAAGAATTTGTAAAGGAGAAGATCATGTTACCTGACTAATGAAACCAGGCCAAGAAATGTTTTTAAGTGATGGCATGTTCAAGGACAATGACACTATAAAAGCTACTAAGTGACTATTATTTAAAACCTTTTCATAACACATCATAGATCCCATATCCAGGGCCCAACACCCACCACAGACACATACCTAGAGTTTCCTGGCTGATCCTGCCTCCCAGGAGGATTTGCAAAGCATTTTAGAATACATAATCTCACGAAATTCTTCTGCTAGTCCTTGAGATTATGATAATTGTGGACTTGCTTCCATTTTCATGGGGAAGAAAATTGAGGGTTGGCATGGTTTGAGAAGGCCACATGGAAACCAGTAAGCAGTAAGTCAGGATTTTAGCCTGTTGTCTGACTCTGTGTCAAAGACTTTCCCCCACTCGCACAGATTTACACAGAAATCAGAAATCACTGATCTCCCAGAATACTTCTCATAACATCTTTAAAAGAGAACGAATTAGGATTTAGTATCTTTCCTTGGCCCAATGCAGAAAACAGGACATAAAGTTTAAAACCTCATCATCGTAATCTTTATCCCACATACAATCAATCTTCTTTCTCACACTGGATTTCCATCCCCCATCTATTGAAACAAGACATTTGCTCTTATTTTCCATTCTATTATCCTCATTCCCACAATTATATTTCTCTCTTGTTTACACCTTGAGATTGTAGATGAATTTTCAAAACAGATGGATATCTCTTTTGCCTAGCTCCCCACCCCCTTCTCTCTGTACCCCTTCTCTCCATTCCCCCTGTGATCACCATCTTATTTGTCTCTTTTTCTAGAACTGAAAGTTTCCCAGCACATGCCCTTCCTTCCATTTCCTCCCTGTTCTAATCCATCCTACCTGGTACTTCCAGATTAGCCCTCCTAAAGCCTATTTGCATGAAATCACTGCCCAGCTCAAAAACCTTCAGTGGTTTCCCCTTTGCTTATTCAAACAATACACACACTTTTTAAAAAATATATATTTTATTGATTTTGTACAGAGAGGAAGGGAGAGAGATACAGAGTTAGAAACATCGATGAGAGAGAGTCATCGATCAGCTGCCTCCTGCACACCCCCTACTGGGGATATGCCCGCAACCAAGGTACATGTCCTTGACCGGAATCGAACTCGGGACCCTTCAGTCCCCAAGCTGACGCTCTATCCATTGAGCCAAACCGGTATCGGCACAATACACAAACTTTATCCCTGCAGTGACAGACACCCCATAACCTCACTTAGCCTCACTTTCCAAACGTAGTCCCTGGATTTTCTTTCAGGCAAGCTTGGCCCCTTCCAGCTGATTTCCAAGTAAGCTGTGCACTGTTTGCTTTGCTCATGTATAGTGACTGCCCTTTCTCAATACAGTGACACCTTGAAATTCTGTATTCATCAGAGTCTGAGTCAGACAGTGAGTCCTTCATGAAGTCTTCCCTGATTCACCTAGAGATAATGTTTCTCCTTGAAAATCCCATCTATAGTTCAATACAATTTTTTTAAATTTTAATTATAGTTAATATACAATATTATATTAGTTTCAGGTGTACAACATAATGCCAATGCAAATTTTTTTTAAAAAAAATAGGTTAACTATAAATAGTACATAAATGAAATAACTTCCAGAGCACCTTTCTTATCAACTGTTTCTTGAATTATAGTTACTGGTACACATATTAGTCTTCTCTCCCAGGGTACACCTAAGTGCCTGAGGGCAGGAACCAGGCCTCTATGCATTCACAGAAGTCCTAGAAAAACTTTCAGGTATAATACTTGATGCTTAGTAAATAAGTGGATACATGGGGAAAAGGAAACTTTCCCATTTACCTCTACCAAACTATGTATTTACATTTATATTTATACTGATATTACTTAGCTGATATTCTATCACTCTATAAATTGTTAATACAGTTGTCCCAAAGAAAAGTATGCACACTTTAACAGCTGATAAATTTTCAATTTTGAAAATGAAATGTATTTTTAACATATTTTTTTGTTCATTTTAGAGAGGAAGGGAGATGGAGAGAGATAGAAACATCAATGATGAAAGAGAAGCATTCATCGGCTGCCTCCTGCACCCTCCCCACTGGGGATCTAGTCTGCAACCCAAGCATGTGCCCTTGGACAGAATCAAACCTTGACCTCCTGGTTCCTAGGTCAATGCTAACCACTGAACCACTCCAGCTGGGCTGAAAGTGAAATGTATTTTAATAAACACTGCCTTTATAATTATTCAAAGTGTGTGTATACTTTCTTGGGGATAACCTAGTCAGGCACTACACTAGGTACTAAAGTAAACAAAACAGACATGTTCCAAAGTACTAGGGGAAAAGAGAATAAATTATTCACCTTTTTTGCAAATAGTTATGGGATTAGAAAAACGTGCAGAGCAGGTGTGCTCAAGGAGGGGCTGTACAGGCAACCTATTCAGGCAGGGAGTTAAAGAACAGTTTCTCAGAGGATAAATGGGACTAGAAGGGTGAGAAGAAGCAGCCATTCAAAGATTAGGAGAAAGTTTGCTTCAGACAGAGGAAACTGCAGAGGGGGAGGCTGAGAGGTGGGAAAGGGCACAGCACTTTTTGGGAACTGAAGGGAAACCACACGGCTAGATTATAGAATGAACGGAAGAGGAGGCCAAAATTAGATGAACAAGGGAGGCAATGATCAGACTATAGGGATCAGATGGAAGTGGATTCTTTGTGAAATCTGAGGGGCTCCATCCCAGGGTTTTAAGCAGAGAATGTCATGATCTACTGACGCTTTAAGATGATTCTGGGGACTGTGAAGAGAGGAGATTAAAGAAAGGAAAGAGTAAAAGTAGAGACCCTGGTAGGGGAACCATTGCTGCGGTCCAAACAAGAAACGGGATGCCTTAGGATAGCGCAGCAGTGGTGCTAATATGGAGTGGAGGACAGCAGCTTGTTAAATGTGAGTCATGAGGGAAAGGAAGAATCTAGGGCAATGCCCAGGTTTCTGGCTTAGCATTCGGGTAATTAGTATTAGCATTTGCTAAGATAAGAAAGATTAGAAGCCAAAGATTGAGGGAAAAGAAATCCATTAGCTCAAATTTTAAAGCCATCTTAAATTATGATTATCCACTTGATGTGTGTTTTTGAACACATATTATGTGCCTGACACTACATTAGATACTAGAGAAAGGAAGTGACAGAATCCCTGTGCTCAGAGCTCATACCTTCTGGGGAGAAGTACCAACGTCATTAAAAATGTTTAAAGTCACATGGCTTGCAGGATGGTGTGCAGGCAGGCAAACTCTGGTTGGAGATTTTATATAAAACACTGCTTTTAAACATTATTTCCTTAAATGCTCCGTTCATATTTGAAAAGCAAAATTTGCTTCCATTTTGCAAGTGAACCCTAGGAATTCATGGAAGTAGAAGTCCAGACCAAACACATAATCACTTTGGGAACAGCTGCTCACACTTTGCTTTCAGTATGACTTTTAACTTCCCCTAACCCCAGCCTGAGCATCCTCCTAGACAAGTGTGGCTGGAGCACAGCTTGGAGTTCTGTCCAACCTCTGCTTCCATGGCTAGGCCTCTCACTTGGGTGCTTTGTGGTTTTAAAGTG
Source organism: Pipistrellus hanaki (assembly GCF_964339955.1). Classification (NCBI taxonomy): domain Eukaryota; kingdom Metazoa; phylum Chordata; class Mammalia; order Chiroptera; family Vespertilionidae; genus Pipistrellus; species Pipistrellus hanaki. Next base: position 160,415,999 of record NC_140503.1, on the reverse strand, counting down.
ACCGCTTTAAAGAAAACAATGAGATTGCCCAGTATTGTCCTATAACCTTACCCAGAAGAGTGGAGTTCATATTGGGAAACTATTGAAAATTAAACTGAAATCCTGCTTTTCAGTCTGAACAGAACTCATGTCCTGGAAATTTTCCCTTTATACATCATAATTTATGATCAAAATGTTCAAGAGAATAACCCATATAAGGTTAAAACAAAATGTTGCTTTCCATATTTCCTTTTCTTAAATGTTTTGGCTAAATCTTCCCCAGAATATCTACAATAAACTATATAACCAATACATTACACATTCATTAACTGACCATGTACAGAAAACTCAGGCCAAATTAATAGAATCCTCTTAGATTAAAATTTGGCCACAGGATCTCTCCCCTCCCCCGACCCCCCCAGAATTGACTGACAATTTATTGATAGCTCTCTTAAAATTCCTGTAATATGCCAGCTTAAAATATCATATTGTTAATGTCATGATATTTTGCTTTATACTTTGTAACATTTGTCTACTTCAAAGCATTCTTTTTACTCCCCACTTAGCACGCACAGAATTGGGTTCATTAATTATCTAAAATATAGTTTACATGAAGTCACATTCTAATAGTCACCTTCCTAATGCTGAAAATCTTGTTTTCCTTAAAACATGTCACTCTTATTTTCTGTAGATGCTTGTCCTGGCGTATTCTCCAACTGCTTTCACTGCTCACGAGGCCAGCCAAAAAGCACTGACCACATGCAGCGACTAAATCACGATACTTCTTCTCTGCTAACATCCAGTATATACAGCAATCATCTGTCTCCTTTGATCTTCAGCTAGCACAAGCCTTTTCTCACTGAGTTGTCTCTCAAGGTTTGTTGTTGATATTTAAACAATTTGGACATCTCTAAAAGTGGAGTGGCATTGACATCAAGATAAGGTGCTAATCAATTTATTAAGTGATTTTGTACAAAAATGGCAAACTTAATATGACCCTGGAACATGACTGATTCACCCAACGAGAAGCGTGAAGAAAGCCATTCATCTGTTTTTGTCCCTTCTGGCTGAGAACATCTATGTGGAGCTGTTTTCTGGAGTCAGAGCTAACAAAACTCAACAGAAATAATACCTTAAATTTTTAATTTTTAATTAATTGGCATCATTATATTTATATACCTCTTTGTAGTTAAATTGTGGAGTAGATTATGTTCCATGTTATCACTGGGAAACTTTTTGTTTTTCTAAGATGAGACTTCAATGCTTTTTAAGCCATCAAAATTACCAAACTTGTCATAATTATACTAAATAATTTTTAAATAAGGATAAATTAGGTATGAAAGGCAAATGTGTTTCATTTGTCTCAAACCAATACAGCCTGAGTAGCCTAAAGATTTCTTCATTCAGAGTGTTGAATGTTTTCAGCACTTTGTGTTTCAAAGCAAAATGGACAATGTCTATGTAAATAAGAACTACAGTTGCCTTTACTTTTTATTCTATGTGAATGCCAAAACAATAGATTACCTTAAGATAGAATAACCACCAAAATTAATATGATCTTTAAATATCATTGTTCCTAATAATATAGCTAACGCTTAGAATGAATTGGCCTGACTGTCTCACAAGCTTAGTTTTACGTAAAGTAGACACAATCATCCCTGTGTTGTGGGGCCAGAGAGCAAGTGTAATTTAAAGCAGTTGCCTGCTGGCCAAGCACAGCAAAAAGACTATGGAGCAACTGACAGTTTAGATAGAATGTCACATTTAAGGGATGGATGAGAAATAGAAATTACAAAACACAAGGAATGATCAAGAAAATAGTTGGAGAACAGTATATAATAAAAGTCAATTAAGGTGGAAACTACAAGATAACAGGGTCTAGGAAGTGATAAGAATAATTTGGTTATTATTGACCTCTATGCCCAGAGAATATGGATTGTTCTGGTTCCCATGAAGGGAGATTTTCAGTCCTGAAAACATCCCATTACCATCATACAGACCGCACATAGCCTGTGTCATGGGTTTACTTGCTTATTTTAAAGATATGTTTAAGTCCTAATCCCAAGTACCTCAGAATGTGACCTTATTAGGAAAAAGGGCCTTTACAGAGATAATCAAGTTAAATGAGGTCATTAGGGTGGGCCATAATTGAATAGGACTGGTGTCTTTATAAAAATTGGAAATTTGGATACAGAGACAAACACTCATAGTGGGAAGACAGCCATGAGACTGGAGTGTCTACAAGCCAAGGAAATCCAAAGTTTGCTGGGAAATACCAGAAGCTAGAAGAGTCTAGGAAGGATGCTGCCTTAAAGCTATCAGGAAGAGCATGGCCCTTCTGACACCTTGAATTTGGTCTTTTAACCCTGAGAGACATGAGATAATAACATTATCTTTATTTGAGTCACCAGTTTTTGATGTTTTGTTACAGCAGCCCTAGGAAACTAATTTGCTGTGTCATCCTAAAATGGCACCGGATGACAACCATTTGACATCTACTCCCCAGCATAAACCCCAGGCAGGAAGATTTATAACCAGAAAGGTATCATTGTATCAACCCTTCCATGGCCTGGTTCTGCCACGGACACCTTTCTTTCAGTGCTTACAGAATATCTCCTAAGTCAGACCATTCACCCTACCCCCGACTTATCATCCCATTGGTGAATCCAGACTTATCATCCCACTGGCAACAGGAGTGTGTTGGCAGTGGGTGTGTGTATAACAGTGAGCAAGGAAGAAGATATCAGAGGATGGGACTGGGATCAGGAAATTTTTATCCCTCACTTATAAATTAATTACCTCAACAAATAATTACTAAGCACTTTTTATATGTTAGTCACTATGCTAGTAACTTAAGGATATAGTTGAGAACAAGACAAAGAAACCACCCTCACAAAGTTTATGTGCTAGCCTGATTTCACTCAACCTCATACAAATAAATCTTTATGAAGCAAGCCAATCAAGAGAGTGTAATCCTGCTTATACTGAACTTTGAAAGAGCTGGACTCCTCAGATGGTTTGGAATGATTTGAATAGACTTTTAGTTAATATTCATCTTCTGTAGACACTTTAGTCCAAATAAGTTGATTTACAGTTTCTCAAAACCTGACCTGAAAAATTAAGCTACCACACCCCCATGCAATAAGTGCGAGTGTGTGTGTGAGAAAGAGAGAGTGGCTAGGAATAGAAGCATAAATTATGCTGCTAATACTTATATGTGCAGCTGGCATTTCTATTGTCTTGTCTCTTATGATAGTGCCCTCCTTTGGAAGCTGTTAGGATAAGAGCTAATGTCGGCTGTGCCACACAAAGGTGATGGCGAATTGATGAGCCTGTAAAGAGATTCCGAGGCGAATAGGGAAATGCATTGTTAATGCTATTAAATATTACTTAGCCTACAGCAAGCTGCATGTTCAACAGTTTAAACTTTAATTGCTAGCTGATGCAGAAACAAGCCTGGATATATGTAAATCCTATTGAAAGCTAATATCATTTTGGCTGCTCAGATGGATTAGCAGCCACTACAATTAGCAGCATGAGCAGCTAATGATATTAGGGGAGAATCCATCATGCAGCAGTCTGGGCCTTTAAATCTGAAAAGAAGTTAAGGTCCCTCTCCCCATCAAAACCCCATACTGGGAAGTCTTGCCAACTGATGCAGCAGACTCCCGGGGGTGAGCCAAGAAGCTTACCGAATTCAGAAGGCTGACTCCACTCTCACCTTGAATTGTTCCTCTTTATGTCCTCTACCGGTAATTCTAGCTAAGCACATTTTGGCCAGTGCTGCCTCTTCCCCACCCTCTGGGTAGTGTCACTAGATCACAGAGTAGAGGCAAAAAGATCCATCTTCAGTTATAGACCTTATGATTCACTCTGGCCACCATGGCTATGATAGAAGGAGAGAGAGCAGACAGTTTTCTCAGAATTGGTGCCACTGGAAGCAGGCCTTTGTATGGAGGGAGCACTTCCTCAAATGTTTATGACTGCGTTAAGAGAGCCCCACTGAAAACAATCCTCACTTAAAACTTTAGGGTCATGTATGGAAACTGTCATATTTTGAGTGTAATTTCTGTATCTATTCTATAAAAATAAGCTTTGTGATGTCCTTTGAAATCACCAACTATGGACCATAGACCGTGAGGTGTGATTCTATTTCCTTGATTGAATGGATGGCAACCCTTCCATTTCTAAGGGTTTGCATTCTGACACTAGTAAATATTAAATTCAAAGCACTTGAAAGAAAGATTAGCCTTTATTAGTGAAATTTATAAAAAACAAAATTTTGTGGTTTTATTAATCTGATTGTAAAAAAAACTATAATAGCTAGTTATAATAGCGCAACACATATCACAATTAAGCTAAAATGGCTACTTACAAATAATTTTAGATAATCTAATTTTGAAAAGAGTACTACTTTATAATTAAAACTCTAAATAGACACATAAGAAACCATTAATAGCTTGATGTTTAAAACTGCTTATTTTAGACAGATTCATCAATTATTATAAATTCTAATTTTTAACTAGCAATAACCATCTGAAACCACAAATTCTGAGTTATTACTCAGAATTAGTAAAGTCCTGCCTTATTAATACACATGAGCAGAAATTACTAGTTTGTTTTTGGGAAGTTGCAGTAAACTAAGCTGGCATGATGAAGGCTTAAGAGTTGTATATATATAATTATAGTTTTGTAGACAATATTTAGTGTGGCTCACCTTTTTGCTTTTGTTATCAAGACTGTAGGATGTGATGGACTTTAAATATATTTAATACAAGAAACTTATACTACAAGGTGATGATGAATAAAGGCCTAAGGACAAAGGTAAGGCTATTCTTTTTGCTTCCCATCATTTAGAAGAAATGTTGCCAATTTTGCTCGTTTGGGGTTTATCCTATAGGAGTCTTCTCTTAGCATGGACAGCAGGCCTCAATGAACAACTGTCAATACATAGTGGAGACGATTTGTTGTCACAAGCAATCCCTTCATGTTACTTTGAGAAAGCTACACTCAATAGAGGTTCAAACATGTCTACTCTAATGGAAGCTTCTAGCCCATTACATTTACTTTTTTGTTATACTGAGATGACTTTAGAGTTTTGCCTGGTTAAAGAAAAGCAATGGTGTTTTCCATTAATATAGTCTTTTTCATAAAAATATTTGTTGATATCAAGCTTTCTCTTCATCAGCCCTACATTCTGACCATATTCAGAAGCATGTCTTCCACTAGAGAGAATGGGGTTCTAAGACGCCAAGTCAGAAAAATGATTTAATGACAACCTTTGCGCATATGAACACCCAGAACAACAATCAAAGGGGGTTACATTCATCTGTTCTTAAATTTAGCAGACATTTATTGAGGACCTACTGAGTGCAAACACTCTGATATAAATATACCTGAGGTATTGCCTTTGTCCTCAAGAAGCTTAAATCTGAATGATGGAGTGACAGAGGATAATTATAACCAAGATGGAAATATTCACAGGCTTCCTGGGCATACATAACATAAATTAGAAGTAATCAGAGTTTAAAAATAAAGGTTAGACCACAAAATAAATTTATTGATGGTGAAGATTATAACAAGTGGTGTGGGTTGTCAAGAAGGATTGCAAGTTTGTAGGGTTTTTAAAGGATAAATTTTTAGAATGCACATGGCTTGAACTATATATACCGAGTTTGTCTGAAGCTTCCAAGAGAGTTGGATTTAAGAATGCCACACTGACAAGGTCACTCGGAGCTTTGCTGTGACCTTTTGCTGTCTGGCACAGAAGGCATGATTCCTATTGCATCTTGCTCTTGCTCAGCTCATGTAGTTTCTGCAAGCATCAACACTTTTCTGTCTCTTTATGAGTAGCACACAGGTATCAAAAGATGTTTTAAAATAAAGTAATGAATGACCATTTCATAAGGCTATGCTTATTGCATTTTTTGGAGGAATCATTCTATAAGCTGTGAATGTAATGAGTTTTTAAAGTGAAACCTTCAACATCTCAAATCCAACATATTAAAGACTCATTTTCTTCTTGTAATCTTGTTTCTCTTTTGGTTCTCTCCAATTTGACATCACATAATACTTGGTCACATGAGCTAGAGAACTAGGGTCTTTTGAATTCTTTCCTCACTATTCCATCAAATTAGTCAACAATACCCATCAATCCGTTCCTTTCAGTGCCTCTAAGTTTCCACCCTTCTTTTTCCGCCAATGCCACTGCCTTAGTTGTCCTAGTCATCATCTCACACCTGGACTATTGGAATAGTCTTCTAAATGATCTTTTGCCTCCAACCTTCACTTATATCACTTTCATCTTCCACACTACCAGCAGAATCCCCTTCCCAAAATGTACTGTAGCTTAAAAACTATATAATCTAAGAGATAAAGTTTGAAATCCTTAGGGTGGTGTTCAATACATTTTCCAATTAGGAACCAAAAAATATTTTAGGCTCATGTTCCATCTTCTGCAATTTACTCCATGAACATGAGTCTAGGCTCTAGCTCTAGCTCTATTGCTCCAGTTATATTGAAAACTTTCATATCTCTATGCCTTTATTTATGCAGGAGTACCACTGCATTCATGTCATCCCACACACCTCAACTTGGTGAAATATTATCTCTCTAACTTTACTCAGTGTCACCTCCTCTCTAAAACCTTCCTCAATTCTTTTAAAATATATACTGTATTGTTTTGTTTTGTTTTTACAGAGAGGAAAGGAGAGGGATATAGAGTTAGAAACATTGATCAGCTGCCTCCTGCACACCCCCTACTGGGGATGTGCCCACAACCAAGGTACATGCACTTGACTAGAATCGAACCTGGGATTCTTCAGTTCAAAGGCAATGCTCTATCCACTGAGCCAAACTGGTCAGGGCTCCTTAATTCTTTAGACCAGTTATTAATTGAGCAGCTCCTAGATCCAAAAATGTCTAACAGGAAAAAGGAAAATATTTTATAACTTTTCCTTTTCAAAAACATTTAGCGAGATGCTAGGAATACAAAGATGATCAAGACAGGTACAATTAATTTTATGAAACTTCAATTTTAGTGGAGAAAATAAATAGGTAAAAAATATATAATTTTACATACATTTGCTAGAGTATCTAAAGAGATGAGACACAATTTTATATCAGTTGTCAAGGGAAAGCTTCTCTTGGAATGTACTATTTGAGCTGAGACCCAAATAATAAGATAATGTCTCTCAATAACAGTTTTGTTTTTTGCTTTACCTGAGTGTTAATGTAGAATATTTTTGAGAAGACTAAAAAGTCTCCATCATTTAAAGCTCTCATGCTTATTTCAGAGAACATTCTGGGAACCTTAACAACAAAATAACCTAATTTAATCTATTGCTTGGTAATAAACCAACCCATGATTCACTGACTCTAAACAGCAGTTACTTATTTATCATGAGTCTGTGGGTAAGCAAGGAATTGAAGGTTGTAGGCAGGACTTAGCTGAACAGGTTTGATTCCATGTTCCTCTCCCTCTCTCCTTCCCATGGAAATAGCAGGGATACGTGAGCAAGTGAGCCCCATGGCACAAGTGCTTTGTTTAACTCTACATGAAACACATCTACTAATATCTCATTGGCCAAACTAAGTCACATGGCCAAACCCATGGTAGAAGGGCACATCAAAGTTGCATGCCAGAAATAATGGAAACAAGGATGGGAGGAGAATTTTGCTAGAGTAGTAAATAATGTCCCTGGAATCTAGTATTGCATTTGCCACCGAATGTATCATTTTAGGCATGTCCCTTGCTCTATCTGAGTCTTAGTAATCTTATGTGTAAAATAAGGTCACTTGATTAAATGATTCCTAGATTTTATTTGAGCTCTAAATTACCCCTTTGTTTCAGAAGGCAAGGTGGCATTTAGAGCAACTGTGCAAAAAAATACCCAAATCTGTATAAAAAGAACTAAAATCTATTATTGACTTTTATAAATGCTACAACATACAGCATCACTATGGACCTTAACATTGCTGCAGAGTGGTGAGGACAGTAAACAGGAACTACAATGAGAGGGGCATCAAAAGATCACAGTTCATGTGCAGACTCCTTCATGGACAGTTTTAAAACCTTACAAGAGGACGTCTGGACACTCAGAAAAATGTAACTGTGAAGAACTCTGAGCTCAGGAGAGAGGACCCAGATGATTAGATGGGAATCCTGACTGTCCTGCTCACTACCTGAGTGACTTATCTTTCAGTGCTCAGCTTTCTCTATTAAAAAAAAGATCATAATAAGATTTTATACTTAATTTTATTGATTTATATACTTAATGAAATACTGCACATAAAGTCTAGGAAGAGTACCTGAAAACAGTGCTCAATAAATATCAGCTATATATATTACTAAAAGCTACATGAAAGTCAGGTATACACACACACACACACACACACACACACACACACACACACTAGAGGCCTGGTGCATGAAAATTCTTATACTCAGGGAGTGGAGGGGTCTCTCAGCCTGGCCTGCACCCTCTTGCAGTCCAGGACCCCTCAGGGGATGTCCACCTGCAAGCTTAGGCCTGCTCCCCAGAGTATTGGGCCTAAGTTGGCAGTCAGACATCCCTCTGACAGCCATGGAGCCCTCAGGGGATGTCCAACTGATGGCTTAATTGGATATCCTTAGCTCTGCCTTGAAGGCAAGAGAGGCTCTCATCGCTGCCTCTGCACTGGTAGCTGTCAGCCTGGCTTGGGGCTGAGTGAAGCTTCACCAATGGGAGCACACTGACCACCAGGGGGCAGCTCCTGCATTGAGTGTCTGCACCCTGGTGGTCAGTGTGCATCATAACCACCAGTCATTCCTGGTCATTCCACCATTATGGTCAATTTGCATATTATCCTTTTATTATATAAAAATATTTAAAATGTAACAGTCTACATGAGTCCCCCTATTGTCTTATATCTAACTCCTATTATCCTAACCTCTGTAGACATTTGCATTTTTAGTCTTTACTTCAGAAAAGTCTAAGTAAAATCAGAAAAAAATTTAAATATCCAGAAAAGAAGCTCAGAAGTGAGGACCTACCTAATCATCTGGGTCCTCATTCCTGAGCCCAAAGTCCAGCCCTTTCCCCCCCTTACTGTAGGCTTTTAGGCATCATGGTTATGAAATATAGCTGCAACATTCTTTTAAATCCTCTTAAGTAGCAGTCATCCTCCTCTACCCCTCCCTATCACCCGCCTCCCTGCTACTATTAAGCCCTTCACAGGTATCAATCGTTGAGAAGAAAGAACTGCACTTTAAAAGGATTTTAAATAATGTCCCCAAGAAATATAGCAGCAGATTGTTCAATGGGGATTATCAGCCAAGAGTGTGTTAAGGGGGAGGGAGGGCTCTCTTTTAAAAGGTCTTTAAATAATGTGAGTGTTCTTCTTGGCAACATTACTCACAGACATTTAAGGAGTAGATATTTCTGCTGTACCCACTCATCAGGAGCGTGAACCCACAAAAGAGACGTAAAGGAGACACACAGTCATGATGTGTCCACACTCTTGGCAATGTTGGGACACAAATATTGTAAGCTTTGTCCAAAACATTGAGAGTACCAGAGACTTTCTTAGTAAAGAGACCCTCCCTCCTTCCAGGAATCAAAGTCAAACAACCCCAGGGACTATTTGAACATTTGCTAAGTGACTTGCAGGGATGGGAGGTGTGGAGTGCATTGTTTTCTATGCTTTTCAAGAGGGTCTTGAGAAAGGGGTTGTTGCTTTACTTTCTCTTCTCCTTTACCCCTTCTTAAAACCAAACTACAGGTCAAAAACATAAACAGCACACTCTGCCTTCTTCCAATCACTCTATTTCCAACTTCCTCCCCGGTCTAGCCTCATTCATATCTGTGAGATGGGTATAAGAGGAAGGGGTGCGATCTATGGTAGAAGTTAAGGGTTTCTGCTTTGAAGACAGAAAATCTGAGTTTGGAATCCAGTTCTACCACTACTTGTGACTTTAGGAAAATGATATTTCCCTCACTGGGCCTCATCTGAAAACCACAGGTAAACCATGCCTGCTCCTAGCTTTGTTGCCAGGATACAGTGTAATTGGAAAAGTGGACAGCACTCATCTCCATGCCTAGTATAGTCTAAGTATTCAGTCCACGGTTTTCAATACATGGAGTGTTGTGAGACTTGGAGGCTGTGATTTTGTGAGTGTGATTTTAGTTGTTTGGGATCCAGGAGCTGCCTATCTTGATGTACCTGACTTCAGGGAGCCAAAGTGTTGAGTCTTATATTGCAGCTGGTACCAAGGATATTTTAAAGAAGGTTTTAAGGACGGTTATGTGCTGCATAAGAACTAGGGGGTCAGTTGGAGCTTTCCTCTGGCAATGGAAGAATGAACAACCAATTCTAATATCCAGGACACAGACAGGGGTAAGTCTTAGGCCATTTTACAGATAGACCTTTGCACAGATTGCGGTGGAAAGAAATTTCAGGAGACGTGTGTTTCTCCCTTGTCTCAGATATTAAACATAAAGCAGAAAAGATGGCCCAAAGACTCACTGTTTTCCTTTACAGCCTAGAAGAGTTTCAGAAATGAAAAGTACTTTTATCCCATAGATCCCATGTACACTACATTCTTGGGAAATGCTGAAATGTTAGGGCCAGTATCAAAGAGCACCCACTGAAAAGGACATTGAGCTGACAGGTGAGTGTAAATAATGCAGCTCAAATGATGTGAGGGAAAATGATGTTCCTCCAGCATTCAGACAGTGGAACAGGTCTTGTGTCAATGACCACAATGACAGAAAATCAAACTGAACCCCATTAAAGGGAAAAAGCCATCTATTTTAGTTAGCCCAGCAGGCACCTGAAAGCTCCTCTCAGTGTGAAAAAACGGAAGGGCACTTGAGAAGATAGAGGTCTCGGTTCTAATGACCATGCGTGCACCTCCTGGGGAGGATGGATCTCTCTTTTAAATATGAAGGATTGATTTTGAAAATAGTCTTCTCTGCTGTGTTAGTTCTTTTCCTGCTTTTCATTGACAAGAGGACATGATTAGGTGAGGACCTTTTCAGTTAGCTGAGATGAACCAAAACAAGGAAACCATTTTTTAACGCAAAAAGCTGGCGTGGCCTTATTTGTTATAGTCCTTTAATTCCAGTGTTTTACACCACAGTGCCACAATAGAAAAACAAAACAAAACAAAAAACTTAAGACAGAAGCATCCAAGAAGTAGAAGAAAGGGAAAATGCTTTTGAAATTTTCTTAAAGCACTTCAAAGAACTTTTTTTACAAGATCATTGCTCCCCAGAAAGGAAAAGTAGAAATTATCCCTTTAACTCTTTTTTTCTAGTTGATACTCCAGATATCTTGGTCTTCCTGACCATCATTTGTTGGTAGAAATATGGATTGACACTTTGGCCCTTGCCAAATAAAATGAAAGTCTGAAGCAACTACCCCAATAACTGAAGCCTCCTAAAAACACTTTGGCATCAATTATGTTATGAAAGTCCATAGAGAACTTATAAAAATTTTAAACTCAATTTCCATGAATACTTCCCCATATCTTCACTGAGATAAATGAAAGGGTTTTTTTCTTTAAAAAATGTTTTTTCAGCCGGGACTGGTTTGGCTCAATGGATAGAGCATCGGCTTGGGGACTGAAGGGTCCCGGGTTCGATTCCGGTCAAGGGCATGTACCTTGGTTGCGGGCAGTAGGGGGTGTGCAAGAGGCAGCTGATTGATGACTCTCTTTCATCGATGTTTCTAACTCTCTCTCTCTCCCTTCCTCTCTGTATAAAATCAATAAAAAATATATTAAAAAAAAAGTTTTTTCAATTACAGTTTATATTCAATACTAGAGGCTCAGTGCACTAAATTGGTGTATGGGTAAGGTCCCTAGGCCTGGCCAGTGATCAGGGCCGATCGGGGCCTTCCAGCTACTGGGCAGGGGCTCTTTCCCCAGCTGCCAGCTGCCAACCGGGCCTTCCTTCATTCCGTGCTGCCCCTTGTTGGTTAGCGCACATCATAGCAAGCGATAGATTTCCTATTTCCCAGTCAAATTCCCAAGGGGACAATTTGCATATTAGCCTTTTATATAGAGAGATTATTTTGTATTAGTTTCAATGATTAAATAATCATATACTTTACAAAATATTTCTCCTGATATTTCCAGTACCCATCTGGAATTATCCAGGTCCCATACATAGTTATTGCAATATTACTGATTATATGTCCTATGCTGTAAATAAAAATTTTCATAGCCATAGACCCTAATCATTATTATTATTATTATTACCATTTACAAGCTAAAATTGAAATGGTTACATACCCTTCAAGCATAACATGCAAAAGTATTTTTTTCCACATATATCTTGATTGCAATTTATTTTTTAACTTCTTGGTAGAGTCACCAGACAACTTAAGACAGTAACATATTATTTGATTTTCCCCAAATCTTTCAGGACTTTAATTTACTGAAAAAGTCAGTTATGGGCAACATTTTATCTGCCTGCTTATGCCTTTATTTGAATTTGACTTTCTAGTTTAATATATATAAGTAATAAGTCTACCATAACTGCTGCTATGTAGCAAAGCAAAGTCATATTTGTCTACTAAAAACAAGGTAAGGGACCATTCTCTTGAGTATCAGACCTCAAAGCCTGAGATCTGGGACCAAGAGGAGGGGGTAGAAGTTAATATTTCCTTAGTAGTAGTGTTACCGGTTTTAGAGCACTTAGGTAGGTATTGACTTTGGAAGGTTCAACCACAATTAGAGAATGACCAGATAAAATCCAGCTTCGGAGTCCCAGTGTATTTGGAAAAAGAGTAAAATGACACAATAAAAGAGAAGAGGCTTGCACCCATGAAAGGTAAAAATCTTTTGGGGCCAATGTGGAGTTGAAGCCCCAGATTCATTGAAATACTGGCAAGTTCCTGCCCTTGGCATTGATACTTTAAACAGAGATAGGAAATTTGAAAGGCAGAAAACCTGATAACCCCACATCAGACAAGCTGCAGGGTTTGCCTGACTCAGCCTGGTGGTTGTGTGGATTCCAACGCATAAGAGGTGGTTAGGCCCAGAGCTTAAAACATCCCCATGGCGTTGCAATGATTAACTCGGCAGCTTGAGCTATTCCAAATGTTGCTCTCTTGTCGGAGAAAAAGAATAAATACGTTGGGTGTGAGTGATGGCCAGCGAGGGAAGGCTGAAATGTTTGCTCAGCCTCAGTGTTCTGGGAGCTGAACAGCTTTCCAAAGGCACTTTTTTCCCTCTCTCTCCAGATGTTCCTGAGGAAGATGCAAATGAGCCTATCTTCATGTTGCAAAACTGTCAAATCCTGTCCAAGAAACCTAATAGGATGCCATCAAGTCCAGTGAATCTCCTCTCTGATGGAGAATGTCTGCATTGCTATGAATCGTATATAAGTAGAGGATTCATAACAAAATACATGCTGTTTTCTTATTTCAGAGCAGACTTTTTTTATATATTATCATGCATATCATATCAAACTACTTCACTTTCTAATTAATGCTAGCTCCTAAGCTTTATCCCATACTGTAACTGCTGAGACACTGTTTCACAATATTCCCTGTGATAACTAAGGGTGGGTCTACTTCGCAGATGAGAAACCCAAAGAACACAGAGCATAAGTAGACTTGCCCAGAATCTCCCCTGCTGAAATACGACATAATATAAAAACCATTTGCTCTTTAGTCTTCCCTCAAACCACCACTAGTTTTATTATAGGTCTTTGTTTTCTTCCTAGGCCACATCACTTTGAAATTGTTAATAGTATCACAAGGTCTCAGTTATGAGTATAGCATATGAAAATGTAGAGATTCTCTGTTGATCTCCTGGCAGAAAGGGTCTGTGTCCAACCCTAATTGATTCTATCCAATGAGAGCATCTGTCCTGCTTTAAACTAGCCAGATTGAACTTTGAAAATATTTGAAAAGGAGAAGAAACTAGATGAAGGCCTTAAAATTTTGGCTAATAAAAAAAATATGTGGGAAGATATTATAGAAAACCAGAGGCCTGGTGCACAAAATTTGTGCACAGGTTGGGGGGGGGGGGGGGCGGGGCTATCTCTTAGCCCAGCCTGCACCTTCTCCAACCTGGGACCCCTTGGCAGTCAGACATCCCTCTCACCATCCAGGACTACTGGCTCCCAACCACTTGCCTGCCTGCCTGCCTGCCTGATTGCCCCTAACTGCTTCTGCCTGCCAGCCTGATCAACACCTAACTGCTCCTCTTCTGGCCCAATTGCCCCTAACTGCCCTCCCTTGACAGCCTGGTCACCCCCAACTTTCCTCCCCTGCTAGCCTGGTCACCTCTAACTGCCCTCCCCTGCAAGCCTGTCCCCTGCCCCAACTATTCTCTTCTGCAGGCCTGGTCCCTCCCAACTGCCGTCCTCTGTCAACCATCTTGTGATGGCCATCTTGTGTCCACATTGGAGGCATCCATCTTTGACCACATGAGGGCGGCCATCTTGTGTGTTGGAGTGACGGTCAATCTGCATATTACTCTTTTATTAGATAGGATGCCTCCAAATTTTTCTACCTGATGGGTAGGAAACTGTGGTATTTATCTATCAGTGTTTGAGAGGTGTTCCAGGGTGTTACTCTCTAGGCACTTGGCCTGCCATGGGATGAGCACTGGCCTGCAGAGAGTTCATAGGAAGTTAAAGTAAGTGGCCATGGGCTTGGTGAGTACAGATAATATATGGATTGAGCCTCAAGTCCACCAAGCAGGAGTTCTTAAACTACAGTCCACTGAGCCATGATTGGAATTTAATGGTTCACCAATATCTGGAAACTATTTTTTAAATTCTGCATACATAAGCATCTGTGTATTTTTCTAGAGAGAGAATTCAGGATCATTAGCTTCTCCAAGTGGTCTATGAGCAAAAGTAATTAAAAATAAGGAGCCAAGAGAATAAAAGAGTTATTCACCTTAGGTTCTCTTATATCGGATATTCAGAATTAATAATAAATGTAAATATACAAACAATACTTGAACATTTGGTGGATAAGGGGATAAATTATATCTTTATTATAGTCTAAGTATAGTCTAAGAGTGACACACTTAAACACTTCCTTTCCAACAATGATGAATAGCTTTTATTCATATGATATCTTACAAATAATAGACAAACATGTAAATTGACAGTACCTCTGCAATACCCACCAGCCAATCAGGAGTAATATGCAAATTAACCCAACAAAGATGGTGGTTAATTTGCATACACTGGCGCCCAGTGGGCAGGTGGGACACTTGTGTCATGGCGACAATGCAGGCATTCTGCCCCATCCCATCTCTCAGGGCCTCTGGGCAGCATGGGAAGGTGGTGCCAGAGTGAAAAGAGGCTGTTCTGGGGCTGGGCCAGAGTGGAAAGGCAGTGCCAGCAACCAGGGAAAGGAAGGCCCATTCTAGCACAAAACTTTGTGCATCAGGCTTCTAGTCTTACCTAATAAAAGAGAAAAATGCTAATTGACTGTACCTTCGCTACATCCACAGCTAGTCAGAGCAAGTATGCAAATTAACCCAACAAAGATGGCAGTTTATTTCATATGCAGGCATAGAGCAGAGTGAAGCATGCTATGAGGGGAAGGGGGGCAGCGGAGGGAGCTATTTGAGTGGTGCTTGAGACAGAAGTGAGGATTTGCCAGCTCTGGTTGGCCTAGAGCCGGGAGCGGGAACTTGCCAGCTCTGGACGGACAGGGAACAGGGACTTGTTGACTCTGGGTGGCTCTGGGCGGCTGGGGAGCTGTCCCATTGTGGTCAATGAGCTCCCACAGAGGGAGCACTGCTCAGACAGAAGCTGGGCTCACGGCTGCAGGTGGGCAGTGAGGAGTGAGGGGTCTCGGACTGTGAGAAGAATGTCTGACTGCCAGCATAGGCCTGATCCCTAGGGGAAATGGACTTAACCCAGCAGGTGGACATCTCCCAAGGGGTCCTGGACTGCAAGGGGGCTCAGGCACAGTCCGGGCTGAGGACCCCCCTCCCTAAGTGTATGATTTTTGTGCACAAGGCCCCTAGTATTATAATAAAATTTAAGTTTAAAAGGTTCTACATACTGGCCCTTCCCATTCTCATCAACTCCTCTCACATTGCTCTTCCTCTTGGTCACTCTACTTTAACCACGTAGTCCTTTTTTCAATTTTTCTAATTCTTCCCCATCTTTTGGCTTTTGTAGTTCTCCTTTCTCATTCTAGAATATTCACTGCTCCCTGTTCCCTCCAGCATCCTCATCTCTATCTTGTAAATGTTTATCCTTTAGGTCTTAGCTTAAATACCACCTTTTCTGAGATGCCTTCCCTGATCACCTATCTATGTATAAAAAAAGCCAGAGACTGTAACACTGTCATGACCATAACTACCTAATGACCAGTAGCTATGACACCCATTGTAGCCAGTGATTCGGCTTGATCCAGGCCAGATTGCTCCCAACACCCTGAGCAGGGCAGCCAGGCTCCTATCAATCAGTGGCAGTGGCGACTAGTGAGTGACTGGGCAGAAGGAAAACCTCTTGGTCCCTCCCTCTGGCCCTCAGGCTCTAATTGATGGATGGCAGTGGTGTGGTGGAACTGGGGACTAATGAGCAGGTGAAAGGCTTGGTCCCTCCTCTGGGCCCTCAGGCTCCAATCCATCAGTGGTGATGGCGGGGTGGAACTGGGGATTGGTGAACAGGCAGAACATGGCCCTGATTGCAGGCTAGGTCTAGGGACCCTAACTGTGAACGATTTTATGCACAGGCCTCTAGTCTACTATAACCTTCCTATTACTCTAGCTAACCATCTCATTTATTTCCTTCATAACAAACTTCATGTGCATAATTTGTTTATTTGTTCATTTATTTGACTAATTTTTAAATCTCTATCACTTGAATGTAAATGTTAAGAAAAAAGCAATCTTGTTTATCTTAATTCTGGATTTAACAAAGTGACTGGCATATATTAAACACAATATACACATATATGATGTTCATATTTAGTCATACAACATTTTCTAAACTTAATTTATAGTCCATGCATGGACTTTAATTCTCAATAATGACTTATTTTTGAAGCATTCTCTACTGTCTTCCAAAAGATAAGGCTTTACCAAATGTAGCCTTAAAGGTTTTCAGATTTATTTGCAGGCTGGGTAAGAGATTAGAGACGGAGGGATAAAAAAAGGCACTGCTCTAGTAATAACCTAACATCTGAAATGTTAGTCATTCTAAGGATCCCAGATGCATTGGATCCCCGTATCTGTATTCTATTTCCTGTATTCTTTATAACCTGATTGATTTCACCCTCATTGCTTAATTGTCATTGTTATCATTATTTGTTGTCTTTGAACAGAGAATACTATCAGCACAGCAGTTTGTACAAGCTGCTGTCTACTGTCAAATTCATTAATATCCTTATTACAGGCATAAAACCTTCATTCTCCACCAAGTTATCAAAGGCCTGCTATCTGTCAACATGTCATCTAGAACAAAGTGACAAAGTCTTCATTCTTGTCTTGCAACTTGAAGAACCATTTAATAGTGAACAATCCACTCAGCATGTATACTTTATTTAAAATCTTACTCCTTCTCTCTGTGTTTCCATGTAACCCCTTCTGTGCCTCAGTATGTTCTCCAAAGGGGAGACCCAGAGGAAATAAATGCCAATCAACCCTTCCCTCAATTTGCTTAAGGATTCACCTGGAAATTTCAATTTACTAATAATTTCCATAATTTCACATAGATAATGCAAATGCAAACTTCAGTCTACCCTGTGCAAATAATTTAACACTGCATTTCACTTGGCTATTATTTAATAACATTTCACTGTAGTTTCATAGAGAGACTTTAAAGAATAGACATTGTAAACATTAGCCTTCATGTTTCTCTAACTTTGAGAAATGCCTCTCATATCTGAGCAACCACCTGGTGTAAAGAAATAGTGAAGTCTTCAATCTTGTCAAGGAATAAATTATTTTATTTCATTGGAATGTTCAATTTGTTGAGGACTAGCTTATATATGCATATTTGAAGTTTTAATATTAACAAGTTATAAAACATATTACATACTTTCTAAAACAGAGTATACTGAATATGTGTCAATCTTTACTTGTGACTTGCACTCATTACCAACATTAACCTTTAAACTTTTTTATAATACCACAATGCCCTCGGGAACTACTGAGGAGTATAAGGCTGTTTGTCTTGACAAATGAGTGTTGAAGTATTTTGAGTTTCTTTGTCTGCCAGTTGTAATTTCTTTGCAGTCATTTATCAGTGGGTTACATCTTCCACTGTTATCATTATGATTTTTAGTAGCATTCTTCTTCTCCTGATTCTTTAGCTGCTTC
Organism: Pipistrellus hanaki; assembly: GCF_964339955.1. Classification (NCBI taxonomy): domain Eukaryota; kingdom Metazoa; phylum Chordata; class Mammalia; order Chiroptera; family Vespertilionidae; genus Pipistrellus; species Pipistrellus hanaki. The sequence continues at coordinate 160,397,728 of NC_140503.1, read as the reverse complement.
TATCTTATTAGAGCTTATATACTTGTTAGAGAAGAGTCAATCCAAATGTACAGAGCTCCAGGGCCTCAATAAAATGAAATGCATGCATTCTAGTAGGATGGTTGTGAGGATGAAGTGAAATTTGTACATAAGTGCTCAGCCATAGAGGATACTCATTACTATAAGGTTTTTCTCTTCTGCCTCTATTTCTGCTTCCTTGACTCTTTGTGCTTCAAATGGAGATCTGTTCTACCTTAAAGCCCTTAGTGAGATCACTGATAAAAAAAAGGGGGGGGGGGAGGAAGCGGGGAGGCTTTTTCCCTGAAGGTGATAAGCATTTTCTCTATCAAGTGAGAATCAGAAAGTGTATAGAAGCAACTTTGTCCAACCCTTTCCTCCAGTGAGACTACTCTGAATCCCCTTCTCAGATTATCCCAGGAACATATTGGAGAAAAGAGGAGAGAGGATGAGAAGCCTGTTTCCACTTCATGTGCCTCCACATATAAAAGCCTATATATCTCTGTTAAGGCACATGCAAATTTTTAGCACATATGCATTATGATTGTTGTTCACTGTACTTCACTGTGAAAATGCAGTAGAAACTCTTGCTGAACATTTATTTACTTGTTAATTCAATAAATACTAAGTGCCAGGCACTGAGCAGTAAGCAACAGATAGAGGAAAACATGGTTCATGCCCTCAGAGATTTACATTCAAATGGGGGAAGCACACAAGTCAAATTAAAGTTTGACATGTGCTTAAGGAAGATGAGGTATGTTATGGAAAACCTAATGGAGGAGCATCTGAACTAGACTCCACAATGGTGAAGATGTGTGTGTGTGCGCAAGCGCGCACATGTGTGTGTGTGTGTGTGTGTGTGTGTGTGTGTGTGTGTGAGAAAGAGAGAGAAATAAAGAGAATGAGAGAGAGAGAGAGGGGGGTAAAAGAGGGATGGGATGGGGGACATGACTTCTGGCCTGAATTCTGAAATATTTTCTATAATCTTCTAACAAAGAAGAGCTAGAAGATTATAGAAAATATTTAATTTTAAGTTCAAAACAGGTTGACTATGTTCTCAAGTTAAACACAATGTTTTGACATTTTGTATCTTGTTTGCTTATTTATATCTTGCTAATGCCTTTGGGTTTTTTCTTTCTTGTGCTTTACCTTTGCTTATTTTGTTTTAGTAAGTTCCTTTAGAAAAATATGAGACTTTTTTAGTTGTGCTAAGGGAAAATTTAAAAGTTGAAAAAAATAAAGATGATTAATCCCCCTTCGGTCCATAGGCTGATAGCTTGCAGAGCTGGGATGCTACAGGAGCAATGCAAGTACAAGACTCTCAGAAGGGGGGAAGAAACTCATGAAACATATGGGCCACTTTAATTTAGAGTCTTTTTTTTTTCATTTTTTAAATAAGAACAATATATCTAGCAAGTAGGATAGACTCCATAGGGAGGTTTTTATTCTAGCAATGTGATTAATTTCACAATCTTGGACACATTACTATCATCTCTTTTCTTTAGTTTCCTTATCTGTAAAATGAGGAAAACCTATTTTGTAGAATTTATTGTGTTAGATGAGTCAATATTTGTAAATATTAATCTAGCACTTAAAAAATAAAAACATCAAAATATTAAATATTATTGTCATTAATATGAATTTTAAAAACCAGCTAATAAATATAAAGAACATAGCCCAGTACTTAGCACATCTTATCGAATAAAAGAGTAATATGCAAATTAACCATACCCCCGTTTCACCCACAATCCACACCCACCAGCCAATCAGAGTGAGTATGCAAATTAACCCCAACTAAGATGGCTGTGAAAACAGAGAGCAGGAGGGAGGCTTCGGTTTTGCAGGCAATGTAAGAAGCCAAGCTTTCCGCCTGCCCTAACTGGTCTAAGCCTCCATTCAAGACTACAAAGTTTCAATTATAGAAGGTAAACCAATTCAAACAGAAATATTGGCAGCCATGGAGCAAGCAGAAGGCTTGGCTCTGCTCCAGGCTACAAAGTTTCAATTGTAGAAGGTAAATAAATTCCAGATACCAGGGCCTCCGCTTGGGTCACTGGGGGTCGTGACTGGCCTGCAAACCACCACAAACCCTCATCCAGGCCTCCCCACATCCCAAGAGAACCCCCACCCTGATCTGGGGCACTTTTCAGGGCAAACCAGCAGGTCCCCACCTGTGCACCAGGCCTCTATCCTATCTAATAAAAGAGTAATATGCAGATTGACCATCACTCTAACACACAAGATAGCTGTCTCCATGTGGGTCAAAGATCCTACCTCCATGTGGACATAAGATGGCCACCACAAGATAGCCAGCATGGGAGGGAAGTTGGGAGGGATCAGGCCTGCAAGGGAGGACAGTTGGGGGTGATCAACCCTGCAGGGAAGGGCAGTTAGGGGTGGCCAGGCCAGCAGAGGAGGGAGGTTGGGGGCAAACAGGCTGGCAGGGGAGCAGTTAGACATCAATCAGCCTGGCATAGGGGTGGTTAGGGGGTGATCAGGCTGGCAGGCAGAAGCAGTTAAGGGCAATCAGGAAGGCAGTAGGCGAGCAGTTGGGAGCCAGCAGTCCTGGATTGTGAGAAGGATGTCTGACTGCCCATTTAGGCCGATCCCAGATTGGAGAGAGTGCAGGTTGGGCTGAGGGACACCACCACCTTCTACCCCCAAACCCCCTCCCAGTGCACAAATTTCATGCACTGGGCCTCTAGTAGTATTATAATGATTCAGTAAATTGTCTTCCTCCTCTTCATCTCCTTCACATTCTCTTTTATTTTCTTATTATCATTCCTTTTCAAATGAGTATTTTCAGTCAATATCTTATCCTTTCTACCCTTAGTGAACTATAGGCATGAGTCAACATTATAGTTTAATACTGAATTGTTCTTTAATTCTTTGTTGAGTTCCTATTTTTTCTTCCTGACTAATCACCAGTTATTTGAGGCTCGGAACCATGCTTAATACCTACAGTACAACACTGAACATATTGGATGCTCTGTAAATATTTATTAAATGGATTATCAAATAGTAATAATCAAATACTCCTGACTAAGAATGGGGAAAAAAATCTATCAGTGATGAAAGTGCTTTAATTTTTTTATGAGTTGAGTATTCATCTAAGAGTTAAGACTGCTTCGGGACTAGAGGGAAGATTTCCAGGTTGCTAGCTTTAGTTTTTAACTATACATCATAGAAGCATTGGTCTTATCGTTAACAGAAAATGTTCGCATCACTCCTAATATTTTTATTTACAAAACAGATGTTTGCCTTCTCACTTTAGTCTTTGATTATGTTCTCATAAAATGGGCTCTTTGGAAAGATTTTACCTATAATGTACATGCTTCATTGAGGACTGGAAAGCCCAGCAATGTTTTCACTAAATACCAGTGATTTACAGCTTTTTCTCTCATATAACTGTCCCTACTTCAATACTCATTTACTTTCTTCTTATAAAGTGAAATTCTGTCAAGAAAGGTATCCGAAAGTACTTCACACATTTATCTACATAATCCTTCATGAAATTAAATAAGCTTTAACCATCCCTACTTCCGTTTTCCATATGAAAAGCAGAATGACATGGAAAACCTGCAGTGAGGTACTGAATGCTTCCTTGTTCTTCATTCTTGTTCCTTACCAGATGTCTTTGAACTCATTTTTTGGGCTTTGATGCTTTCCAGTTTCATCACTTCCAGATAATCATTCTGATTCAACTTGGGTTTAGTAGTTGGTTTTCCTTTCCACCTGCTTCTCTTTTATTGGCAGGTGGATAATGACTGCTTCCAGGCATTTCAAGCATTAAAATCCCTCAGATCTTGCCAATGATTGCCCACATGTGCCTTGCCCCCCACCCATTCAATACAACAGAATCACCTATAAATGCACAAAAATCAGCCTTGGTCCAGTTTTTGCTTCTTCTCATCTTGATCTCAGTCACTTTTTTTTTTTCCCCCCCTTTGGCTCTCAATTCTGACTTTCTGATTTTTTTGTTTGTTTTTTAAATTTGCCCTGGAGGCTGTATTGAGACTCTCCTCTTTACTTTTTATTGGTCTCCCATTTGTCTCTTGAACTTGTGCACAACAAGGATATTGATTGTCTGCTACTTTAGGTTAAAGACATACTCTCTCAGTTCTACCCCAAAGAACACTTCCTTCATATTTTGTCACTGATTATCTTATTCTACCTCCATCAGAATTTAGACACATATGTCACTCTTCCTGGTTGAGTTTCTATGCAGTTAAGTGGACAACAGCATTTTTTAACTAGACATAACCCTTTGAGACATAGCTGAAAAAATATATTGTAATTTATTTTCTAATTATTGTCTTGATATACAAGCAAAATTTATTTCCACATGTACAAATTATTTAAGTGGTTCAAATAAACAATAAATTAGTCAAACCAGTAAAAAGATAATCATACTGGTTCTATGACATTAAATTGTTAAAGCAACAAGTGCATTACTTGTTTTAAAAAAATGCTTTCAAAAATTGTATATAAAGTCTAATTATGTGGTAAGGTAGTCATACGCATATATAAATGAACTCATAACTTCATAATACAACCTTTTGAGGGATGTCTTTCCAATATTTGATTTACTTAAAAATTTGAGATACATTAAAGTACTCATGTTTTTCATTGGCATTTAATTTTAATAAGGAGGAGTTTAATATTTCTATAAAATTTATTGCACCATAAAGAATGTTAAATAGTTCAAATGCATGACAGCACTTTATAAAACAATATTTATTTTATTTTATTTTATTTTATTATTTTTTTAATATATTTTATTGATTTTTTTTTGACCCCCTCCCTCCCTCCCACACATCCCCTCCCTCCCCAGAGTTTTGTGTCCATTGGTTGCACTTATATGCATGTATACAAGTCCTTCGGTTGATCTATTATCTCCCCCAGATCTTCCTCCCGTCCCCGCTGTAACTTGACAGTCTACTTGTTGATATACTGTCTCTATATCTATCTTATGGTTCATCAGTTTATAATGTTCTTTATTATCCACAAATGAGTGAGGTCATGTGGTGTTTCTCTTTCATTGATTGGCTTATTTCACTCAGCATGATGTTCTCCAATTCCATCCAGGATGCTGCAAATGATGAGAAATCCTTCTTTTTTATGGCAGCATAGTATTCCATTGTGTAGATGTACCATCGTTTTTGGATCCAATCATCTGCTGACGGACACTTAAGCTGTTTCCAAATTCTGGCTATTGTAGATTGTGCTGCTATGAACATAGGGGTGCATATATCCTTTCTGATTGGTGTTTCTAGTTTCTTGGGATATATTCCTAGAAGTGGGATTACTGGGTCAAATGGGAGTTCCATTTTCAGTTTTTTGAGGAAACTCCACACTGTTCTCCACAGTGGTTGCACCAGTCTACATTCCCACCAGCAGTGCACGAGGGTTCCTTTTTCTCCGCAACCTCGCCAACACTTGTCACTTGTTGATTTGTTGATGTTGGCCATTCTGACAGGTGTGAGATGGTACCGCATTGTTGTTTTGATTTGCATCTCTCGGATAATTAGTGACTTTGAGCATGTTTTCATGTGCTTTTTGGCCTTCCTTCTGTCTTCTTTTGAAAATATTCTATTTAGGTCCATTGCCCATTTTTTAATTGGATCATTCATCTTCCTTTTATTTAGTTGTATAAGCTGTTTGTAGATGTTGGAGATTAAACCTTTATCAGTGGTAACATTTGCAAATATGTTCTCCCACACAGTGGGCTTTCTTGTTGTTTTGTTGATGGTTTCTTTTGCTGTAAAAAAGCTTTTTATTTTGATGTAGTCCCATTTGTTTATTTTCTCTTTAGCTTCCATTGCACTAGGGGTAGTATCAGTGAAGAAGTTTTTTTGGCATACGTCTGAGATTTTGTTGCCTGTGGATGCTTCAAGTATTTTTATGGTTTCCCGTCTGATGTTCAAGTCCTGTATCCATTTTGAGTTTATTTTTGTGTATGGTGTAAGTTGGTGATCTAGTTTCATTCTTTTGCATGTATCTGTCCAATTTTCCCAACACCATTTATTGAAGAGACTGTCTTGACTCCATTGTATATTAGTGCCTCCTTTGTCAAATATTAATTGAGCATAGTGATTTGGGTTGATATCTGGGTTCTCGATTCTATTCCATTGATCTATATGTCTGTTTTTGTGCCAGTACCAGGCTGTTTTGAGAACAGTGGCTTTGTAATACAGTTTGAAGTCTGGTATTGAGATACCTCCTACTTTACTCTTCTTTCTCAGGATTGCTGTGGCTATTTGGGGTCTTTTATTGTTCCAAATGAACTTTTGGAGAGTTCTTTCTAGGTCAGTGAAATATGCCATTGGTATTTTAATGGGGAGTGCATTGAACTTATAGATTGCTTTAGGAAGTATGGACATTTTGATGATGTTGATTCTACCAATCCATGAACATGGTATGTTCTTCCATCTGTTTACATCTTCCTCTATTTCTTTTTTCAGTGTCGTGTAGTTTTCCGCGTATAGGTCCTTTACTTCCTTAGTAAAGTTTATTCCTAGGTATCTTAATTTTTTTGGTGCGATGGTAAATGGAATTGCTTTTTTAGTCTTTGTTTCTATAAACTCACTGTTGGTGTATAGAAATGCCATAGATTTCTTGGTGTTAATTTTGTATCCTGCTACATTGCCAAATTCATTTATTAAGCCAATTAGTTTTTTAATGGAGTCTTTTGGGTTTTTTATATACAATATCATGTCGTCTGCAAATAAGGATAACTTTACTTCTTCTTTTCCAATTTGGATGCCTTTTATTTCCTCCTCTTGTCTAATTGCAATGGCTAGTCCTTCCAGTACTATGTCAAACAGGAGTGGCGAGAGTGGGCATCCCTGTCTTGTTCCTGTTCTTAGAGGGAATGGTTTTAGTTTTTGCCCATTGAGTATAATGTTGGCTGTGGGTTTATCATATATAGCTTTTATTATGTTGAGGTATGATCCTTGTACTCCCACCTTGTTAAGAGTTTTTATCAGGAAAGGGTGTTGGATTTTATCAAATGCTTTTTCTGCGTCAATTGATATGACTATATGATTTTTATCTTTCAATTTGTTTATGTGATGTATCACGTTTATTGATTTGCAGATATTGTACCATCCTTGCATTCCTGGAATAAATCCTAGTTGGTCATGGTGTATGATCTTTGTGATGTTCTTCTGGAGTATTTGCCAGAATTTTGTTGAGGATTTTGCATCTATGTTCATAAGAGATATTGGCCTGTAATTCTCTTTCATTGAGTTGTCTTTATCTGGTTTTGGTATTAGGGTGATGCTGGCTTCATAGAAGGAGTTTGGAAGTGTTCCTTCCTCTTGAATTTTTTGGAATAGTCTCAGGAGGATAGGTTTTAGTTCTTCCTTGAATGTTTGGTAAAACTCTCCTGTGAAGCCATCTGGCCCGGGGCTTTTGTTTGCTGGAAGCTTTTTGATGACTGTTTCAATTTCTTCCCAAGTCACTGGTCTATTGAGATTTTTAGATTCTTCCTGATTGAGTTTTGGAAGTTTGTATTTTTCTAGGAATATGTCCATTTCCTCCAGGTTGTTCAGTTTGTTGGAATAGAGTTGTTCATAGTATTTTGTAACAATCCGTTGTATTTCGGTGGGGTCTGTTGTTATTTCACCTCTTTCATTTCCGATTTTGTTTATTTGGGTCCTCTCTCTTTGTTTCTTGGTTAGCCTGGCTAGAGGTCCATCTATCAATATCTTGTTTATTCTTTCAAAGAACCAGCTCTTGGTTTTGTTGATCTTATGTATTGTTTTTTTGGTCTCTATGTCGTTTATCTCTGCTCTGATTTTTGTTATTTCCTTCCTTCTGCTTACACTGGGTTTTTCTTGTTGCTCCTTTTCTAACTCTTTGAGTTGTAGAGTTAGATCATCTGTTACTATTTTTTCTAGTTTTTTGCAATAGGCTTGTAAGGATATGAACTTCCCTCTCAAAACTGCTTTTGCTGTGTCCCAAAGATTTTGGATTGTTGTGCTTTCATTGTCATTTGTTTCCAGGATGTTTTTAATTTCTTCCTTGATTTCTCTGGTAACCCAGTCCTTGTTTAATAGCAAGCTGTTTAGTCTCCATGTGTTTGATTTCTTTGGATTATTTTTATTGTAGTTAATTTCCAGTTTTATGCCATTATGGTCTGAGAAGATACTTGATATGATTTCTATCTTCTTGAATTTGAAGAGACTTTGCCTATGTCCCAAAATGTGGTCTATCTTTGAGAATGTCCCATGTGCACTTGAGAAGAATGTATATTCTGTGGCTTTGGGGTGGAGTGTCCTGAAGATGTCAATTAATTCCATCTGGTCTAGTGAGTCATTTAGGATTGATATTTCTTTGCTGATTTTTTGTTTAGATGATTTGTCGAAGGGTGACAGTGGGGTATTAAAATCTCCTACTATGATTGTATTGCTATTAATCTCTCCCTTAATGTCCTCCAGGAGTTTTTTAATGTATTTGGTTGCTCCTGTATTGGGTGCATATATATTTACCAGGGTTATTTCTTCTTGTTGGATTGTTCCCTTTAGTATTATGAAGTGGCCTTCATTATCTCTTGTTATGTCCTTCACTCTGAGATATAATTTGTCAGATATAAGTATTGCTACCCCAGCTTTTTTTTCATTTCCATTTGCCTGGAAAACTTTTTTCCATCCCTTCACCCTCAGTCTGTGTGCATCTTTTTTTCTAGGTGGGTTTCTTGTAGACAACAGATGTATGGGTCTTGTTTTTTTTATCCAATCTGTTACCCTATGTCTTTTGATTGGAGCATTTAATCCATTTACATTTAAGGTTATTATTGATAGGTACTCATTTGACGCCATTTTTATTCTATACCCGTGTTCCTTCTTCACTTCTTATTTCTTTATTTTTACAGTAGACCCTTTAGCATTTCTTGCATTGCTGGTTTGGTGGAGATAAATTCCTTCAGTCTTTTTTTGTCTGTGAAGCTCCTGATTTCCCCTTCAATTCTGATTGATAGCCTTGCTGGGTACAGTATTCTTGGATTCAGACCCTTCCTTTGCATGACTTTGTATATTTCATCCCATTCCCTTCTGGCCTGATAAGTTTCTGTTGAGAAATCAGTTGCTAGTCTGATGGGGGTTCCTTTGTATGTAACTTTCTGTCTCTCTCTGGCTGCTTTTAAGATTCTTACTTTGTCATTGTTGTTTGCCAATTTAATTATAATGTGCCTTGGAGTCTGTCTTCTGGGATTCATTTTGCTTGGGACTCTGCGGGCATCTTGGATTTGTGTGGGTTTTTTCTTTTCTATTTCAGGAAAGTTTTCTGTCATTATTTCTTGAAATACTTTTTCCATGTCTACCTCAGTTTCCTTTCCTTCTGGAACCCCTATTATTCGAATATTATTTTGTTTTGTTTTGTCCCAAAGCTCCCGTAGGCTCTCCTCCTGCTTTTTAATCTTTTTTTCTAGAAGTTGCTCTACTTGGGTATTTTTTTCCATCTTATCTTCTAGCTCACTGATGCGGTCATCTGCTTCATCTAGTCTACTCTTGATGCTTTCTATTGAGTTCTTCATGGTAGCGATGTCACTTTTCATTTCTTCTTGGTTCTTCTTCAGTTCCTCATGGCTCTTCTTCATTTCCTCATGGTTCTTTCTCATTTCTTCTTGGCTTTTGTCAAATTTCTCTTCCATTCTTTTTAGCCATGCTATGATCATTACTCTGAATTCTTGCTCTGGCAGGCTGCTTATCTCTGGCTCGTTTACTTCCTTTTCTGGTGATGCCTGCTTTTCTTTCACGTGCGGACTATGTTTTTGTCTCCCCATGGCCTCTCTTTTCAGGATGTCTGGTTATGTGGTATTCCTTCTCCTGCGTTGATTTTGAGGTACAAAATACAACACTACCAGGTACAACACAAGAGGCACTTAACAGGAATGTATTTACAATATTAATAACCTCTAATAAAGGTGACCACTAGAGAAAGGCAACTTAGGGGATAGGAGAGAAGGAATAAAGGTAAAAATAAAATAAAGAAAAATTAAAAAAAAATTAAATTAAAATAAAAAAAAAATTAAGTAAATTAAAAAAAAAAAGAGGGATAAAGAGATAGAAAAAGAAGAAGGAAAAAAGTAATGACAAAATGAAGTTGGAAAACAGGGAAAAAAAGAAGAGAGAGAGAGAGAGAGAGAGAGAGAGAGAGAGAGAGAGAGAGAGAGAGAAGAAGCAAACTAAAAGAGAAATGGGAAACAAACTATATATATGTGGAGAAAATTGCCATAGAAAAACCTCTGGACCCATCCAATGCCAGTAACAATACTTGGAGATTAATACAAACTACAATATCCACTATTATTAAGTAAGGCTATGATATACAGAAGTAAAAGAAACAAACAAAAACAGAGGATTTAAAAAAAAATACAAAGCAACAATAACAATACAGGAATAAGCATAACAATTTCACTAAAAGGCATAAAAATTCACAATAATCAACCTTTACACATACAATGCGAAAAGGATAGAGGGGAGAATGGATTTTTTTTTTTTTAACTAGTTAATATAGTGCAGAGATTGGTATTTATACACTTGGATCAGGGGTTGGAACTTAGGTCTATAAGTATAGTGAGAGCTTTAGCAGGGGGTATAGAGAGAGAATAGAGGAAAAACTAAAGCCGGAAAGGGATAGGATAAACTGTAGACTAAAGGGTAAAGTTTAGTAAGAGAGTGATAGTGTAAAGGTTGAGTTGAGATAGGGTTGAATGATGCGATAGTAGAGATTAAAATAGAATGAAGGTTACTCCCAATGTAAAATAATGAAAAAATAAAATGGTACTAGAGAGAGAAAAAAAAGAAAAGAAAAAAAAATAAATAAAAATTTTTTTTAAAAAATTGCAAAATAGCAGTAGTAATAGTGATGATGGAGATTGAAAAATGTAATAATTGAAAAGGTAAAATCAAGTAAGGAAAAAAGAAAAAAAATTGTTTCTTAAGTAAAAGATATGAAAAATGAAAATTAAATAAAAGATGTAAAAAATGAAAATAAAATAAAGAATAGCAAAATTAGCATAAAAATGACCAGTACTGGTCACTCACTTCCTCAGTTAATGTATTTGGCACTTCTGATTCTCAGACCAGACAGTCTTGCAGTTCCCAGCTTTCCACTGCACCTCAGTTTTGTAAGATAATCCTTAATTTTAAGTAGACTATATCTTAGTTATTTGTGTCCATTTATTTTTGATTAATTAAAAGAAAAAAAAAAGAAAGAAAAAAAAAAAGAGAAAAAAAAAAAAAAAAAAAAAAAAAAGGGCAGTTTGTAATTCAGCTCTTAGGTGTCAGTGTTTCCGGTTTGACCTCCCAGTCTTTTGGGTTGCTCCGGCCTTCTTTCTCTATGGCTCTAGCTGGCAGGGTGCCAGCTGGCTCCCAGACTATCTCTTCTGGCTCCGATCCCTTGTTTTCAGGGAGGCACTCTCTCCCTGCAAATTCCCCGGATATGCCCAACTAGGCTGTTCTTCCCTAGTATTCCGAAGCTAGGGGGTGAAGGGGATCAGGCGCCGAGGTGTCCAGATGTTCCGCCCTTGGCGGGACAGCCGCGATTCTTAACACTCTGTCCCGTGTCCCCTGGCTTTTTTTTTAAATAAAAAAAAAATTCCCGCTTCTGGGGAAGCTTATGCCAAACCCAGCACTAGATGTCGCTGTAGCCTTCTTAGGGCTCAGCTTTGCAGCTGCTCCATGGAGGCGGGGCCGGAACTCCCCGGCTACCGTGGCTGCCAGCGCCGCGGGACCGTGATCTCTCAGGCTTTCCCCGCAAACTCTGACCTTTCCGTGGGTGACCGAAGAACTCCTTTGAATCCACGCGCCAGCGCCAACTCGGGCGTCTCAGCTACTGGATGGACCTCTCCGCTGTGGGCTTTCCAGGCCTCAGAGAAGCCACTCCTTTCTCACAGCGCCGCTGCCTCTGCCGCTGCCGCCGCTGCTGCTGCCGTTGCGGCCACCGCGGCCGCTGCTGTGGCAGTGTTGGCCACCGGCTGGAAATCCTGTCCAGCGGATCGCTGCCTAGCTTCCTTGAAACCTCTGCTGCCCCTCAGCTGCCAATCAACCCTCCCTGAGCGACTCAGATGTTACTTTTATCCGTTCTGGGACCAGAGTCAGAACAAGTCCGACTGTTCGGTCGCCATCTTCAAGCTCCGCCCCACAATATTTATTTTAATTGATGAAAGTAAGTAAAGAGCTATGAAGATATATCTTAAGGTTGTTTTTTGTTTGTTTGTTTGTTTGTTTTCAGTAACCATAGAACATGATCTTTTCCCTTTTTTTCCTTTTATTTTCTTTTGTATATGTTAAAAGAGCATTGTGTCTGTTATGTATAGATTATTGGTAGACAGCAAAATCTAGGATTTTTTCCTAGTTGGCTAATTCACATCTACACTAATAAAAGAGAAATATGCAAATTGACCATACCTGCACTACGCCCACAAGCCATACCCACCAGCCACTCAAGAGCAAGTATGCAAATTAATCCAACCAAGATGGTGGTTGCCATGGAGCTGGAGTGAGCAGGGGGCTTGGGTTGCCCCAACAATGGAGGAAGCCAAGCTTCCTGCCCTCCCTGGCTGGCCCTAGCCTCCACTCAAGGCTACAAAGTTTCAATCATAGAAGATAAATAAATCCTAGATACTTGCTTCCAGCTGGCCCTGGCCTCTGATCAAGGAGGTGCTGACAAAAAAAGAAAAAAGAAAAAATGGAGGGGCTTGGATCTTGGGTCACCGGGGGGTGATCAGGCCAGGATGGAACAGCAGTTGTGGGTGATCAGGCTAGTAGGGGGGCGGTACCATTGGGGGTAAACAGAACAGTTGGGGGTGAGCAGGCCATCAGTGGGGATCAATTGGAGGTGATCAGGACAGCAGGGGGACAGTTTGGAGTGAGCAGCCAGCAGGGGGGTAGTTGGGGATAATCAGACTGGCAGAGGCACATTTGGGGGTGAGCAGCCCAGTGGTGGGGGACAGTTGGCGGCGAGTAGGCCAGCAGGCAGAGTGGTTAGGGGCAATCAGGCGGGCAGGCAAGCAGGTGAGCAGTCCTGGATTGTGAAATGGATGTCTGACTGCCGGTTTAGCCCCATCCTTGTAAACTAGCAGTAGGATATCCTTAGAGGGGTTCCAGATTGGAGAGGGTACAGGCCAGGCTGAGGAACCCCCTTCCCCCTATGCACAAATTTCATGCACCGGGCCACTAATCAGATAATAATTTGAGAAGCTAGCATTTTATAACTCACTTACCCTATCCAAGGAAAACATGAACTATATGCAAATGTTTAGAATGGAAAATGTATTTTTTTCTGAATGAGGAGAAGTAACATCCATTGAGACTTAAATGATACATGTGACAGTAAATGCTACAATTAAAAGTCATTATGGGCTTCATAGTAACAAATTAGCACTGAACAACATTCTCAGGAAAACATTAACAAAACAGATCTTGGATGAGAGACTTGCTCTATGGGGGTTAAGGGGTGAGCAGGGGGTAGGGTTGAAGAGGTACAGCCCTTTACTCCAAGAACAGGAAGACTGGCTTAAAATAGCTGATTCAAACATAGGTGGCAGACATCTTTGATCAAAGGAAAGCAAGTGATCTCTTCTGTAATAATAGAATTAGAAGTACTGTTGTTTCACTTTTTGGCTTAGAAACTTGTAAACTGTATTCATTTGAATTCATTTTGCCTATGCTATCTTTGATTTTATACAGAATTCTTGAAAAGCATTTAGAAGTACGATTAATGGTGGACTAGTCTTAACAGCTGTAAACTTAAACAATATACAAACGCCAACATACCCAATTAAAACAGTAAACGTTTTAGTTAAATGGTACCCTGAGTGGCTATGGCTTTAAGGAAGAAGTGGTAGTGGAATCTTTAAATATGATTTACCTGAGTAGCTGGACTAACATGACCAAATTCTATCATGTAAATATACTTTCAAAGCTATTCTCTGGAACTGGTCTCTTGCTCTCTTCAAGTCTGAAGGGAGATGACTGAGAGAAGAAAACTTTGTTGAGAATGTGCTGGATACTTTGAGATTTTCCTGGTATCAATGCATTTTATTGATTTTCATTCTTATAATGGTTGTCATTATAGTGTTATTATTTTCCTAGAGGTCCGGTGCACAAAATTCGGCCTGCACCCTCTTGCAGTCTGGAACCCCTCGGGGGATGTCTGCCTGTCAGCTTAGGCCTTACCACCTCCCTTCCAGGGATTGAGCCTAAGCTAGCTGTCGGACATCCCCCTTGCAGTCACTCCTCACTGCCTGGATGCTCGTTGCTACTTACCACTTGGCTTGCTGCTCCTTAGTGCTGCCTCAGAGGCAGGTGAGGCACTCACCACCGCTGCTGTGCTCACCAACCAAGAGCGGCCTTCTGGCTGAACAGCACTTTCCCTGTGGGAGCTCACTAACAACCAGGGAGCAGCTACTGTATTGAGAGTCTGTCCTCTAGTGGTCAGTGTGTGTCATAGCAACCAGTCATTCCACCATTTGGTCAATTTGCATATTAGGGTTTTATTATATAGGATTAGATACCCAATGCATGAATTTGTGCATGGGTGGGATCTGGCTGGCCTGGCCCCAATTGAGGCCGATCAGGACCTGACCTGCTGGAGAAAGGGGCCATGGATGATTGGGGAGTGGGCCTCACACCTGATTGGAGTTGGGGGTCCAAGAGGAGGGACCAAGAGGTCTGCCTTTCACCTGCTCGCTAGTGATCACATCACTCATATTCACTCTAACCTATTGTATTACACAGTGCCTAGCACATAGTTAGCAATTAATAAATATTTGAGAAATGAATAAATGAACCCAGTCAAATCAAAGCACAGACCTTGAGTGGATTAATACATCATTACTGCTGAAAAAATGTTTGAGAACATGACCCTCCAGCAGGAACTCTGTAGTACCATCTATATCAAGGAAGAGAAAACAAAAGCTAAGCCACTCCACACAGACACTTCCATGGCTCTGGATTATATACAAATAACCAAAGAGAATGCATTGATCCACTGTGACTTTCTAGAAGAAATTGCTATCGAGTTACCCACAGTGTATGGGCAACCAAGGAAACCTATCAGGGATGGGAGACATAGTGCTGGGGTAGGGACAGGGATATTTGAGCATTCACATTTCACAGCAGTTTGAAAGCAATGAGTTCTTCTGCTAACAGGATTTAATCTTTGAACAGGCTTGAATAACTTGTTCTGTTAAAAAAAAAATCAAAGGATGCCTTTTCTGTTTTCTAGGGACAGAAAGATATAAATACAGGGGTTTGACAGTGGGAGAGAGGGAGAAAAGGATGCTGAAAAACAGGGACAAAAAAAATGTTGGCAGCCAAAAAAGGTGCTGTATATTAGCTACTATGATCTAAAATGGCCCAGTGGAAATTGGAGTAACATCTGCCTTGTTCATTTTTTGCATGTCTACATATTCATGCCCAGCTTTCGGAATTCTCTGGAGGCACTTGAGTATATAGGAAGATGAGTTCCAATGAGCTGCAGCCTCCTGCTTTGCTGAAGGGTTACAAAAAGAAATCTTACTTCCCCAATTCAACTTCAGCCTCAAATGTTTCTGAGCCTTTGCAGATTTTAGGTACATGTGGAAGAAGAAATAAAAGATAAATGACATACATTAGCTGGATGAATGTACACAAACTGTCTTAGAGCCACATGTTAGAGAAAACAACAAGGGCCTTGAACTCAGAAGAACTTGGCTTTCAAATCCTAGCTATACTTCTTATTAGCTCTGTGGGCAGGTTACTTACCTGCACTGAACGTCAATATTTTTATTTACAAAATAAGCAGGTTCATGTTACTATGAGGATCAACTAGTATCTGTAAAATATCAAGCATGCAATTAGCACTCAATTAATGATATTGTGTTTATTATTTAGAACAAAGCAAACAACTATCAAACTCTCTCATAATAAGTTGCTTGGGGATTTGCCTGAATTACCTGGAAAACTATATCAGCTCTGCACTTAACCTTGACCTTAGGCAACAAGCCATAGGCTCTTGTCACTGAAAAATGCACTAAGTCAAATAAACCACTTCCACATCTTCAAGCTTCTGTTTATACTGATTCTTCTGTCTTGTCCATCCTGTCTTTCCAAAGTCAATGTTTCAATCAAGCTTTGTTAGGTACTTCCTGCTCTGATTTCATCTCTTTTTCTCCACATCCATTTCTCCATTTATTCATGCATTCCATAAACAATTATTGAGAACCTTCTAGGTGCCAGGAAATTTGATAGACACTTGGAAACAAAGATGAATAAGACACAGTCACCATTTTCACAGTCTAATGAGAAAGACAGAGAACGGGACAGATGATTGCAGTCAAGCGTGATGTGTGTAATGAAGGTATGCACATGGCACATGGGAACCCACGGGAGAGACTCTTCTCCAACAGCAGTTGCTTCTATCTCTGGTTCATAGTCATTTCGATTTTCTTTGCCTCATAATGATTGCTAGTATAACCATCTTTCTGTTATATTGTGAACTCCTTAAGACGAGATAGTCTTATTTGTCTTTATTTTTCTTTAAGTCATGCATAATGTGTTTGTTGTAAATAGTAGGTGTCCAACAAGTGTGTACTTTCAAATGTCTTGGTCTGCCTTCAAATATTCAGATTCTGTCAAAAGCAATATATTATACAGTCAGTACATAAGAACTAGAGTATTAAAGCCAGATAGCCTGAGTTGCAATATCCATAACAGTCCTTAATAACTGTTTACATTAGGTAAAGTCTCAATCAGGCTGCCTCAATTTCGTTGTCTGTCAAATAAAAGTGATAATAATAGCCCAGCTGGTATGGCTCAATGGTTTAGCATTGACTCATGAATCTGGAGGTCACAGTTCGATTCCCTGTCAAAGCACATGGCCAGGTTTCAGACTCCATTCCCAGTAGGGAGTGTGCATGAGGCAGCTGATCAATGATTCTCTTTCATCATTGATGTTTCTATCTCCCTCACCCTCTCCTTTCTTCTCTGAAATCAATAAAATATATTTTATAAAAACTCCAATTCCAAAACATTTACAATTTTGATTTTTCATACTTTTTGCCAAATCTACTTGCAATGCCAGCCTATTACAAATCCAAAAACTGCTCACTTAAAACTTTTTAAAAGCCATACTTTTACTTTTTTTCTGACCACACTGAAAAACATAATGCCATCTTGGGAAAGTCCAGTTTGAAATCATCAACTCTATCCATTGACTGATAAAAGCCTCAATAAAAATAATAAATAAAAATGCCATTTACTATATTCCTTTTATATACCGTGCATTTTACACATATAGCTTTCAAATCTTAGAACAATGTGTAAGCATTATGTCTATTTTAGACGTGATAACATTAAGGTTCAGGGAGACCAAGTTCTTTACCCAGAGCTTCCACTATTACAAGTAGTTTGACACACCCTAGCTCTACCTTTTTTGTTGTTGTTAGCCCTCACCACAGGATATTTTTCTATTGCTTTAGATAGAGGAGAAGGAAGGAAAGAAGTTGGAGAAAGAGAGAGAGAGAGAGAGAGAGAGAGAGAGAGAGAGAGAGAGAGAGAGAGAGAGAGAGAGAGACATCAATATGAGAGACACATTGATTGGCTGCTCCTGCATGCACCCCAAGGAATGAACCTGCATCCCAGGTATGTGCCCTAGACTGGAATAAAACCCGATACCTTTTGGTGAGGGGGCCAGTGCTCTAACCACTGATTCTCTCCATCCAGGGCCAATATAGCTTTATCATACCCCAGTCCGTTCATGCTTTACATTATGCCTCTAACTGGCTTTGATTCATTCTTGGCTTTACTATCCTCAATCTGTTTATTCAGCACCACTAAGAAAGACAAAAGTTCCAGGCAGAATTAGAAATGGTGGAATTTAAATTTGGTAATTTAAAATACTTTGCCTTGTAATTGCAACAATTTAGTATGATTCAAGGGGGACACTCGGTTCATGTCTCCTGATCCCACTCCCATCCTCCAGAGAGTTCTATAGCAAGGTCAACTGACATGGCTGCTGACTGATTTTCTGAGATTGGAAGGCATGAATATTTCAGGATCTCTGTTTGCCAGTTTCAATATTTAGTAGCCATTAAACACAGTTTATCCTTTCTTATATTCAAATTCTCTTTGCATGCTAAAGCCATTACGTTTTATTCTGTCCACTACAAATTTAGAGAACAGCTGGTCATTGCCATCTTTATAATTACCCTTCATATGGTCTAAGGCATCATTGTCCAAGAGAAATATAATGTGAACCACATCTATAATTTAATATTAACTATTAGCCACATTTTTTAAAATGTAAAATGGGACTGGAAAAATGACTTTTAATAATGTATTAATTTCCTGTGACTGCTCCAATAAATCACCCCAAACCTGATGGCTTACTACAACACATTCATTCTTTTGAGGTTCTGGAGACAAAACGTCCAAAGTTAGAATCACTGGGCTGAAATCAAGGTGTCATTAGGGCTTCTCTTCCTCTGGAGGTTCTAGAAAATATGTGTTCCTTTCCTTTGCCAGCTTCTAGTGCCTGCTAGCATTCCTTGGCTTGTGGCTACATCATCAAATTTCTGTCTCTATTTTCCCATCATCTTCACCTCTGCATGTCTAACTACCTCTTCCTTTCTTTTAAAAGGACACATATGATTGTTTAGGACCCATTCAGATATTCTAGGAATAATCTCCTTATTTCAAGATCCTTAACTTAATCACATCTACAAAGATTATTTTCCTGAGTAAGATAACATTTACAGGTTCCAAGAATGAGGGCCTCATCTAGGGATCCATTAGTCAACCTATTATAAATATATTTTACTTGACCCAATATATCCAAAATATTATCATTTCAATGTATAATCAATATTTTATTCTAATTCTTCCGAATCGGGTGTGCTTTTTTAATATATACTTACAAACAATAATACATCTCAATTAGAATTAGCCACATTGCAAGAGCCACATGTGGTTACTGTTCTGAACAGTGTTGTAAGGAATGCTTTAATTTTCTCATTAGCATTTTCTATCCTTGCTCAGAGGCAAGGAAGCTTTAATAAAAAGTATTCTCATTTAATTTTTTATAATAAAAGTATTCTCATTTAATTTTTTCCATTTTATCACAATGGGTATAATTCCTATCTTTCTGCCTGATAGGATTTCTGTGAGGATTAAATTAGGAAAGCTCTTTGGAAAATGTAAATCACTATATATTCCTTTCAAAAACCACCCAAATTTATTGCCAACGTCTTCTTCTCAGTATCTCATAGCCATTCATGCTCATACACTGGCATAACTGAGACTATTACAAAACAGCAAAAATAAAGGAGTAGGGCCACTCCACTCTGCAGATGGGAGCTGGAAAGTTGGTCAGCTCTGCTGGTCATAGGTAAATATAAGGGAAACAGAACCAATGTTAAAAAAAAAATGTTGAGAAGAAATGTCCCTATTTTGACATAGAAAATATTTATTCACTTATTCAAAAAATTTACTGTCTTCTTGGAACAATGCGAGGTGCTGGGGATGCAATACTTACTGTTGAGTAAAGGAAAGTTATAATCCTTACACCTTTCCCCACTCCTTTGTAGGTTACCAAGAATCAGAACATGGTTCTCTGAGAGGGAGCTTAACCTTGTCAGGTGGGTCAGTGGAGGTTTCCTTGAGGAAATGATGATTAAGCGAAGATATGAACATAAGTAAGAATTAATTCAGTGAAGAGGAGACATTGCAGGCAAGACAAACTCATGCACAAAGATCCTTCTATGGGAGGAATCATGATGGGATGAGAGACAAATGTCAAAATGTCTGGAGTGCAGAGAATGAGCAGAGGGGACCAGATAAAAAGTGTGAGCAGAAAGGTAGAAGGAGACTCACTTATGTAAACGTGTAAGAGTTTTAGCTTTTTCCTAAAGCAAATAGTAATCCCTTTCCTTACTCTGACTTTCTGAAGTCGAAGCAAAGTACAAGAAATTATTTGAGGATGGGTAAAAATTAACTTTTCTACTTTTAAAAGAGCTTTTATTGGTATCCAAACAAAGCCATAAGCTAACACCAATCACTGGGCTTTTTAGAACGTGAAACAAATAAAGTAACTTGGCCTCGTGATGAACGATTCCCCCAGCAGTAACTAGGTGTACCAGTTAATAATGCGGATTTTTTTCAATAGATGGAGTTACACATATATTGATATATATGTGATTTGATATGTATGCTACTTTGTTGTACTGCTCCTTCAGATTACCACTTGTTCTGATTAATAGCATGATGGCACACACACTTTCTGAGCAGTACTTCAAAAGAGACAAAAAAAGTAGAAAATTGGGTCTGCCTCAAAACAAGAAAAATTCTATTGGGATGGTATCCACAAATTACCTGAAAGATGGGGGAAATGTGTAGCTAGCAATGGACATTACTTTGGAATAAAGCACTTTTGATGTTTCTTTTGAAATTATCGTATTTTTTTTATTAAAAAATCTGAATGACTCTGGTTAATAATGAAGATCAACTATTAACTGGTTAAAAATGTGGATTATTAATAAATTAATAGTATGGATTAACCATTCACTGGTTAAAATGCAGATTAATTATTAACCAGTTCATAGGGCAGATTAACTATTAACAGTTTAATAATTCAGATTAATTATTAACCGGTTAATAGTGTCGATTGACCATGAAATTTCTAATTTTGGAAATTCATAAAATGTATTGTTGAAGGCTGAAACAATTCACTCTAACTCCCTTTAGTTATCAATTACCCAAGAAATCCTCATTTTCAGTGGATAAAGGCCACCCTTTCCACCAAGTTGGGGTGTCTCTGGAGTGAGGAATTGTGTGCATCGTCACCATAAGAACGCACAGGCAGAGGGCAGACAGGCAGAGAGCTCCGGGGAGGCTCGGAGACAAAGGAGGTGTTATGTGTAGTACAACCATTCACTGCAAAGGGATTGTTTAAGTGGAGATGACTGGTGGACACTCACACAAGAGGGAGCCTTCATACGTAAATAAAGGCCGGCTGCCTCGGAAACCCCTCCATCTGTTGCTGCCCATGGCCTGACTTCCAAGGCGCTGGCTGCACTAATTGAAAACATGGGTGGATCTGTGCCCCACATGTTCACTTTTGGGAGATCACTGAGAGTTTGTTTTCAGGGAAGGCCAGCCCCAGGCTGACTCTCTGGCTCCTCTGAGCCAATGGCCATCCATTGGGGGCTTTACGGCTGCTGCTGTTGTCTTTTGATCACGAATTCCTAATATTTTCTTCATTGAGCCCCTCCCCCTTTTTGGAGAGCTCTAGTCAGAAATATGGCTGGTGATTTGTTAAGCTGCTAAGCTTCTTTCACGTTGGGGCAGAACTCAAGGCCAGGCTGGAATAAAGTGCTTTCCTCTGAAGAGAGAAAAAAAAAACAAAACTGAGAACAAGTATGGATATGAGCTCCAGAGAGAGGTTGTGAGGGCAGTTACAGGCCATGCCCCTGCTGTCCTCTGAAGGGTTTAGTATGGCCTAGTTTTCAGTGATTCGTGAGAGAGGAACAAGGAGTCCTGGGCAATGGCAAACCAGTTGCATGCAACACTCCTGGCTGCCACTTATGTTTCTCCTGCTTCCAAGCTGAGGCCAGATTCACAGGTGTCAGACCGGAGGCCATTGCAGACCATAAGCATGGCATCTCCTGAGTGCATGGAAGTTCATCCTGAGCTGAAAATGGTTGACTGTGGCTTTCCCAGTCCTCTCCATCTGATGGAGAAAAGGCAAGTGATTTTATTCGACCCTGTTTTGCATCTAAAGGAAACTGAGGCACAAATATGTGAAATAACACACAGTCTCAAAGAGAATAGCCAATGGATTCAGCTCCTCATAAATGAATTAGAACTCATTTAGTTAGGTCACACAAGCTTGAAAATAGCCACCTGGCTCTTCCACATAAGCTGTGTCCCCCACAGGGCAATGAACTAGTGAGGGTAGGGAGAGAATTTGAATTCATGTTTACGCTGCCTAATACTGAATCACACTAATGATGTACTGTCACAAGGAAATAAAAGGGTTTTCTATTTATTTGCTGAAGGGAAGCAACATGTCACAGAAGGTGTGTAAAGATGGAATTCAGAAAACAAGCCTCTTTTTTTGCTGTGTCTCTTCATGCTTCTCACTTGAGCAAACCCCCGTCTTATAAGAAATGTAAAGAATAAACTATCTACCCTAGCCAGTTTGGCTCAGTGGATAGAGTGTCAGCCAGTGGACTGAAGGATCTCAGGATCCATTTCAGCCAAGGGCACCTGCCGGGGTTGCAGGCTCAATCCCCAGTAGGGGGGTGCAGGAGGCAGCCTATCAATGATTCTCTCTCATCACTGATGTCTCTCTCTCTCTCTCTCTCTCTCTCTCTCTCTCTCTCTCTCTCTCTCTCTCTCTCTCTCTACCTCCCTCTCCCTTCCTCTTTGAAATAGATAAAAAATATATTTAAAAAAAAGAAAAAGAATAAACTGTCTTCTGCATAAGGAGGCTTTTGAAAGTTGCTAAAGTCTGTGTAAGCAAACAGGGGTAACTGGTCTTAAAAGCTCTATTACTTAGCATTTGCTAATTCACAAAAAGATTTTTACTTTACAACAAATGAAGGCACTGTGGTTCCATTCGATGCATTCTGGAACACCTGACCCTTTTAGGGTGCGTGGATTAAGCTACTGAGCCCTGGGCCAGCTTTCTTCCAAAAACTTCCAAATGAGAGCCAAAAGAGAATTGATAGGGATGTTGGAAGTTACATAAACACAGCTGAAAAAAAGCTTATTGTACTGATTTCAGCTTGAAATCTGTGCTAAATTAGCAGTAGGAAGTTAAGCAGCTACACCTCATTTCTTAAAACAGCAGGTTTTTTTTAAGTTTAATTGCACACTATTCATTCTTGTGAGAACTTTTTAAATTGAAAACATTTTAAGCTTGCCCTAAAAAAAAATGCTCACAGATCCAGAAGATGCGTGCACTCACTTTGTTTGTTTGTTTGCTTCATATTCTGTTTCCTGGGTAGGCTGGCAAGCAACCTTATGTCTTTAATTGTTGACACGAATATAATAAACTGCGAACTCTCTTTTGAGATTTAAAATCCCCAATAATCTCTTAGAACATTTAGAGTTTAAAGTATAATACACAGATGCTATTGGAATAGTTTTAAGGTCCTCAAGATATTTTTTGACAGGGAGCCCAAATCAGGATTTGTGTAATGGATTCTGGCCTTGTAAAAGGTATTCATAACTCCTGTTAAATTTCTGAATGTTTTTTTTTTTCTTTAATTCAAGTTCACCAGAGCTAAGGAAAGGAGGCTAATCCAAGATAAAGCAGGAACCACGTTATTAAAGTGCTCCTCTATTTTGATAAGGGCACTGGGTTAACATGTGATTCTCGTTGTTGATGTCAGCATACCGAGCCCAAGATAAACACCGCCGGGCCGCTCTTACTGCAAATTCGGGTGACATTTTTCTTTGTTAATGAGCATTTCTTTTTCTGCAAAAGGAAGAAAAGCTTTATCTTAAATTTCATGGTTTCAGGCCAAGAGAGGTCTTTTCTTTCCTCTCCACCTTCACCCTCTAACAAAAAGAACAAAATTCCTTATTTTTTATATTTATCTTTGTATTTGTATTAATATCCTTTGCTTGCATCTCAATATGACATTTGTATCTCTTATTTTTATACGGGAAATGGATTCACTTAAATTAATGTTTATTTTAGCTCTTTCTCTGGAAACCCACATTATAGCAAGTTCATGACTATGAAAGGTACCAGGCTTCTTGGGCCTGAAATTGCTCAGTGTTCATAACTTCATGATCATGTCTCTACGGACATTTAAAATTTGTTTCCTTCTGTTTGGGTGAGGTTTACTTTACCACTGCCCCATTGTTATAAGAATAGAGTAAATCCAGTCATTTGTTACTAAAAGAATGTCATTATTATCCATGTCTTGGACTTTAACACCGGCTTCAAAAAGATGGCTGAGTACACCCAAGTGCT
Source organism: Pipistrellus hanaki (assembly GCF_964339955.1). Classification (NCBI taxonomy): domain Eukaryota; kingdom Metazoa; phylum Chordata; class Mammalia; order Chiroptera; family Vespertilionidae; genus Pipistrellus; species Pipistrellus hanaki. Next base: position 160,373,755 of record NC_140503.1, on the reverse strand, counting down.
TACAAAAATATGTGGACCTGGGTTCATGCACGGTATTTTGATGACCACTTCTTTCTACCAAGATAAATATACATGGAGAGAGATTCTCTTCCCTTTTAGCAGAGGAAGGAATTGGTCCTTGAGTAGTATCATGGTGCCATACTGAAAAAACCAACAAGGCCAGCCATTAAAAGGCTTGCTGACTAAGCCCAATGCTGCCGATTAAGACCATCACTTCTCTACTGAGAATCCTTTTTAGTATCTTTTTTTTAAGATTTGGTCTGCCAAACACACAATACTTACAAACTAAGAAATTACATTTTTATTCTATTTTTTCCATAATAAACAATCTATACTGAGTTTATAGTCAATCAAATGAATATTCCAGGCAAACTAAGATGACCATGTGACTATACTAAACAGTCATAATGCAACAAAGTTGATGTTGCAATTACCTTAGATAGAGGGTAAATGTATGGTTTCTATTAGTTTTCTTGAAATATTAAAAGTAACTTATGCTCCCTCCCCCCCCACCCCGCCAACTTTCCATTTCTATAGTTCCATATGCTACATAAACCCAAGGCCCAAGGTTCCAAACCATTGGCATAATTTATCTTGCATAATTTATCAGTTTTATCTTTTTCAAAATGGGAGAAAATATCAGCTTTCAGGCTCTCCTCAAGGTTGTTATAAAAAATAAAACTAAATTGCGCATGTTAAAGAGCTATACAAGATGCTAGAGATCAGTATGAATTATGCATTGCAATAATAGAGAAACAGGAAATATGAAACTTGAATTTCTGAGTTAAGAAAATACAAACATACCTTTAAATAGTTTCTTAAGGAAGATAAGACATGATCCTAAAGTCTTTTTGATCTCTTACTTGGCTCTACTAAGACCATCAATGTGGTCTGACTTGAACTTTAAAACAGGTGAACACCCTCAAAACACTTTCTGGCTGGAACAGATAATCCCTTTAATATGAGGTCATCATGTTTTGAATAAACACAGACACTACTTAGGTATATTTCCAAGAAAGAATTGGTTTGGTGGCTATAGTAAAGGTGTTGCCTAACCCACCATTATTTCCTAGGAAATGGCTTCATTCACTGTCCCCGTGAACAGTCAGGTTTATACTAAGTAATCAGATTACTTCACCCTGGAAAATTGGACCAGGAGTGAATACCTACCTCACAGGACAAAAATCTCTCTTGTAAGATCTTGAGCTACAATATTCAAAACCTAGTTAAGTGAGGAGGGGCACTTACACTGAAAGGCCATATATAATCGTTCATTCCTTCATTCATTCAGCTGACAGAAACCTGGCGCTGGCCTGAGTCAAGCATAGAGTCAGAGTGAGCCGCAATTTGTGGCTCAAAAAGCCAGGGTCACGCATAACACAAAATTATGGGGAGCAAGAACTGAGAGTCAGCAAAGAAGCCAGTCTGCTGAGATGAAAGGAGAACGGAGCTGACAAAGAGCATCAGAGTGAGCCACTACAGAAGGGGTGGCCTCGTGGTTTCTACTTTTCCTGAACCCTCCGTTCATTTTCTGATCTTGGCTTCCGTATTAGGCCATGATATCCTTTTAATAAATCCTTTCTTTGCAAACCTTTTGTGCATGGTGGGGGCAGAGGGGCTTGGTTTCTTACAAGCAAATGTGCCCTGACTAAAACAGGTGCCATTGTTAATTTTTAATGTAAGCTTGAAACACCTTTTTTTTTTTTTTCCCCTTAAAATGTTTTAAGGTCAAAAAGCATTAAAGTTAGTCATCAAATTCAGTAAGAACAGAGAAGCTTTGCTCCTCCTCCTACCACTGACACAGTTCCCCAACTTCTCACCAAGGAAAGTGCATGAATGGTTTAAACGAAGCGGGGTAGGGGTGGGGGGTAGTATATCATTTCCCTCGGTCCCTACACTGGAAGGAAATGGGGCTAACTAGCAAGTGACCCAGCCGCCAAATTCCATTTCGGAGCCAACGTGTCTCCTCTGCACAGACAGATTCTGATTTTATTTAAATCCTGCTCAGAATGAAATCCCTGTGACATCAAGCTGAAAAGGAGAGCCAGGTGTGAGATGGAGAGGGAAGTGGTTCCCAGCCTGATGTGTCCTAATGAAATGGCATGCGGTGAGTTGACTGCTAAGTGCCTGTGAGGGGAGGTGGCAGGTACCTGGGGGAGAAGACAGGAAGGGTCGGGATTGTGTTGTGTTAGGCTGTCCTTCTGTGCACATCTGCTTTTGAGTCACTTGCCAGTGGAACTAGGTCAGGATGCAGATTTTTGTGAAGAAAGAAAGTCATAACCAGTTCAGAAAACTCGGGTCAAAATGTTCCTCTGGACTGACTTGCCAAAGCCCTAAAACATGATAGAAATAGAGTTAAAAACCCTCTTAGTCCATAATGAGGAGAGCATGCTTTAAAGTTGTCTGCTCAGTTTCAGCTTCTTCTCATTCCTGGGCCTTTGCCCCTCTTCTGAAGGGTATCTCCCCTTTTCCTAAGTTTCCAGTGTGTTCATGAAATCATATCTACCCCTCATCAAATTCAGTAATATTTCCAAAAAGTCACTCACATCTAGGCACAAAGGACCAATTCGGTTATAAATGAAAACTCTTTTGGAACCATGCCTTTTAAACCTAGACAACATTCACTAAAGAACTGATCTCCAGCTATGAGGCTTCAAGCACCGGTGAGCTACAGGAAGATATAGAGAAGGGGAAAGTGATACTCCTAGGGTTAATTTGAGGGTCTGCAGCTCTTCTAGTGGGGCTGCATCTGGGCAAACATCTGGCTACACTGGAACCTATGTGATGCAGAGAATAAGAGGGACCAAGGATCATAGGAAACTGCCCCCCGCACTGTCACTTCTTCCCCTCCCAGGTTGCTCGTTGTGGTGGCATCTCCCCAGAATTCCCCAGTAATCCCTAAGGAAAGAAACAAAATCTCTGAAAAACCAATAAACTCCAGAAAACCACCAACATACAGGTTCAGAATGCTGAACAAAGCTAAAAGTGGTATTAAAATATGTTCAACAATTGGAAAAAAAATGTAAAAGACCATGGATTTTGAATGATGGGAGGTTCTCAGCAATACCTGGTCTTCCTCCCTCTTCCTGTCCATGTTCCCAGCTGTTCCATTTCCCTCACATCTTCTCTCATCTATATTCACACCGCCATCACTTTCATCCTACCACCCTCAGCAACACACGTAGTGTCCTTACACCCAAATCAAAGCAAGCATATTGCTAAACATCCATTTGAGGTTTGAAGTTAGGATGAGGCAAGGGCCCAAAGACTATGGGGGCCAAATGAGCTGGTTAATAATTCACATGTGCAATTAGACGGGTAACTCTCGAAGCAGTCACTTCGCTCTACAGTTCTTGTCTTGTTTGTTTTGTTTTTTGACTTAGAAAAGCAGAATCTATTTGTTTTCAAAGCAGAATAAGCCAGGTCTTTATGATAAATGTTTTCTCACATGTTCCGAGTTTTAAAAAATTAAGCCTGTTCATGCAAAACTGAAAAATCTATCACTGTCCTTTATGTTCCCAGAAGGAGACGGGACTTCCTTGTTCAGAGGCAAACAGCATAATCCTTTGCGTTATGATTCCTCCAGAAGAGATTTGCTCTCATGCTCTTTGAATGTACCTACCACGGCCTCCATCACATCCTGGCCAGGGAGATGTACTCCCTTTCAAAGCAAGGTGAATTGTCATGATGTGAGGAAGCATTTGGCAGGACAGGACGTTACCGGTATTGGAAGGGAACAACTATCTGAAAAAGAACTGATGTCAAGCCAAGGGGAGTTGGGTTCTGCTGTTTATTTACATGAGGTCTGTGTTGACGAATCTTTGTCTCCATCTTTCTTCCTGTGTGAAGCAAGGCCCTTTGGGTTTTCTCTTGTGATAGGCTGCCCTGCCCCTGCCTTTTCTGCCAACAAGGTATAGGCAGAGTGAGACTGAACCCCGCTGACACTACTCAGTTTGTTTCTGAGTGTTACCTCGGGCTACTACGAACTGGGCTACTCCCTACAGACATGGTCTTCTGCACTCTGGTCCCTGTGACCACCAGCTGCTTGCCTTCTCTTCATTCCCATACCCCTCATTGCTCAGACTGTTCGTACAAGGAAAACCTATTAACAAAGAGGGGAAACCCTGATACCATCATGTTTGCCACCACAACCGGTAGCCACTGCGAAAACCATTTATAAAAAGACCATTATTCTGTTGATAATCTGCTTTCATGATCGCTTTTAACTAACTCGAGGAGTGGCTGCGCAGAGGTAGGAAGGTTTGTGACCCATCTGTCGAGTGTATAATTTCCTTTTCATTGGCTAGCCCAGCGCAATAAAAAAAATATTATTAGGTGCCCTAACTCAATCAGCAAACAAATGACAGGCAGATGGTCTTCAAAAACAATTCTGACCATGAATGCCAGAGAGCCACAATGTAGGCCCCTGCTTTTAGGCAGCCTTTGTCTGAAAACACTCCACTGGGTTAAGTGATGCAAAATACGAGAAGCTGTGTGTAAATGAGGGAGAAGTTACAGGCTTCTGAAGTGCTCCATGAAAGGCTATGATAATTTTACTGGGAACAGGAAAAAAAAGCATCGCACTTAAATAATGTACCCTTGTGGCAGTGCTGAAATCCACTAGATTGCGTTCACGTGACACTGCTGTGTCTAAATCCTTATTTCAGTCAGATTTTCTTTTTTCTCTAAAGGACTCTAGCTCACCCAGTTTTCCCAAGTTTTGTTTTAGCTGAGCAATGCAATTTGGTGAGTAAAACCTTTTGTATGAGAGAATTTCATGGACTGAATGGAAGGAAAAAGCTAGTAAGGAAGGATGGAAGAAAGGAAGCCAGGGAAGGAGGGTAGGTGAGAGGTGAAGTAGGGAGAAAGGGACTTTTAAAAGATTTTGAAAAATCTTCGAGGTCAGAAACTGGCATGGGTAATGTTAAAGTAAAGAGAGAGGTTAGCACATTGCTTGATACATAGTAAGCCCTCCATAAGTTATCAATGATTGGAATGTGTGCATAGAATATAAAACCTTTAGTAGTTGTGGCAGTGAGTAGCAAACTGTCCCCAGTTCTGGATAACCCATTCGCAGGGTGTGCGCTCTGGTTTGCTTGTCCAAGTGGCTGAGGATTTTGGTTCACTAATCCACAATCTCCCTGTGAGTAGTGGCCTCCCTGCTATCTATAATCTCCGAACTCTGCCTTTTAGAGGAAAAAAAGAGGAAGAAGTAAAATCATGTCTAGGTAACATTTTAAAAGTATTTTTTTCTTGTAAAGATAATGTATGCTCCTAGCAAAAAAATAAAATTGAAAAATCATCAAAGACCAAAAACAATCACTCACATCCCACCACCTTGTATAACTATGTTAATCATGTGTAATATGTTTTTCCTTTTCATTTTTTAAGTATTCAAAATGTATTATTTTGCATTCTTCTTTAACTTAGCCTTATAGCAAAGCTCTTTATAAATATTTTAACAGCCATATAACATTTCACTGTGTGTGTACAGGCAATCTTTTTAACAATTTAGAAAGGCAAAGGATTTGATAACCTGTGTCTTGCTAGCTTGGGAAATTAGAAACCTTTTGGAGCCTCAGTTTCCTCACTTGTAAATGAATATAAAACAAATACCTACAACATTAATTTTCTGTGAATATAGAGTCGCCCAGAGTGTAAATATCCATGGTTCATGGTCTGGAATCGGTGAAGTCTGCAATTTTCCATTTCAGTAATGATATCAGGATTGTGATCACTATTTATCAATTAGTTTTGGTTCCCTAAGTCCATTGATGCCCCAGCATCTGACAGTTTATCTACCATAATCTATTAGCCATCGGCACAGATCTTTAGGGTCTAGTATCCTGCCAGCCATTCTGTTCTTCTTGCCCTTTAGAATGATTAACCTAAATGATTAAATGTTGCCACTTGCCTCCTGTGTATCAGGGAGCTCTATTTCATAGTAGCATCTCTTATTATTCACATAGCCTGCAAATGAAGCTACCATGAACCTTTTCAAGATGCTGAGGGCCTCTCGTGCTGAATTTCACACTGCCTCAGCGAAGGCATTGTCCACCATGGCCTCCCAGGAAACAGAACCGGTGGTGGCGTCTCCATCCTCACATTTCAATCTATTTAATCACTCCCACATCCCTGGGACTTCTGACTCCTCCTACAGTACCCTGCCAACACAGTGCAGTGTTCCAACCTCATGTCTGTAATTTTCTCTTTTCAAGGCTTTTAAAGAGTTAACAAATGCCAACCAATTACACAATCCTATGGTTACCATAGTCCCTACAACACTCAAGTGTCACAGCCTTAAATAAGCCTGCCCATCATCCTAATCCACTATGGGTAAGTGTGTTGGTAATTGTGATGTTGCAGTATGTTATCACCACTCACAACCAGCAATAGGTTTTTGCTCTAGTCTGATTGGTGAAGCATCCAGTTCAAAACTTCTATTCTAAGGATTTGCAATCTGGAAACTCTCCTAGAACCAGCAATCCTAACCTGAAAGCAGTGCCGGAGACAGGTAACTTACTCAGAATGTGATTCCAGGGATCAGGTATGCTAGGATGAGTGGACAGGGAAGGAAAAGAAGTCCACACAAGGATACATTATTGTATCGGCCACTACTATATGCTACTTGTCCTCAATTCCATGTGCCTATCTGAGGATTCTTCTAAAATGTGTGTCCAATCTTCAGGCCAGATGATGAAAAGGAGAAGCTGTCAGTTTCCATCTCTTGATGGTCAAGGGAGGCCCCATGGGTGTTAACTTCCTCACACTTACAGGTTGTCTGAGCAAAATTGCTCATCAGGTGATTCTTGAAAATGTCCAAGAGGCTTTGGTCAAGGTTTAGAGTTCTCTTTAAAAGGGAATATGCTCTGCTTCCTCCAGATACTTATTTCACCAAAAGTGTTCATTTTGAATTAGGGAGCATCTTTCTCCTTTTTTCTTTAATTGTTTTCCATTCTCCACTGCCTCTTTCTCGCTAAATAAGTTCTAACACTCTGGACCATGTGTCTTTTTAGCATCTCAGGCTGAAATGAGACAGTTGAGCAAAGAAAAAAAATTATCATCATTACTCACATCTAAATATCTATTATTAAAATATGCACATGGGGAAACAATCATCTTTAATTCCAAAATTTTATAAGAACAAATGTGGGATCATCCAGAGAAGGCAAGATATAAAACGGGCCTGAGAGACAGATCTGTGGTGAGTGAATGTGTGGAGCCAACACACGAGCCTGACGCCTCTGAGCATTAACACATGGTCCCTCCATCAAAGGTCTGTATATGCAACTCAGCTGCTGGGCTGACAGAAGATTTGGGGTTGTTAACACACACTTCATTAAAATACCAGCTAAAATCCAAGTTCGAAATCCCATAGTTTGTGTTAGTTGATAAAACTCAATTGCTTCTAATTACTGTTAGTGCAGCTTTAAAATAATATTTTGTTGTAATAAAAGATTCAATATGACAAGTGAGAGTTGGCCCTCTGAACTGAAAACTCCAGGCCAGAGGGCAGTGTGCACACACAAGTGCTCTGCCTGACTTGTTTTTCTGAAAGTATTTTGAGCATGCAACAGAGGAAAAATGACCAGTGTTCAAATGGGTTTTGAAAAGGTGAGGATGGCTCAAAGACTGGCTGTTATGTGCATCTGTGACTAGTCAATGCAGCCTAAGAGGTGAAACACTGAGCTGAAATGAGACAGGCAGAGTTGCAAGTTTCCAATGCTTTTATGGAGAATGTGCCAAAATTATCCAACATCCTCTCTTATTATTATTTTTTATTATTTTTATTTTATATATACATATATATTTTTATTGATTGTGGTATTACACACATAATTGTCCTCATCCCCCCATTCCCACTCCAAACCCCTCCCCATGTATTCTCCCACCCCCTGTTGTCTATGACCACTAGTTAGGCTCATATGCATGCATATAAGTCCTTTGGTTGATCTCTCTCTCTTTCCCCAACCCTCCCCTACCTTCCCTCTGCGGTTTGACAGTCTGATCAATGTTTCCCTGTCTCTGGGTCTGTTTTTGTTCATCAGTTTATATCTAACATCCTCTTCATTCAATACTTCTGTTTTCTTCCTTCACCCTTTTCCTAAAAGGTTGTCAAGATTGGAACACTTAATAAAATGAAACATCTTTAAATATTGAAAGTTGTTGCCCTCAGCATCAGAGAAAGAAAGGGAAATATTGTCTCTCACCAACCTCTTCCACTCGCTGTAACCAAAAAAACTCAGGTCTTTTTAATATTTCTACAAAGGGCTAACCTACTTCCACTTCCTGGATCTCATATTTGCTCTTCCCCAAAGTCCTAGCTCCTTCAACCACTCCTCCTAACTTAGCTAACTCCTACTCAACCTTTTCTTCTCAGCTTAAACCCTAGCTCTGATGGAAGTCTTCCCTGACCCTCCACATTTGTTAGGTCCCTATTGTATATACACTGTCATCACACCTTACATGTCTCCTTCAAGGCACTTAAATAAAAACCGTGATCATTTGCAAGGTATTTGTTTAATCTGCTTTCCATAGTAAGCTCCAAAACACAGGTATCTCTTTTGTCCTGCCTTTTCTACAGCCATGTCCAAAGTATATAAGGCATCATAATAGGCTGCTTAATTAAATAACAAAAATCTGATCATTGAAGTATTTGGAAAGAGAAGATAAGATGCTTATATAGAGACATGGCTAGGACAAGTAAAATGTTTGGTGAACAGAACTCACTCAACAAGGAAGAAAAGAGAATCTTCTGATCCATTGGCAGGAACCCCAGGGAAGATAGAAAATCCTCTTGGAGAAACCCAGTTTTATATATAACCAACTGTTCTCTATCAGCAAAGACTGTCCTGGTTTTCAGTGTCCTGTCACACATGAATAGGTATCCCAAATTGGTCCATATCTGAAATATCTCTACTTCTGTCCAGGGGCTTCTCACTATTTGACTCATACACAGCCATTTATTTCATCTTAGTCCTGAGCTCTCATATCACACATTAGAGATAGGTCTCAGGCATAGCTCTTCTCCTTCAACTTTTTAGCAACTGAGAATAAAGATGGTGATGACAAATAATATTCATAACAATAATAATAAATATACTTTTATTTAAACAGCCAAAGTCTGCTCCTATTAATTTCAACCAAATTAACCTGATACAGTGAAGATATGATGATGATGATGATGATGATGATGATGATAACAAATACCTCATGAGATTGCATAGAATTGAGGTATTTAGAATGACTTGAGTTTTTATAAACTCAAGTCATTCTAAAGTTACTGCACTCAGTTATTCAGATAACTTTTCTGGATTTAAGTAGTTCAAACTTAAATCAAGTCTCAAAGGTTATCCGTTTAAAATACAAAATACCCAGTACACCAGACAATTCCACAAAGACCGAAACTATGATATAATCTAATATATTTTATCTGGTTTAATATTGTTATTTTAACTTTTATAAGCTTTTATTGGATCAAGGGATATATTTTTCTTCAAATTATCTTACTAAGAAAATTCCTGCAAGTGTTTTCCTTTTTAAATATTTGAAAGTTCTAAAAATAAAAAGATTTCTGTACAAAAAAATCAACAGTTTTCATAAGCATTGTTAATTATTGTAGCACTCTTATTTTAATAACATGCATTTATATATCAATTAAATAATAAAATTTTATGAGATACAGCTGTTAAGAATAATTTCACTCCAAGTTAAATCATAATTGCTTAATATAATTTAAAAGTGCATATTCATGCCCTGGCCAGTATGATTCAGTTGGCATCATCCTGAACACTAAAAGGTTGCTAGTTCAATTTCTAATCAGGGCATATGCCCAGGTTGCAAGGCTCCCCAACAGGGGGTGTGTAAGAGGCAGCCCATCAATGTTTCGCTTTCACATTGATGTTTCTCTCTTTTGCTCCCTCTTCCTTCCTATCTTTCTAAAATATAAAAAAGTATATATTTTAAAATAAAAGTGCATATTTGCAAACTGTATTAGATAGCTATGCTATAAAACCAACCCTAAGATTCAGAGGCTTAAAATTATAATTATTAAATTTTGCTCATATATTGGTAGATCAGCTGTCTTTTGACTCTGATTCAAGCTGGAGGACTAGCTGGATCTACCTCCTCACTGCAGCCTGAGCTCAGATCTCCTCTGCAGGTGGGCAATCTGGACCCCAGACTGATGGAGCAGAACTGCTCAGAAGCTCTTCTCATGGCAGCTGCAGAGGTGCAAGATGGCAAGCCCAATTGCACAAGCACATTCCAAGCCATTGCTTGCCCCACAATCACCAACATCCCATTGTCCAAAGCACATCACATGAACAAGTCCAACATTGATAGGCAAGAGAAGTATTTCCATATACATGGAAGAACAGTGAATATTTTTTGAATAATAATCCAAACTGGCACATAAATGAGCAATGCACCTGAAACACATACCTTGCTTATATAAATAATATTATTTTCTAACTAGGTATGATATTAACTTATTTGATCATGCATAAATTCAAGGATATGAGAAGTGACATTGAAAATGGCATTTAGCTAATTGGCTGTCCAAAACCTAAGGCCAGAGAGAGCAAAGGAAGGGTGAATCCCAAAGCAAAACTGAAATTCCAGTTTATCCAAACCTAACTTGGCCAAAGTTGCCTGTTTTGTAGTGGCAGAGATGGGGGTTTACCCAGGTTTTTCTGAATAAGATCCCATTTTCTTAAGCACTAGGCTTTGTGCCCACAGTATCATGTCGCCATTTGGAAAAGGAAAAATTGAAGCATTGGATATTGCAGCATTAACTATTTCCTATGTGCCAGGCTTTGAATCCAAGGTTTATTTATATTATTTTATTTTCTCCTTAAATAATATAAGGATGATGTAATTTTTCAGAATTTACATATAAGGAAAGTGTTAAGACTTACTTTTTTTAAGTACAGGCAGATAGAAAACCTAAATTTTGAAGCCAGCCACATCTGACCTTAAAACAAGTTTTTCTATTAAACTATTACCTCAAAATATTCAGGACTGAAAGTTAGTTCCTGATCCTGTGCATCCTGACTTAATGATTTCTCTATTACTGCTCTGGCAGCTATATTTCCAAACCCATACATTTTGTTTTAACACATGGTTTAACAACTGGTCAAAATATTTGAATTTAAGATTGTCCAACACATCTTGGTTGGACAATCTAATAAATATGACATGGCCCCTTCTTACTAATTCAATCATCATTTGTGAGTTTTTTTAATACAAAGGGAAGATAAGCCATATACATTATTTCAAGTGTATTGTCTTTTACCATTAAGAAAAAATTTCCATTGAAAAGGTAAAAGAGGGCTGTCAAACCTCAGAGGGAAGGCAGGGGGCTTTGGGAGAGATCACCAATGAACAACCCAGGAACACAGACAATAGGATGGAAAAGGCCTGGGGTTGGAAGAGGCTGGGCAAGGTCAATGCGGAAAACGGGGACATATGTAATACTTTCAACAATAAAGATTTTAAAAAAAAAAAAAACAAGAAACAACATAAAAAAGATAAAAAGAGGTCTAAATGCTGTGGAATTATTGTCTCCTGTCACTGATAATAATAATTATAACAATAATATAAAATTATTCTTTTTAAGAATTTTCAGTACATAGAATTTAATCAAGATTCTTTTAATTTACATATTAACAATTCCTTTCCAATTACTGCATTTTGATAGACTTTATAATGCATTCTTCAAGTGATCATCACTTTTGTAAAACTTTTAGCAAGGGTAGCTCTATGAACATGTTCTGTATTTCAAAATATAAAACTAAACTCTTCTATAATATTTTATGCTAATTTACTGGACTCCATGCATAGAGAACCTCAAACCAAATAGTTAGCTCTCCTTTGGACAATTATTCATTGTGAATTATATTATCTGCTGATTAATTGAAATTAGAATGACTGCATCAAATAAAACCATTTGTTGTTCCAACTTGAAGAGATAGTATAGAAGATTTAAAGTACTTCAAGAAATAAAACAATTTCCCAGCTTTATTGAGGTATAATTTACAAATAAAAATTGAAATTCTTGTGAGGAATAAACTTCAACAAGAGGGGCAGTGTGCCAGTTCTGAGCCTCAGCCTCCTGAGCGAGGTCTTGCATGCCTTGGCCCATGTTTTGGAACTCTGCCCGGACACCCATTTGACCGAGCCTGTGCTAGCCTGCCAGAATATGAGAGCCATGTGGGGCAGGGCTCAGCCAACCCAGCTGAGGCCATCCTAAAGTAACCAATGCCCAGTCAGCTGGGCACTGGACCTTAATCCATGAATGAACTCAGCCAAGGCCAGAAGAATAATGCAGCTGAGCTCAGCACCAATTGTTGGCTTGCAAAATTGTCTATGTAGAAAGAGCTATATAAATGCTTTTGTTTTAAACCACTAAGTTCTTGGGGTAATTTGTTATTCAGTAAAACAAACCAATTAATACAAGTCTAACTGATATAGAACTCAAAGCAGGGAACTTTAAAAGGAAAAGAAAAGATATGAAAGAAGAGAGAAAGAGTGTCGACATTTGTTGCTCTTTGTGATGGGTTCACTGTGTTTCTGTATCCTTTGTAATTTTCATTCATTTTAACATTTCCATCATAAAATTTTGAATTAAATTGTACATTAAAATTTATAATTAAAAGAATAAATGTGAGGTTTCAACAAAAACGTCTTTGTGAAGGAATTTAAGACATTACATGTATAATGTAGGAGTTGCAGGAAAGACATTAACCAAGACTGGACATATAGAATCTGTAAGAGAAAAAATATATATACATAGAACTATATAAAATGTAAGACTTTTGTGCAGCAAAAGAAACCATGAGCAAAGTCAATAAGCAAGGAACAACAACAACAACAACAAGATGTAATGTCTATGGTATACACAGGGTTCTACAGGCCATGAAAAGAGAAATAAACAGCCCAATGGAAAAACAGGCAGATGATATAATGAAGCATTTCATAGAAGAGTCTATCCAAATGGCTATCTGACATGGGAAACCATCTTCAAGCCAGTCAGAATAATGCAAATTAAAGTAAGAATAAGATAATACACATACACTCAGAAATCTCACTTTCAGAATCCTACCTCTCAGAAAGATAAGCATCCATGTAGAAGGATATTTTATAATATTTTGGTTTGTGGCAAAAAGAATAAATAAATAAAAATAAAACAAAAATAAACTGGAGACATAGGGAATAGCCATCAGCAAAGAAATGGGTAACTACATTTTTTTCCTATGGAAAATTATTCAGAAATTAAAAAGAATGAATTATAAATATACTTGAATGTAATACTTCATTGGTTAGAGAGAAGTATCAGAGACAGAAATGTCTCTGATCTCACTTAAATAATATGATCTCACTTAAAAAAATAAACAGGGCTTCTAAAGCACTAAACATACCTACATATGTGTCTCTCTATGTGAGTGTATTCGTATATTGTTATATGAAAATGAAACAATATGGAAGGAGATATGCTGGATTGTTAAAGTGGGTTACCCCATGACAAGGGATATAAAGTAGGTTAAGGGGACAGAGGGGGAAAGAAACCAAAAAAGGGAAAGAAGAAGGAAGAATACACTAGAAAAAGTGGCATAATGAGATCATGTTCATATGTGCATGGATTTTATTTGCATTTTTATGTACAGATATATCGCATTTATATACTTACTTGAGTGTACATATAAACAAGAGCATGGAGGAAAAACCTCTACATTAATTGTTTTAATGAAATGAGCCTACTGTTGCACCACATGGAATAGTGTCCCTCAAAAATTCGTATCCACTTGGAACCTCAGAATGTGACTTTATTTGCAGATGCGATCGTTAACGTGAGGTCATACTGGATTAGAATGTGCTCTAAATCTAAGTTTAGTGCCTTTCTAGGATGATCATGTAAAGGCCCACAGGGAAGAAAGCCATGTGGAGACAGGCAGAGGCTGGGCTGTGCTGCTATACTCAAGGGGCCTGGGAGCCGCCAGGTATTGGAAGAGGGAAGGATTTTCCTCTAAAGCCTTAGGAGTGAGTGTGGCCCTGCTGACACTTTTATCTCAGACTTCTAGCCTCCATAACTGTGAGAGAATAAATCTGTGTACTTTTAAGCCACCACGTTTTGTACATCAGAGCTAGAAAACTAACACAATCACAAAGAATAGATTTTATAGGTTTGGGCATGTGACAATCATTGATCCTGCCTGATTCTATCTCCAAATAAAGTTAAAAATAACAACACAGGCTCTACTGGATTGCAAATTCCATGACGACCTTGTCCACCCAGGTGTGTCTAGTACTTGGCACAACATTGGCATGTGGTACATTGGCTTAAAAAATATTTGCAGAATAAATAAGTATTAAAAAATAATAAAACATATACATAGCCCCATTCTTTTAAAATGTTTTTATTGTTTTTTATTGATCAAGGTATTATATATGTGTCCTTATCCCCCCACCCTCCCTCCATTCATGCCCTCACCCCCCTGCTGTCGGTGTCCATTGGTTATGCTTATATGCATGCATACAAGTCCTTTGGTTGCCCACCCTTTTGAATTTTGAAAGTATTTTGATTTCCATGTGCTGTTCAAGTATGGGGTCAGCTCACAAGAATACATTCTGTTTTTGACCAAGCTCCCTGGTTTGCATTCAATATAAGTGTTGGAGCCAAGACTCAAGGTCCAGTCTCTCCGCAAGGGGTAATTGGGAAGAAAAAGCAATAATAGTGATAATAGTCATGGCAGCTAAATCTAACAAGAAAATCCAACTCTTTCATCTACACATTATACTAGTCTTCTCTCAATCCCTTCCAAAAAGTTCTCGGATATCAGTAGAGCTAAAATTACCTGACCACAGGCTATCCACCAGGGCAGTTTTGACCAGCTGTGCCTCTCAGATAGACCTCTTTTCCAAAAAAGTAAACAGGTGTTGCATTGTGCAATAAATAACTTCAGAAGCCTTTCTAGAGCATAAAAGTTATTCTGGCACCTGACTGAAGGTTACTTACTGTGAGCTGCCTGGAAGAATTTCAATAGGAATAGAAAGTGAGTCCACTCATTTCAGAACCATTCTTAAAGGGCAGTGCCAGCATTCCAGAGGGACTTCAGCGCTTGGCTGGAGGGCAGCAGAATTATTGCTGGAGTATTCCTTGTGGAGCGCTTTAACCTCATGGCCGAAGTGTATTCAAAACAATTCTGCTGTGATAGTAAAAAATATATATCCGTGCTGTGTGTTCCCAGAAGAGTGTGCTGGCCTCCTTATTCACAGGAGCCAAGAACTGGAAAAGAGCTGAAGGGGTACATTGGGAAAGGGCTACCATGGAGATTTTACTCTAAATATCGGCTGGGGAAGCCCCATGGTCCCAAAAGGTTAGAGACATTAGTTTTACAGGCTGTGTGCCGAAATGAATAATTCACAGGAAAATGCTCCTAACTCTATTCAGGTAAGATTATATGGCAAAGTAAGAGAAAATACTGGATAAAATATTCTTTTTTTATGTGGTCTTTCTTTCTGGCAAACTGCTAAAATAATTCTTCACATGTACCCTGTGCATAGCACTCTGCTAGGTACCCAGAATTGGGTGGAGGTGGGAGGGGGTGGGGGGTAGAGTAGCGTAGAGTGATAGAAGCTCAAGCTAACTGAGCATGTCAGACATTCATATATTCAACAAATATTTAACCCCTACCTGCTAAGTGCAGGGGAGCTAATGAGCTTCTAACTGGCCTTCCTGCTTCTAGTCCTTTTCCTCTCCTCTCTCCACTCTACACGCTCAGAACTCCTCTCCATCACTTTCCAGTCCTGCTTGCTCAGAACCCTATCTTGCCACTCACATCTCAAGCCGCTCCTTCCCATTCAGAGGGCTTCAGCCAGTTCCTGCCCTCAAGGCCTCAGCCTGGGGAACCCCTTTCATCTACCCCAAATCTCTTTACATAGCATGGTTCCTCCCACCCTTTGGGTCTCCTCAGCTTCAATGTCACCTCCTTAAGTAGGACTTCCCCGGCCCTGTCTGTAAAGTATGCACATCCTTATTTCCTGTCTCAGTTCCTTTTTGTTGTTTTATCTTCATAATGCTTACTCACAATTTCTAATATTTTATTTGCTTACTTAGAGGCTTTCATACCAGGTAGTAGGTCTTGTTTACCATTATATGTTCAGTGCTCAACACAGTGAGTAGATAATAGTTATCAGTGAATAAAATTAATATTTTACTAAGCATAACACTAGCAGTTGTGTAATAAAATGCATTGACTGAATGAATGATTCAAAGTGAGCAATGCTGGCTTTACCTCAAGGGAATAGAAACAGAGTTCACATCTCAGTCATGAACCCCTGTTCTCCACAAATTCATCTCAAGATGGTGGGTGGCAGATGATGAGAGTGCAAAAGATGAAAGTCAACTTTTAGTTAGAAAATTTTTGCTTCTGATTTCACTTCAAGTTAAAAACAGTTATGAGAATTTGAAGGAACTGATAATGGCTCTAGCTGGAGCTAAGACTCCTTTCTAGTCTTCATCTTCCATCATCCCACCCTTTTGCTTCAAGAGAACGCAAGTGATGACATAAGAGGGATAAGTCCAAAGATATTAATTTGGATACCTGTAGTGCTTAAAGTATCAGCAAAAAATGTAAATATATCACTGTTGAGAGAAATAGTCTCTTCCCTTTGTTTCTTGGTGTGATGTACCATCTGAATGAATGTTAAAAACACAGATTTGGACATGGGGCCAAAGATGAACAAAGTAAGGAGGTTGCTCTGACATTTTAATTCCAGTTTCAGGGGCTGGCTCCAGGATCATGAAGTCACATGATTATGTGTGCTGCAGTCTGTACTCTTGGTTTAAAAAGAAAAGCAATTTGGGGGAAATCAAAATTGTTTTGTGGGGATATAACCTCTCCATATCTTTAAATGGCTTTGGGGGGTTGTCCTTAAGTTTGGACTCAGGGCCCCGGTTTCTGGGGAAATATCTTAAACAATCATTAACACAACATATCCTACCCCCATACCTGAGATTAATTGGTAATTTAGTAGAAAAAATATTAGCATTCTGATGGAAGTTGTGGTCTGAAGATGGCAACTGCCATTCTTCCCCCAGAGACTGGCAGTTTCTATTACAACTCCCTGGGAGCTGCATGCCCAGAGAGGATGCATGGTTGGGAGCATGAATTATTTGAAATGCAACAGAAGATAGTGTGATGAAATTGGTAAACAGTGGATGACTGCCACATAGCAATACAGTGGCTTTCTGTAACTCCATAAATTTTCAGTAAATTTATTATAACCTCAAAAAATTCATGAATGGATTTCTTATTGAAAATTAAAAAGACACTAAAATGTTTGTACTTGCTGGAATAGAGCTCAACCAAGTGGTCTCATGTGGAAGCAGCCCAGAGACAGTGGCACTTGGAGAAACTAAGCTATAGAATTCCCACTATGCTATAGAATTCTCACTAAGCTTCAGGAAGGGGCCAGACTTGTACCGATTGATACTGGGTTTGAGTCAAATGTACCTAAAACTTGAAGAGCCAGGGAAGCCAAGGTGGCGTTGAAGTTAATTTTGGGGGTCTCTTGGTTTTTGCGTCTAAAGTATCTTGGATTTAATCACCATCCTAGAACTGGGAACAGTGCATCTTCTCCAAAACTGCCAACCTCTGGAGGTAGAGAGGAAATCAGCACACCTGTCATTGGAGAGAGTGATTCAGCACATGCTGAGAATTGGGAGTGGGGCCCATGTATCTCCTAACGGACCAGGTGATGAAGTAGCTAGCCCAGGACCAGTTGCAACAGGACAACCCAGTATTTGAGAGACATTGATTCAGGATACCATACCTTTCTCCATTTCAACACAGGTAATCAATGGGATGGTTTTATCACCTGGTAGCATCTGACTTCGTTGGGTATCACCACATGTCTCCAATTATTTTTCTCTGATATTTATTAAAATGCAGATTTTTGAGACCTGTATAAGACCTAAATGAGTGGAAATACCTGAGACTGAAGTCCAGAAACCTTTATTTTAAGGGATAATTCAAAAATTTCTAAATTCATTGAATTTTGAAAACTACGATTCTTTCCCTTTTACTCCAATAATGTGAGATGTTTATAAATCCACTATCAATCTCACTCCCTTTGGTCAGATACCTACTGTCAAATCCTTCTGTTTTCCCATTCTATCTCTATTGTTGCAAACTCTGTCAAACAAATTATTCATCCTCAAAATGGTAGTCTGGGTAAACCTTTGTACAGTGGTCTCTATCTCCAGACATCCTTGTTCCAAAACTCTCACGCCTAAGTTTTTGACATTTACTCCCACTGATGGAGTATTAGCAACTTGTTATACATGGGATGATTAGCCTTCAGACTTTAAGTACCAATAAGTATTCAGCAACTTCCTTGTCATCAGCACCAGGCTATAGGGAAGGAAAAGTCTAAAATATCCTAAATTCTAAAACACCATTTCTATCTCTGAGTTACTTAAAATCTAGTTATAAATGAATAAATAGATAATGTGGTGAATTAGGACATATGTATAATAAAATATAATCACAAAAATAATAACAAAATGAGCTGGTGGTGCAGGCCCTAAGGAAAATGTTATGGGGTTCCTCAAAAAATTAAAAATAGAATTACCATATGACCTAACAAGCTGACTTCTGAGAATATATCCAAAAGAATTGTAAGAAGGGTCTCTAAAATATGTGCACACTTGTGTTCATAGAAGCATTTATCCACAAGAGCCAAAAGATAGAAACAACTCAGATATCTGTCAAAGAATGACTGGATAAACATGTGATATACACATACAATAGGATATTATTGAGCTTTAAAAAGGAATGAAAGTATGACATATGCTATATAACATGGATGAAACCCGAGGACATCATGCTAAGTAAAATGCACTATCACAAAAAGACAAATAATGTATGATTCCATTTAGAGGAGGCCCCTAATGGAGTCAAATTCATACACACTGAAATAGAAAGGTGGTTCCTAGAGGCCGGGGGAGAAAATGGAAGTTACTATTTAATGAATATAGACTTCCAGTGTTGCAAGGTGAAAAAGTTCTGGAGATTTGTTGCACAACTATGGGAATATACTTAACATTATTGAACTATACACTTTAAAATGGTTAAGACACTAAATGGTATGTTAGGTGTATTTTGACTTGATAAACAATAATTGTAAACAACTCAGGTGCTATTTGGCTTATCCTGTTGTCTTCATAAAAGGTCCCCACACGTCAGGCAGCTGCTCTCCTTTATGTGGCACCGGAGTACCTGAGCAGGGCTGCAGCTGTTGTTCATTAGCATATGAGCTTCTTAAGACAGCCTAGAAAATTCCTCCCCTGAGATTTGAGCAGTGATCCTCTCTAAGCTCCCATTTCGACCATTTTCCTCCCTCCCAGCCAGGAGGGCTTTCCTCGAGGTTCCTGTTGGCATCCTCTCCCAGACCGTCTGGAAAGAAGAAATGAGATGAGTCAGCACTTTAAAACAACGAATGTCCTTCAAGGTCACACCTTGTCCACAGGGGCCATCACCAGAAAGGGAGGTACATTAATCATCTCCTGGACTGGAAATGAAGCAGAAGAAATAAATAAACAGCTCATCATCATGATCAGGTATCAAAGGTCATACCCCCATTAAAACAAATTTCAGTGCTGTCAGGAGCAATGTCATGAATCTTCTGTACTTATTTTTTTAATAAGTAATTAATGCTGGAAGTAAGCATCCTCCTATGAGCTCCATGCTGAGTGCCCCATCATTTCTCTACCTGTTCATTTTGGGTGATCTCAAAGGAAGCTTGAAAGAGCACTATACACTAAGTGCCTCTGCCTTAAATACACACTAAGTGCATTTAATACAATTGTTAGGAAAGTCAATAACTTAAGAAATACTACCAGCATTTTGTTCTATATGCATTATGTGGGAGTATAATTTTAATATTATTTCTTAAATCTTTTAAAAATAATTTTTAAATATGCATTTATATTGAATGTATGTAAGAAAATGAAGTAAATGAAAGATAAGCATTTATTCTCTCACCTTCCCAGTGATAACAAGTATTAGAACCTTGGTGGGTACCTTACAAAATCTTTTTTTTTCATGTACACACACACACACACACACACACACACACACACACACAAATAAATTATAAAATATTTTTGGGAGAAATGGAGGACAAGATGGTGACCAAACAGACAGACTTGTTCTGACCCTGGCCCCAGAACAGATAAAAGCAGAGTCTGAGTCGCTCAGGGAATATTGATTGGCAGCTAAGGGGCAGCAGAACTCTAAAGGAAGGTAAGGAAGGGTCCGCTGGACAGGATTTCCTGACCAAGCAGCCAGCACTGTGGAGGCAGCGACCTCTCCCGGAGTTACAGGCTCAGAGGGAAGGCTGCACCATCTTACCAGGAAAGGAGAATCTTCTCTGAGGCCCAGAAAACCCACAGCAGAGGAGTCCATGGAGCAGCAGTGACTCCCCAATCAGCGCAAACACGTGGATTCAAGGGAGTTCTTCAATCACCCACGGAAAGGTCAGAGTTTGTGGGGTAACATGAGGGTTCCGGGTCCCCGCTGCACCGGCAGCGACTGTAGCCGTGGAGCTCCTGAGAGGCCCCGCCTCCACTGTAGCCGCGGAGCGCCCGAGCGGCCCCCCTCCTCCGCACCGAGCTTCTCCGAAAGAAGGCTGCAGCGAGAATCCTGCTCTGCGACACCCCGTGCTGGGTTTGGTGTAATCTTCCCCAGAGCGGGACTTTTTTAAAACGCCAAGGGACACGGGACAGATTGTTAAGAATCGGGTCTGTCCCGCCAAGGGCAAAACATCTGGACACCTTGGTGCCTGATTCCCTTCACCCCCTTGCTTCTGAATACTAGGGAAGGACTGCTCAGTTGGGCATATCCGGGGAAATTGCAGGGGGAAATTGCCTTCCTGGAAACAAGGGATCAGAGCCAGAAGAGATAGTCTGGGAGTCAGCGGGCACCCTGGCAGCTAGAGCCATAGAGAAAGAAGGCCAGAGCAACCAAAAAGAC
This sequence comes from Pipistrellus hanaki, assembly GCF_964339955.1. NCBI lineage: Eukaryota > Metazoa > Chordata > Mammalia > Chiroptera > Vespertilionidae > Pipistrellus > Pipistrellus hanaki. The sequence continues at coordinate 160,352,717 of NC_140503.1, read as the reverse complement.
TGGGAATTCAAACCAGAAACACTGCCACCGAGGAGCTGAATTACAAACTGCTTTTTTTTTTTTTCCTTTAACGTTTAACTCACATGTGTCAAACACAAGGCCTGCGGGCCAAATCCAGCCCACCAGGCCTTGCAATGTGGCCCGCACCGCGCTGTCATCACTGCACTCTGCTGTCAGTTTATGACATTGTCAGTTTATAACTGTTCAGTAAACCATTCGGCCCGCGATTTAGGCTGGATTTTAGATTTTGGCCCCTTCTCTGATTGAGTTCGACACCCCTAGTTTAACTAATCAAAAATAAATGGACACAAATAACTGAAGTGCAGTGGAATGCTGGGAACTGCAACACTGTCTGGTCTGAGAATCAGGCATGCCAAATACAATAACAGAGGAAGTGAATGACCACTACTGGACATTTTTATGCTGATTTTACTATTCTTTATTTTATTCCCATTTTTTTACATCTTTTATTTTATTTTCATTTTTTACTTCTTTTACTTAAGAAATGATTTTTTTTCTTTTTTCCTTACTTGATTTTACCTTTTCAATTATTACATCTTTCAATCTCAATCATCACTATTACTACTGCTATTTTGCATTTTTTGTTCCCTTTTTCTTCTTTTTTTTCTTCAGTACTATTTCATTTTCTCTTTATTTTACATTGGGATTAGTCTTCATTCTATTTTAATCTCTACTATAGCATCGTTCAACCCTATCTCAATCTCGATGATTCTCTTACTAATCTTTACCCTTTTTGTCTCCTGTTTATCCTATCCCTTTCCGGCTTTAGTTTTTCCTCTATTCTTTCTGTATACCCCCTGCTAAAGCTCTCACCATACCTATAGACCTAATTTCCAACCCCTGATCCAAGTGTATAAATACCACTCTCTTCACTATATTAACTAGTTAAAAACAAAACAAAACAACAACAACAAAAAAAAAAAAAAAACTCTGTTCTCCTCTCTATTTTTTTGTCATGGTTTGCAGGAGGAGAGCTTAAGGGAACTTTGGGACAATGCAAAACAAAACAATATTAGAATAATAGGAGTTCCATAAAGAAAGGAAACTGGGGAAGACATGGAAAAAGTATTCCAAGAAATAACGACAGAAAACTTTCCTGAGATAGAGAAGAAAAAACCCACACAAATCCAAGATGCTCGCAGTCCCAAGCAAAATGAATCCCAGAAGACCGACGCCAAGGCACATCATAATTAAATTGGCAAACACCAACGACAAGGTAAGAATCTTAAAAGCAGCCAGAGAGTGACAGAAAGTTACAAATAAAGGAACCCCCATCAGACTAGCAACTGATTTCTCAACAGAAACTCATCAGGCCAGAAGGGAATGGGATGAAATATACAAAGTCATGCAAAGGAAGGATCTGAATCCAAGAATACTGTACCCAGGAAGGCTATCAATCAAAATTGAAGGTGTAATCAGGTGCTTCACAGACAAAAAAAGTCTAAAGGAATTTATCTCCACCAAACCAGCAATGCAAGAAATACTAAAGGGTCTACTGTAAAAATAAAGAAATAGGAAGTGAAGAAGGAACACAGGGGTATAGAATAAAAATGGCATCAAATGAGTACCTATCAATAATATCTTTAAATGTAAATGGATTAAATGCTCCAATCAAGACCCATATACCTGTAGTCTACAAGAACCCACTTCAGAAAAAAAGACGCACACAGACTGATGGTGAAGGGATGGAGAAAGGTTTTCCAGGCAAATGGAAATGAAAAAAAAGCTAGGGTAGCAATACTTATATCTGACAAATTAGACCTCAGAGTGAAGGACATGGATCTCAGAGATAATGAAGGCCACTTCATAATACTAAATGGAGCAATCCAACAAGAAGAAATAACCCTGGTAAATATATATGCACCCAATACAGGAGCACCCAAATACATAAAAACTGCTGGAGGACATTAAGGGAGAGATTAATAGCAATACAATCATAGTAGGAGATTTTAATACCCCACTGTCACCCTTCGACAAATCATCTAAACAAAAAATCAGCAAAGAAATATCAATCCTAAATGACTCACTAGACCAGATGGAATTAATTGACATCTTCAGAACATTCCACCCCAAAGCCACAGAATATACATTCTTCTCAAGTGCACATGGGACATTCTCAAAGATAGACCACATTTTGGGACATAGGCAAAGTCTCTTCAAATTCAAGATGATAGAAATCATATCAAGCATCTTCTCAGATCATAATAGCATAAAACTGGAAATTAACTACAATAAAAATAATCCAAAGAAATCAAACACATGGAGACTAAACAGCATCCCATTAAATAAGGACTGGGTTTCCAGAAAAATCAAGGAAGAAGTTAAAAACATCCTGGAAACAAATGACAATGAAAACACAACAATCCAAAATCTATGGGACACAGCAAAAGCAGTTTTGAGAGGGAAGTTCATATCCTTACAAGCCTATTGCAAAAAACTATAAAAAATGGTAACAAATGATCTAATTCTACAACTCAAAGAGTTAGAAAAAGAGCAACAAAAAAAGCCCAGTGTAAGCAGAAGGAAGGAAATAACAAAAATCAGAGCAGAGATAAACAACATAGAGACCAAAGAAATAATACATAAGATCAACAAAACCAAGAGCTGGTTCTTTGAAAGGATAAACAATATTGATGAACCTCTAGCCAGGCTAACCAAGAAACAAAGAGAGAGTACCCAAATAAACAAAATCAGAAATGAAAGAGGTGAAATAACAACAGACCCCGCCGAAATACAACAGATTGTTACAAAATACTACGAACAACTCTATTCCAACAAACTGAACAACCTGGAGGAAATGGACATATTCCTAGAAAAATACAAACTTCCAAAACTCAATCAGGAAGAATCTAAAAATCTCAATAGAGCAGTGACTTGGGAAGAAATTGAAACAGTCATCAAAAAGCTTCCAGCAAACAAAAGCCCCGGGCCAGATGGCTTCACAGGAGAGTTTTACCAAACATTCAAGGAAGAACTAAAACCTATCCTCCTGAGACTATTCCAAAAAATTCAAGAGGAAGGAACACTTCCAAACTCCTTCTATGAAGCCAGCATCACCCTAATACCAAAACCAGATAAAGACAACTCAATGAAAGAGAATTACAGGCCAATATCTCTTATGAACATAGATGCAAAATCCTCAACAAAATTCTGGCAAATACTCCAGAAGAACATCACAAAGATCATACACCATGACCAACTAGGATTTATTCCAGGAATGCAAGGATGGTACAATATCTGCAAATCAATAAACATGATACATCACATAAACAAATTGAAAGATAAAAATCATATAGTCATATCAATTGATGCAGAAAAAGCATTTGATAAAATCCAACACCCTTTCCTGATAAAAACTCTTAACAAGGTGGGAGTACAAGGATCATACCTCAACATAATAAAAGCTATATATGATAAACCCACAGCCAACATTATACTCAATGGGCAAAAACTAAAACCATTCCCTCTAAGAACAGGAACAAGACAGGGATGCCCACTCTCGCCACTCCTGTTTGACATAGTACTGGAAGGACTAGCCATTGCAATTAGACAAGAGGAGGAAATAAAAGGCATCCAAATTGGAAAAGAAGAAGTAAAGTTATCCTTATTTGCAGATGACATGATATTGTACATAAAAAACCCAAAAGACTCCATTAAAAAACTAATTGAATTAACAAATGAATTTGGCAATGTAGCAGGATACAAAATTAATGCCAAGAAATCCATGGCATTTCTATACACCAACAGTGAAACTACAGAAACAGAGACTAAAAAAGCAATTCCATTTACCATCGCACCAAAAAAATTAAGATACCTAGGAATAAATTTAACTAAGGAAGTAAAGGACCTATTTGCGGACAACTATGCGACACTGAAAAAAGAGATAGAGGAAGATGTAAACAGATGGAAGAACATACCATGTTCATGGATTGGTAGAATCAACATCATCAAAATGTCCATACTTCCTAAAGGAATCTATAGGTTCAATGCACTCCCCATTAAAATACCAACGGCATATTTCACTGACCTAGAAAGAACTCTCCAAAAGTTCACTTGGAACAATAAAAGACCCCAAATAGCCACAGCAATCCTGAGAAAGAAGAGTAAAGTAGGAGGGATCGCAATACCAGACTTCAAGCTGTATTACAAAGCCACTGTTCTCAAAACAGCCTGGTACTGGCACAAGAACAGACATATAGATCAATGGAATAGAATCGAGAACCCAGATATCAACCCAAATCACTATGCTCAATTAATATTTGACAAAGGAGGCACGGATATAAAATGGAGTCAAGACAGTCTCTTCAATAAATGGTGTTGAGAAAATTTGACAGATACATGCAAAAGAATGAAACTAGATCACCAACTTACACCATACACAAAAATAAACTCAAAATAGCCGAGACTGGTTTGGCTCAATGGATAGAGCGTCGGCTTGGGGACTGAAGGGTCCTGGGTTCGATTCCGGTCAAGGGCATGTACCTTGGTTGCGGGCATATCCCCGGTAGGGGGTGTGCAAGAGGCAGCTGATTGATGACTCTCTCTCTCATTGATGTTTCTAACTCTCTATCTCTCTCCCTTCCTCTCTGTACAAAATCAATAAAATATATTTTAAAAAATAAATAAATAAACTCAAAATAGATACAGGACTTAAACATCAGACAGGAAACCATAAAAATACTGGAAGCATCCACAGGCAGCAAAATCTCAGACATGCCAAAAGAACTTCTTCACTGATACTGCCCCTAGGGCAATGGAAGCTAAACAGAACATAAACAAATGGGACTACATCAAAATAGAAAGCTTTTTTACAGCAAAATAAACCATAAACAAAACAAAAAGAAAGCCCACTGTGTGGGAGAACATATTTGCAAATGTTACCACTGATAAAGGTTTAATCTCCAACATCTACGGACAGCTTATACAACTAAATAAAAGGAAGGTGAATGATCCAATTACAATAAAAAATGGGCAATGGACCTAAATAGAATATTTCCAAAAGAAGACAGAAGGAAGGCCAAAAGGCACATGAAAACATGCTCAAAGTCACTAATTATCCGAGAGATGCAAATTAAAACAACAATGCGGTACCACCTCACACCTGTCAGAATGGCCAACATCAACAAATCAATAAGCGACAAGTGTTGGCGAGGTTGCGGAGAAAAAGGAACCCTCATGCACTGCTGGTGGAAATGCAGACTGGTGCAACCACTGTGGAGAACAGTGTGGAGTTTCCTCAAAAAACTGAAAATGGAACTCCCATTTGACCCAGTAATCCCACTCCTAGGAATATATCCCAAGAAACTAGAACCACCAATCAGAAAGAATATATGCACCCCTATGTTCATAGCAGCACATTCTACAATAGCTAGAATTTGGAAACAGCCTAGGTGCCCATCAGCAGATGATTGGATCCAAAAACGATGGTACATCTACACAATGGAATACTATGCTGCCATAAAAAGAAGGAATTCTCATCATTTGCAGCAACGTGGGTGGAATTAGAGAACATCATGCTGAGTGAAATAAACCAGTCAATGAAAGAGAAACACTACATGATCTCACTCATTTATGGATAATAAAGAACATTATAAACTGATGAACCAAAAGATAGATATAGAGACAGTAAAGCAACAAGCAGACTGTCAAATTACAGCAGTTAGGGTAGGGAGAACTGGGGGAGATAATAGATCAACCGAAGAACTTGTATACATGCATATAAGTACAACCAATGGACACAAAACTCTGGAGAGGGGGGGTATGTATGGGAGGGGGGTAGGCAATATTAAAATATGTACACAGATAATAATTGAATAAAAAAATGGGGGGGAAAATAAAAAATAAAATATTTTTTGGAAACATGAGATCTTATTGCCCATTTTGGTAGACAGAATTTTGAGATGGCCCCAGAATCTTATGCCAGACATCTGGCATGTCCCAAATATATGGCTTTGGTCTCTAGGAACTCCAGGAAATTGTGTGGAGGGGAAAACAGCCCAAGAACATATGCTAATGATGTACAACCAGCAACACTATCTTTAATGTTGAATACAAAATTATTTTGATTTTTTTAAATGGATGGATTATAGAAAGGGAGAAAGAATTTTTTTAAAGAGATGTGCTCCCCTTCCCATTCCAGAATGTAGCTTAGGCAAAGAGATCATTATCTGTTGAAATCAATAATTTTTTTTTTTTTTTTAGGAAAAAATGGAGTAAGGGACCTGTTGTGAAGAAAATCAGGCTATAGCTATTAGGTTAGAAGACAAGTATGTTTTAGTTTGAAATTCCTAAAATAGGTGCCATCATTTTAACGTATGTGTTTTAATAATATGGTAGCTCAACTCCCACCTTACCCTGCCTCCCAAGGTCTAGCCAGTGGCAAAGAGAATTAAAATTAAATCTGAATAAATAACAAAATTCTGAACGCTCATTCTATGTATAAAACAAAACAAAGCCAAAACTGACTTATTCCCCATTTTAACAGAATGCCCAAGAAGAAAATGTTCTCATACTGTTAAACCCAACCATTATCAGATTGCCATGGGCAAGAATGATAAGCTTGCTATCATCTAAAATAATTTAGTTAACTTTTTCCTTAGAATGATTTATAACCCAAGGAAAAAATAGGTTTGTGTGTGTGTGTGTGTGTGTGTGTGTGTGTGTGTGTGTGTGTGGTGTGTGTATACTGAGTGGCCAGATTATTATGACCACTTGATGTTTGTAGGCAAATTAGCCTTACACTTCATTGTATGGGATATGGAAGCTGAAGGCCTATTTGAACACCATTGCTGTCTGCAGTTACCAAGATAAAGCGTCTCCAGTTCACACAGGAACACAAGAACTGGACAGTCAAGCATTGGAAAAAAGTCATGTGGTCTGATGAATCACGTTTCCAGTTACCCAGGTACATCATGGTTCAGATGGCAGAGTGAGAATTTGGTGGAAACAGCATGAAAGCATGCACCCCACATGCATGAGTACAACCCTCATGCTGGTGGGGGCAGTGTTATGGAGGGGTGGGGGAGATAAGAGATCAACCAAAGGACTTGTATGCGTGCATATAAGCATAACCAATGGATGTAAGACACTGGGGAGTGAGGGCATGTATGGGAGTTGGGGGGAGGGGGCAATGGGAAGATATGTACACATGTAATACCTTAATTTAAAAAATGGTGTGTAAAAAATAAAAAATAAAAATATGAATAGTTATATCTGCATCACAAAGATATTTCAAAGGTTTAGTGAAATAAGGTAGTCAAAGCACTTAGCACAGTGAAATATACTAAAGACTTAACAAATCACTGCTATTATTATTTTGCCAAGAGATTATTGTTAATAACTCCCAATGAATACTTTTGCACAGAGCACCATATATTTAAAAAAGAAAAAAGTCTGCTTGATATTACACTTTATAATTTATCTTGGAAATATTAGATAGCTAAACATCTTAGTATTATTGGTGTTTTGTGGTGTGGGAAACTAATAAGAGATAAGATATTGTGAGACAAGTACAACGAAGTGTTCATAAGTGAGAGGGGGGATTCTCAACTCCCAGATGAATGATCCAATGTCTTGTTGGTTTATAATGAGAACTCTCAGAATATTTCTGACTATTAAGGGCACATTGGCCTTTCATTGTATATCCAGAAGAGCTGTGAAATAAATTAAAAAAATGACTGTTTAGAATTTTTCTTCATTTTTAACTCTATTAGGAGAAAAGAATTTATTAAATAAGTACCTGCTCTGGTTCTTCAAAATAACCAATGCAATAGATATTCTCAAGCAACAACATTCACCTGGAAACAAACTATCGAAAGTTTGAGTATATACATGGATGGATCAAATAAACCTATAAATAAGAAGAGTATATCAGATTGTAGTATAGACTCTGGAATCCAACTGCCTGGGTTCAATTCCTATTCCACCCTCTATTAGCATTGTGGCCTTGGGAAGTTATATACCCTTTTTCTCACCTGTAAAATGGGGAAAGCAATAGTATCTATCTCATAGAGTTGTTGGAGGATTGATTCAATTAAAAGGTAACATATATGGCATATATTTGCTATTCTATTGTATAAGCAATAATAAGAAATTTGAAGAAAAAATTATAGGCATTATTTCCTAACAGTCACACTGTACAATTTTAATTCTCTTTCCAGAAAGTATTTCAGGTTTGAAGTTACTTTCAAATTGCCTAGAGATGAAACATGATTGCCACTGGTATTACCACTAGCATTTTAACATGAAATATTGGCTTAATTTGTTTGTAAAGAAAGGAAAGCTCATTCCAGCCTAAAGTCCCTGAGGGTTCAAGTCAGCATCTGGAATGAAGTGACTGCTAATGTACTAAGAAGACAATCCTTGGTCCGACTGCAGTAGCAAGCTTTTGTTCTAATCATTCAGCTGAACAAACAAAACCCAGGATTTACTTATTTTCCCAGAAACTAGATAAACAGCCACTTCCTTTTTAGTGTCTCTTTAAAAGTAAGAAGGCCCACATCTCTCCTCATCATCACATCACTCTTTTATATTTCTATTTTAAAAGTTGTCTTTTCTAGATTTTTGTTATTTGGGGTCAATAAAAAATGTTTTAGGCAAGCACGCTCTTTAAGTAATATATGAATGTAGAGAAAATGCTACCGTTTACATATAAACTTTAAACCACAAATTAACCCAACAGTCTAGTTAGGGTCAGTAGCACAATGTTAGACATAAGGATATTGGAACTAGAACAGATCTAGAAAGCATCAGGAATGCGGCACACTCTGGAGACAGACTGTTCTCTAGTCTCTTTCAAGGACCACATGGTCTCTCTCTATTTCATGATGTTTATGTTTCTCTTGGCACATCTGATTCATTCTTCTCTTTACTACACCTGACTTCTCTCTTCTGATAGTTTCCATTCCCATATAACTTTGACTGACACATAAACTACTATAGGCTTTATCTTACAGCACCTTTAAATTCACTGCTTGGTCCAATTCAAAGTATTTTCCTTGTTCAGTTCAAATTGAAGGAGAGAGGAGATTTAAATATCTGATCAGCCCAACTTATCTGGGCAACTCTATAGTCTTTGCAGATTGTCAAACTGTAGATTGGTGGGTCAGGTGCCCACTCCTGGTTCATATGGGAGAGATCACCACGTGGTATTAGTCACCAGATCCTGCTACTCCATGTTTTAGCTCTTTGGGTGGAACAGCTTGCATCAGAAGGTATGTGGGCAAGATATTATTATGCTAAGCAAAATAAACCATTCAGAAAAGGATAAGTATCCCATGATCTTACTCATATGTGGAGTGTAGTAAACAATATAAACTGGTGAATAAAATAGATCCAGAGACATTGAAGCATGGAGCAGATTGTGGAATCTCAGAAGGAAGGCAGGGAGGATGGGTGGGTGGGAACTTGTATGCATATATGTATAACCCATCCCATATAATAAAAGGGTAATATGTAAATTGACTGAACAGCGGAACAACTGGTCGCTATGACGCGCACTGATCAAAGAAGCTCAATGCAGAAGCTGCTCCCTGATAGTCAATACGCTCAGCCAGAAGCCAACTAATGGCTGGTGAGCACAGTGGCAGTGGCAGGAGCCTCTCCTGCCTCCACAGCAGTGCTAAGGATGTCCAACCCATCAGTTGGACATCCCCCAGGGTCTCCCAGACGTGAGAGGGTGCAGGCCTGGCTGAGGGGCCACCCCCCACCAAGTTCATGAATTTCATGCACCAGGCCTCTAGTGGGTACAGAAAATAGAGTGGTGAAGGTCTGGGGCTGGTTGCAAGGGCTGACTAGAGAAGGACATATCTAATACTTCAACAATAATTTTTTAAAGGAAATATATCTACTAAATATACTCAAAGAAAATAAGCCATGTCCAGGCAAAATTCTGTAATGGATACTGTTTACTAAGTGTGTCCACTCAGAACTAGGGTGGGAGTACAAATGTTGTCTGAGTTCACATTGGTAAGATATTTTGTAGCAATATTTGATAGGATTATTTTAGCATAGACTTAATAAATGCATCACAAAGGTTTCTAGTTAATAATTACTGAAATCATTCCTTGAAGCATATAATGAACAATTGTTAAACAGTAAATTTAAATCTAATTATAGATGCAAATTATAGTTGCAATTAATATATTTACATAGCCACAAGATAGTTCCCAGTCTTATTTAACTAATCTGTTCCTAAAATCTTGAGTTCTTTGGTCTCTGTGAAGTTCTTAAGTACTGCCCTCCCCCTTTTTGGCATTATTATGATTGTACTAGAGGCCCAGTGCATGAAAATTCATGCACTGGAGGGGGAGGTCCCTCAGCCCAGCCAGCTTCTTCTCACAGTCTGGGAGCCCTCAGGAGTGGGAGGCAACCCAGAGATCAGGGGAAGGTGATGCCACATCACACCTCTGCTGCTGCCACTGCCAGCAGCACAAGCCTCAGCCGACCCTCAGCTTTGGGTGGCCCTGGATGGCTGGGCAGCCTACATCTGAGGCTTGCCTGAGCCTCGGGCATTATCTGGGCAGCCACCATCTGAGACTTGCCTGTGCCTTGGACCTGCCCTGGTGCTGGGAACTGAAACCTAACATTGTCACTGGTAATAAAATGTAAAAAGAGCTGGCCAACCTTGATGGATCTGAATGGTCGGAGTTATTAACTCATCATCTAGTTGAGATAGTTGTGGTTGAGGCAACTTTAATTTGTTAATCATATGTAAATTCTTGTTGATTTTCTGTTGTTGGAACTTCCCGCCTAAGAGATGTCTTTGTCTCAGAATCTCAATAAAAGGAATAGTAAAAGGCCAGAGCAGGGATTAGTCTTCCCACTAGAGGTGGACTTCCACCTGGCCCCCATTTTCCCAAATTAACTCTTTTCCAGTCTCTCTCTTCATTTTAGTGTGCGGCCTTCTCCAGAAACCGGACCCTGAGTGGGCCCTGAACCAAGCAGGTCGTATTAAGGGATCCCACACCCTGGGTTGTTTGGGGGCTGAGAGTCCTGGGGGACTCAGGAGGCAGGTGAGTCTGCTGCCCCACAGGACTGAGGGGACTGGGCACCACCATCTTGTGGCTGTGGGCACCGCCATCTTTGAGGGTGTGGCAGTCAATTAACATATCTCCTCCTTATTGGCTGTGGATGCCACCATCCACAGGGCAATCAATTAGCATATTCCCTCTTTATTAGATAGGATGCTATCTGCTGATTCACATAGACATCTCTACAAGTTCCTCTTAAGCTGATCACCTCCATGTGTCTAGGCTATGTTAAATGAAGTGCACCCTTAATATCTGAGATGACAATCTCTCAACATTCACCCTTTGAAGTTCATTTTTATGAATTGTATCTCGGCTGCTCTAGATATTTATTCTCTTGTTCATTAATGCAGAGAGCCATAAAGACAACACAGATAATGTCACCTGCAGCATGCTTTCCTCACTTGTTGCTGTGAAATATATACCCCTAGATTGTTTGGTTTTGTTTTAAAATTTATATCTTTTTTTTATTGTGCAATAGTTCAAACTTGTAGAAAATTTGCAAGAGCTATACAAAAGAACTTCCAGATTCCTTTATCCAGATTACCAAATTGTTAAGCATGTACCATGTTCTCTCTCTTCATCTGTGTGTGTGTGTGTGTGTGTGTGTGTTTATCTAGGACAGCAGTTCTCAAAATGTCCAAAGATATTATTTACCTTCATTAAAGTGTTGACATTTGTACTAAGGGTACAAAATCAATGGTGGATAACACCCCTGGTGCCATAACCAATACAGTGACAAGGAGTATTAGTTGTCATCATATTCTTAACAACCCTGCATTTGCAGGATATTTTTTATTGCCAGTTTCTTTTTAAAATGTGTTGATGAAAATGCGTCTTATTATATTTACTTATTTTAAGTAATTTGTTAATTTATTATACCTCAACCATTGAGTACTCATATTTTTAAGATTCTGTGTGATGAAATGAAAAGGAAGCATGAAGACTTTCTACTGCATATAAAGTATTGTAAGATGGTTACCTTAGGAAAAAGCATGTATGTGATTGATGAACTAGGAACACCATTTTCACTAGAAGAATGACTAATTCAGAATTGGTTATTTAAACAAATTGTTTGTGACTTTGAAGAAAACAACCAACAGGATTTGTTTTCCATACTAACACTTGAAACTTCAAGTGAAATTTCGAACTTTGGATAACTTATATCTGCAACCATGAGCTTAGAAGCTTCCCAATATCTAAAGACATTTCTGATAAAATCTGCAGTGTATTAATAACTGTAATATTTCATATTATATAATAAATGCAATAATATTTGTAATATCTACATAAGTCAGTGAACCAATATTTTCCAATGACTAATACGTGATGTTACAAAATCATGTGTGAGTTAAAGAGCCCATAGAAGTGTGTCATAGGACAATGCAGTTTAATGCAATAGAGTGCAAAATATTTACTAATATGGTTTCAAATTTCACATTGCTTAAGAAATTAATACATGTTCAATTTTGATCCACAACTATTTGAGACAGCAATGAAAATAATACCTCCTATTCCAATTGCATATCTGTAGGAAGCTAGATGTTCTTCACATGCATCAAACAAAACAACATATTGCAGCACATTAAATACAGAAGAAGATGTGAAAATCCATACCTGAAAGAGATGTATAAATCAGTAAAACAATGCCACTCTTACTCTAGTGTGTGTGAGGGTGTGTGTTAGAAAATACAGGTATTTTAAAATGTTATTTATGTTAATATGTGATATATATATATATATATATATATATATATATATATATATATTACATATTAACATAAATAACATTTTAAATTAAGACATTTATTTATTAATTTACCTAGAAACAATATATATATATTGTTTCTAGGTAAATTAATAAATAAATGTCTTAATTTCTCAATTTTAAATTTGAATATGGCTGGTATGACTCATATAAATAAAAAAGGTAATGTTCTCAATAATTTTCAAAAATGTAAAGGGCTTCTGAGACTAAAAAGTTTGTAGATTGCTTCTCTGGGCTATAAATCTGGAAATGAATTTGTGAAGCTATAGGCTGTGCACATCTTTAACATTACTAGATAACATCAAGTTGCTCCCCCATCAGTCTTGAATTATTTGTCCACATATGCAAGTTGAAAAGTGATAGCTTAATTTAATTATCATAATGCTTCCTTGGCATAAACTAATTTGCTTATGTAAATTTTGAATACTATTTAAGACAACTTTAAAATGATTTGACCCCACTAAATACCATTTATTTTTATTATTACATAATTTTTTTTTCTAATAGAATGAAGTCTTCTTGAATAAATATACAGGTTAAATGTACCCAGAGATGTTAAAATATCCTGCAATTTCATTACAATATTTTATTAATAATTAAGTCAAAGAGGTATCCCAGACAACCAATAAATTGAAAATACTATATATTCCTCCTATGTAACTACAATATATAATTATTCAGGGAGCCTATGCACTGATTAAAAGAGGTGCAATGATTAAAAACATGTGGTCTATTACCATGTAAAATAGGTTTGGGATTAATTCTACAACTGTTTAATATTTAAAATGAGTGTGTAATTCAGTATATTAAAGAGGTTTTATGTCTGTACAATAGGAAATTATTTAAGATTTCTTAACATTAAAATATAATGCAAGAAGCAGGTAGAAAGAAATTATATTAATTCTCCCAGAGTAAGACATTATAATAAGCTGAATCATACAATTTTTAATTTTTAATTTATGGATTGAAAAGAATGAAAGTCCTTGGGACTAGCTGGAATAAGATAAGATTACAATCCCAACAAGAAACTTTTTGGAGATCTTTTCTACAGACATCATATCATCAAGACCTTATGGAAGAAATGGCCTTTCAATCAGATCTTCTGAAGTCATAGAGAATTTTATTGTCTTATGTATAAGGAAGTGGTAATGTGATTTTTTTGACTGATATAATTCTTAATAACTAATTCATTTTCAACACTAATTTTCACTTATTATAAAACTGATTTAACTTGGTGCTTATAATTAAAGGATGTTTTTAAAATTTTTATTGAATTTATTGGAGTGACTTTGGTTAATAAAAATATATAGGTTTCAGGATAAACTGTGATGGAAGGAGACTTGGATTCAGGTGGTGAACACAATGCAATATACAGATGTTGTATTATAGAACATGTTTTTCAAAATGGCAACTGGATTCATAAAAGTAATGATCCTTCTCAATTACAGGAGTTTTCTTTAGAGAATATTCACTGTAGTTTGTATTCATTGAAATAAATTTTAGACAGATGTAGAAATGGGTTCAGTAGACACTCCTCAACTCATCAGAACCCTCCCCTGTAGACTTCCCACCACTAACTCTGAAATAACATAAAGATATTTTAAGTATTGTTCTAGCTGACAATCATATTCATTGAGGTACTTATAGTAGTAAATATATAGAGAGACACTATATTAGCCAGAAGTGTTTATCATAAGGTGGGGCCTGAGGTGGCACCCAGAGAAAAATTGTCTGACACTTGAAGACCACTGTGCAGTGCAGACAGATGACAGAGTCTTCACACACACAAATGAAGGAGTGACTCAACCCCACCCCTTTTCTTCAAGGTGGACCCAACAACTAGCTGTAGCTGATAGTTCAATCTTGAAGCTAGGATCTCAGAAATCATACATCCAACTGAAGGAATAAAAAATTTCAAGAAGCCACCCAACCTAGGTAGTTTCACAGCTTACCTCCCAAGAGATTATGTGAAGAATAACCAACTATTGGCAAGTCAGTTGCCAAGACTAGAAAATCTGTCACCTGTGGTTCTGGCCATATTGCAGCAAGACTGATTAAGTCAAAAGCTGGACTAGAAGATAAAAGAATTTCTATCTCCCATCATCTCCTTTTTTATTCTCTGATAGATAGAAGTTAGAGAAGGCTAAAGGCTAAACGACTTTTTTTTTTTTAAATAATATTGCCCTTGTTCTAATGTGGTCTTAAAATAGTTTTGAAGAAGTACTGCCCAATAGGGAGAAAATTATAAAGAATTTGAAATGCTTCATGTAGCATCTTGTTATTAAGAGTTCAGTTTTTAAAAATATATATTTTATTGACTTTTTACAGAGAGAAAGAGAGGGATAGAAAGTTAGAAACATCGCCGAAACCGGTTTAGCTCAGTGGTAGAGCGTCGGTATGCGGACTGAAAGGTCCCAGGTTTGATTCTGGTCAAGGGCATGTACATTGGTTGTGGGCACATCCCCGGTAGGGGGTGTGCAAGAGGCAGCTGGTCGATGTTTCTCTCTCATCGACGTTTCTAGCTCTCTATCTCTCTCCCTTCCTCTCTGTAAAAAATCAATAAAATATATTAAAAAGAAAGAAAGAAAGTCCACTGAGCCAAACTGGTTTTGGCAAGAGCTCACTTAGTCCTTCGGGGACCTTCCTTGTCTATCTTATTCACTCAGACACATCATCCTATTTTAGCTCTCTGTAGAGATGGTACCACCATTTGATACTGTTCTCGTTTGCTTGACAGTGAGATTAGTGTAGGTATTATAAATGCAGATCCTGAGTCAGACTGCCTGGATTGGAATTCTGGTGCTCAAACTTATTACTTGTGGATAAGGCTCTATGCCATAGTTTCCTCCTTTGAAAATTGGGATATTAATTTTACCTGTATCAAAGGATTTGGAGGAGGATTGCACTGCATAATAAAAATAAAGTGCTAGATCCAAGGCAGACACCAAGTGAACACTTGATAAATACAAGCTTTCATTCTTTATTTGCTTGGTCTATCTCCAATCACTTGTCTGCTTTGGTGACCCAGTATCTAAAATGATGGCTGGAGTATACATGAGACTTTCAATAAACATTTTATTAATTAATGAGCCTCAATTAGTTTTTTTTAGATTAACCCCATTTAACATGGCCTGCAAACTCAAGAGTTCACACTAAACATTGAATATCTACTATCCATGGTAACAACGAATATTTACTCTACTCTTTCATGCTATAATTGTTGAGAAATTATTCTGATGATATTCTGCTTTGTATATAGTACATACCTGAAAACCTCATTTTCTGTTGTTATAAGTGATTGAATCAAATTGACCTTACCATTTGGGCTACCTCAGAATCTACAATAAAACTCTATTTTCTTTTCCATTCACACTTTCTCTCTCTTTTTTTTCCTGTTACTAGTGTTTGCCAATTTCCAGTTCATTTCTTCTGGGGTCACAGAAGATTATAATTTCTTTTTTAAAAATTTCTTTATTGATTAAGGTATTACCTATGTGTCCTTATTCCCCCATTACCCCCCACGTCCCATTCATTCCCCTACCCCCCTGTTGTCTGTGTTCATTGATTAGACTTATATGCATGCATATAAGTCCTTTGGTTGATTTCTCCCTCTTACCCCCACCATCCCCTACCTTCCCTGAGGTTTGATGTTCTGACTGTTGTTTCTCTGTCACTGGATCTATTTTTGTTCATCAGTTTATGTTGTTCATCTCACACTTTCTCTTAAAGTTACTTCTCTATACACTATGACTATTTCCATTATTATTTTCCCTCTTAAAAATGTTATAATTGGTAGGCTCATGTAAAAATATCCAGGAATGTTAAAAGATCTATAAATGTATGTTTTATCCAGACAAGCTCTCCCTATAACCTGAACTCCCTATAGCCTTCAAATATAAGTTGCCCTTTTCTCAGTAAGCTGGACCAGACAGGTTATTAATAATTCCAAATTAAATCAGAATCTCAAATGAAATAAAAACAAGTGTTGAAAATAGATCCATCTTCTCAAATGACCAGACTTGAGATAATCATATTATCATTCTCTCTCCATATTCAAGTGGCTCTATAAAATGCCTTATTCACTGGTAAACTTGATTGAAGGGCCATATCTTCATTCAGATGAGAAATTATTGTGTGGAGGGGATTTATTTCATTGGTATATAAAAGATTTCAGAAGGCACAGGAATGTGGGGAGGTCATAAGCTCCAAGGAGGCCTCCACTGATAGAGGAGAAAGTACTAGAAAATTGTGGGGAACAACACAGGCCACAAGATCCTTGAAAATAAGTGGAGCCAGGATAGCAGGAGCCTGGGTCTTGTTAGGAAAATGAGTCATCTAGGAAATAATTGTATCAATGAAACTTCAAAGCCTTAATTGAACTTGCATTGTTATAACCACTTCTTAAGGACCAGGAGGCACTTCTCACGGTGGCTGTTGACATCTCCTATGCTCTGGGTTAATGGTAAGCTTTTTGGTATTCTTTCTTAATCAACTTGTGATTAATTTAACAGACATTTATTGAAATCCCACTACAGGCCAGGCATGATCCTAATCACTTGAGATGCAGTGGTGAGCACAAACAGACCTAACCCTGCCCAAACAGAGCACACAATCTGATGGGGAGAGTGAGACTATTTCTGTCAAATAACCACTCAGTAATGTAAAACTGAAGAAGTGTTAAGAAGAAGGAGGAAATAGTGTTCAGAGAAGATATAATAGGTATTGGGCAGATCAGGGAAAGCTTCCCTGAAGAAGCAAACTTGAACTTAAAATTAAAGAGCAGATATTAAGTGGCTGAAAATGGGGGCAAGGAGCAGGTGGCCTTAGAGGCTGTAGGAATAGCATGTGCAAATGCCCTGTGGCAGGGGAGTTCACATAGAATACAGGGCTTGAAAGAATGCCAGGTTCACTGAAGACAAAAGAGGAACAGAGTATGAAGCAAGGGAGGTGTGACATGATCAGATTGTTCTATGCTCTGTCATTTTTTTGTTAAGAAGTTTTTGCTTTATTCTAAGAGCATATGGAAAGCCTTTGAAGAGTAATATTCCATCGCCACCATATGAATCCACTATCATCCCAGCTGCCACCTTGTGCATGTAATGTAAATATTGGAATAAATATGGTAAAGGAGTAAAAAAGCAACCAGTAGGATCTGAACAAGTTGAAATTGGAAATTCACAATCAAGATTCCTGATTTAGTAATGAATATGATACTTAAAATAAAAATTTTGTGGATTAAAACCACTTGGATGTTATCCCTGGATAAAATCCATACCATTCCCCACAAATCATATCTCCTACACTTCCTTTCTCCCAACCATTTACTATTTGAGAACTTTCTTATGTTCAGGCCATTTGAATGTCCATCACAATTGCAGAAGTAAAATGAATGGTAATAAGAAATTGATTTAAGGTCTGCCCTAGGCTAAAATAATGATTCATTGACGTTTGTAGCATTTTATTGTAAGTGTGGTGGAAATGATTATTATCTTTAATGGTTAACTGAGTAATTGATTATTGATAAATGAGTACTCTATTCAAGCCAGGATCCATCTTACATCACCTGGAAAAGGATGATGTTCCTACTCTTTTAATGACTATTAAGTGGTAAATAAGGAAGTGGAAATGTTTCATAACTTACATATTAAGTATCTTTGGTCATTTAACCACCTCTACAATGAGAGCAATGAGGCAGCTGGGGGTAGGTAGCTGACTTAAGGAAAGATCAATGACTGTTTTTCAGAGTTTTATTGAAAGTGCATTATAGATTGTCTTGCTTTTAACATTATTACTTCATTGAATAACGATATATGAGTAGGCAACGGGGAAAAATTAGAATACGCTATGCAAGGCTATCTGTATGACAGAACGGGAATTACACAGTAAAATGGCCTCCAGAGAAAATTTCAATCCCACCCCCACTTTCTCTACCCAAATGTGGGATTGTCCATGGAAAAACAGCAAAATGTATAAAGTTTGTCTTGTGCTTCACCCACCTCCTTTTTTAGGGGCCCCCTATTTACCTTCCTATGTCCCTTCATAATTATCCACCTGAACCTCTATGTTTCAGTGTTATTACTAAAAGCTCACCCCCACAGCCGAAACCAGTTTGGCTCAGTGGATAGAGCCTGGGCCTGCAGACTGAAGGGTCCCATGTTTGATTCCTGTCAAGGGCATATACCTACCTTGGTTGTGGGCACATCCCCTGTAGGGGGTATGCAGGAGGTAGCTGATTGATATTTCTCTCTCATCAATGTCTCTGACTCTCTATCTCTCTCCCTTCTTCTCTGTGAAGAATCAATAAAGTATATTAAAAATAAAATAAAATAAAATAAAAAATACAAGTTCTCCCCCACAAACAACTGCACATTTTCCTGAGGCTTGTAATTCACAGAATTCCCCATATGCCATAATGACCTCTTCATAATCACAACTGTTTAGTACAAATCTCATTCTTTCAGTATTTTGATTTCATTCAAGCCTTAAGAGGAAAACAATGCAATTTGACTAATTATAGTAATTCCCTTTTAACCTGCTTTGTAGAGATTTCATTATTAAAAGTATGCCAATTTTTAATATTTAATATGTTTCTGATTAAAGGAATTTCAGGTGGTTTAAGAAACTAATATGAAGTTTTATGGGACTATATGTTGAGGCAGGTGGAAGGAACATAAGTAGACTGTGTATTACTGAAGGTGGTTATCAGAGGTAGGATTAAATGGTGACCTGAAAGTCTAACAGACCTGGGTTCTAATCCTGGCTCTCTCCCTTACTGGCTAGGCTACCTAAAAGCCTCATATTCACCTGTAAAGGTAGATGTTACTGTCTAATGAGATCAGAGTGAGCATTAGGTAAATAACATCTGTTTGGTAAAACTGCTAGCTCATAGGTAGTAAAAACAACCAAATTATTATTACAATTTTTACATGGGTAAATGGGTTACCAAGGCATTCTAACTAAAAACCAGAATGGACCACTAAAAATCATCTGATTTTTCCTGATATTTTCAAGGAAGAATCGAGTAGGTCAATGAAGAACTTAACAAAAAAGGAAAGGCCTGCCTAGAGTTGGAATATGTGAGCTTGACTATTCACAAAAACAACCTTGACTCCTATCTAATCTGAAACTTAGCTATGAACTTCCTAAAGGCACTCTCTTTGTCTTGAACTTAGTTCCAAAAGCAAGGGCATTAATCATACGCTACTAATCTTCAGTATAATTTTTAAATTGATTTTTAGAGAGAGTGGAAAGGAGAGAGGGGGAGAGAGAGAGAGAGAGAGAGAGAGAGAGAGAGAGAGAGAGAGAGAGACATCAATGTGAGAGCAGAACATCAATCATCAATGGGCTGCCTCCTGCATGCCTCCCCTCAGGGATTGAGCCAATATCTTAGCATGTGCCTTGACTGGCACATGCAACCTTCCAGTGTATGAGATGATGCCCAACAAATAGAGCCACACCAGCCAGGGCTTCAGTATAATTTGAGATTTCATTCAATATTTATTTCAACTATGGAATGATTCTAGTTGAATTAGGATAACTTCATAGGTTATGATAATAATCACTAAAATACCAGTTTCTTTTAAATACTTCCTCTTAAAGTAGTATTGAGCATATTTATATCTTTCATATCTTATGATACTTTTAAAGATCTATAATATTTACAAATTATTTATCTAAGCCCTATAAAGTAAATAATTACCACTTTCTGTCTTCTCCTTCCCCTAATCCTAAATTCAGCAAAAGTGCCATAGCTTTAGCCTTTTCTCTTCAATCACTCCTGGTGCCATGGAACATAATAAGATAGTTTGATTGAGGTTGGAAGTATCAATTTAGTACACATTCCCTAAAACCATTTCTGGATGAAAAATATGTATAATTTTATGTTCCAAATATACCATCTCTTTTAAAAGTCAAAGAAAGCGGAGTCTAGCCATAAATTCATTACTTCTAACCCTTGACCCCAAAGCTTCAAGCCATTCATATATCATACATTGAAGAGTCAAAGTTCAGAATCCCTTTAAATCATACATAGCAGTTACTCTTCTAATAGTCTATTGAAAACAGCCACCAATCTACTTTAGATGAAAGTAGTCCATATTTACTACAGCCCCACTACTCTGCAGTTTCTGCACTGAAACAGGAAAAAACATAGAGAGTGGTAGTGGGAGAAGGCTGGACTAAAGAGGGTGTTGGCAGTTGTGGAGAGAGTGGATAAGAGCATTGCATTAAGTAATTGTATAATATTATATTTACTCCATAGTATTAATCCAAGGCAGTGCTATTTAAATTGTGCCGTCTCTAGCCCAAGAATTGTGTAGAGGAGCCCAATATAATACCCAGGGGAAGACTAAGCAGGTAGGTCTAGGGCATATCCTGTGACTAAAATAGCTCTGCTTTTATAATTTGGCCTCCACGTATAAGGTCACACTAGAAAAAGAAAAAAAAAAAAAAGACTTCTATTTCAAAAAAAAAAAAAAGATATTTGAGATTTATAGATAAAAGGTTCTGGAGGATTATTTGTTTGCCTCAGTAGCTAAAATATAAACAGAGAAAAAAATAAATGTATATGATGATCTGAAACCTACTCAAAAATTACTATTCTTTGGCTGTTTAAGATTATAAAAATCATGTAAGAATAGTGAATGTGTATGCTTATCCTATCCCCAGAATGATGCTATGGGCTTCACATTGATAAGTCTCATAACACAGAGAGACAGGTTACATTATTATCCCCATTGTGCAAGAAAGAAAATGCTTAGGGAAGGCTCAGCCATGACCAAGATTACACAGCCAGAAAGGAATTAATAGGATGGGATAACTGTTGAAACAACCCTAAAAATTTAATGCCTTAACACTGTGGTTTGTGTCTTATTCACAAATTAATTCGTTAAGAGTGTTTGGTAGATGGTCTTTCATTGGGTAATTCAGGGACTCAGGTTTCTTCAATCTTGTGGCATAGTCCCTAGAGGCTCAACGGCTTCTGCTGGATTTCTGCATCTGGTCCTCAGACAGACAGCAGAGAGCAGAGTGTTGCATAGGAGGTTTTTTAGGGCCAGATCTGGATGTGGGGTGTGTAATTTCTGCCCACATTCTTTTATCAAAACTCATCACAAGGGTGTGTCCAACTCTAAGAGAAGTTGGAAAATACTGTTTGGTTACTTGCCAGTCTCCACCAAAACGATAGGACTAGGATTCAAATCAGGAGCTTCAAATCTTCTAGAGCTCACTATAGTATGGAATAAACTTGTTGCAGACCAAAAAATAAAAATTAAAAAAAATCATTATAAATTATGACTTCTAGGATCATCATTTCAGATTCAGGATAATTTCTAAAAACACTGCACATGTACGTCCATTTATTTTTCATTCAACATTTATTGAATATTTATTATATACCAGGCATATATCATTCATTCATTTATTCAAAATTTATTAAATGAGTGCCAGTCAATAATTGGGGCAGCAGCAATATATAAGACAAGAACAATCCCTACCAACATGGAACTTACATCTAAAGGACTTGAACTATATTTTTTACATAAGGCACTTTACTACTTTCTACAAAATTATGCAGCACACTGTGTGCTTTCTGCATTTCTAGCCTCTCTTGTTTAGCTTACATACATAAAAAAAAATGGAGAAAAATACACATTTTCTACATGGGGATATAGGTTGAAATTTCCTTGCAAAGGTAGAGATCTCACTTACTGTATTTGTCTTTGAACCTTTGGCACCTAACCAGTAAGTATTTGGCATGTGAATAAATATGGTGTCATGGAAAGAGCACTAGACTAGAAATGGTTTCATTTAGGTTTTGTTCAGGTATTATTTGGGCATGTTTTCTCACAGCTAAGTAAAACTTTTTTAAAAAACTTTATTTGTATTGTTAGCACTATTACAGATTTTCCCATCCCCCCCTCCCCTTTGGCTGCCTCCACCCAGGCCCCACCCAAAGAGAAACACTTTGAATGAAAGTTTACCAGGTTTTTACCACTCTAAAACCCAAGCTTAACAATGTGCAGACATTTGGTCTAGAGGAAACTACATGAGACAGAGGTCAGCAAATGGGAGTTGTAGCTCTGCTTCTTCAGTTTCTTGCAGGAGACTCTCCAAATTTCTGATCTTCAGTCTATTCACTGGTAAACAAATGCTTTTGAGTATTAAAAGTATCTCTTCAAATTCTGATATTCTAATAGTACCAATAATACTGATGTTGGTCACCAAACAATCAGGTTCCTGCGTCAGAGTCCTGAACAATGACCCCCCAAAGATCTGTAAAAGTCAGACTCCTTCCACATGTGGCAAGAGTAATTTTTTCTCCCTACCTGATCATTCTGAGCATCTTTTCCTTTTCCCCAAAATTCACAACCATCCTGGATTCAACGGCTTGGCTCGGTATTGAATAACTCCCTATTTCAGTACAGTTTACTCTGCTAATTTATTACTTACCAGTGGCATTACTCTCAGCTTTCCTCTCCCAAATTAAAGATCATGTCAGAGCAAGACTATTCATAACAACCTAAACAATGAGGCTGTCTTTCTCAATATTTCCATTTATCATTACATCATATTTATTCAAAGATTTAATCAAAATGGGGAGAACATAGTCTTCATTACAAGGGGGGATGTTCTACTAATGCTTAGGAAATCAAGATATTATTATAGCAAATGTAATTGACACTTATTGCTAATGATAACAGCTCTGTTTGTAATGTTGGAATTTCTGCAGTGCATTTGAGGGCCCGGAAAGAAACATTTTAGATGACACAGATATAATTATGGTTATTTTACCAATATACAGGTTAGGTAAACATTTTTCTGAAAACGTCCAGAATTATGAAAGTAAATGTAAATTACAAAACTAGGGTTCAGTTGTTTCCAAGAGGTACTACATGGAGAAAATTTCCTTAAAAATAGATTCGACCATGAGTCAGAATCAGATTGTTTGTAGATTCTGTGTATAGGTGTTGCTAGAACATGGATTTTGATTTGGGTGAAGGCAGGGGGCTTGAAGCATTCTAAAGTACAGAATAAAGAGTTAAAAGTCTTAAAGACAAAGTTTTGGGATGTCCTCATTCATTATTTAAAAACAAATCTCAAATGAAAAGCTGCAATTCAAGCATTTGGTCCCAGACTAATATTCTCCAGGCTCACTTTACTGGCTGCTTGGAAGCCTGAATGATGCTAATACTCTCTGCCCAGTAGCAGCTGCGAGGGATCTGAGGCCCTGAGGCAAATGTTGAAAGATCTAGTTTCTGAATTGGTGGTTTCCAAAGTATAAGAATAAAAAACAAACAAAATGTTCAAGCAGGGCATGGAAAAAAATGTTAAAATCTATTTTCCTCTTAAAAATAAGAGAATTAGTCTTTACTAGTACTTAATTATATGTGGTGACTAGTACATGTATATAATATATTAAAAATGACTGCATGCCTTCGAGGGATATTGGTCATGGTCAAAGCAGGAAACAGAGGTATCTTCAAATTAAATAAACTAAGCAGAGTTAAAAAGAGGGACAAGTGACACAAGTTTGGACACATTTAGCAACAAGAGAAGGTGTATTCAGGACAAGTCGCTGTAGGAATGGGGAAAGGGAAAAAAGAGATATCAGAACCAAAGGCAGAGATATGAATAGAACATGTCACCGTAAGGAAAGGGAACACGCAGCCACTAAGCACTGTGTGAGCTGGAGAAATAGTACCCTGGCCTCACACTGGCTCATCCCTCAGGTTTCCTGCCAAACCTATTAGGAGTCAGAGGACAAAAGAGCCCATTGATACAGTCCATTGGGTCAGTCTCCACATGTAGCCTGGAGGGTATACAGATGCTTTCATAGAAGATGTGGCCCAATTATTTTTACTACTAGGGTTACTCATTTGTATAATCAAAAAAGTTAGGATACTGTTGCTCTAAATAACTTCACTAGATGCTAAGACTCTGCTAGAAAAAGCTGAGTTCAGAAGACTTAGACTGCTTAGATCTAGACTCAGTGTCCCATGATTAACTGAAGTCTGTTCTGATAATGGAAGGGAAGTGTAGCATCTGGGTAACATGTCTGCCATTTCTGCTTTGGGTTATAAGGCAAATATTTACTTCAATGGGTTTTGTTTACATTAAGTCATTCTTTCATTCATTTATTCTCTCAGTGTGCCAGACATTGTACAGGTGCTCAGAATATAATGAATTACGCATGATCCCTGGCCTCAAGATCCAGGAAGGTTTATAGGAGACAGATCTATAAATAATATGTAGAATAATATTGAAATTATGCTGAAAAATCAGAACAGGTTACAATGGGATTACAAAGAAGAAATGGTCAGTTCTACTGAGGGTTGGCAAAGGTCAAGAATTATTTCTTGTAGGCATTAATTGTGGGAAATTAAAGGAAAAGATAGACAAAATATTCCTTGCCAAAGAAACTTTATGGGAAAAATGACTTGGTGAATTTAAGTAAAGGAAAAGAATTCAGCACAGCTGAGATTCAGAGTAAAAATAGGGAAAACACACAATGAAACTGAAAAGCTAGCCAGATCAAGATTGCTGAAAGCCTCATTTGCTAATCTAAAAATTGGAACCTTTTACCTGAACTATTTTCTACTGAGCTGTTAGTTTGGGCAACTTGACCTCAATAAGAACTGCTGATCATATGCCATCACACAGAATCAATTCAAAAAGTTATTTTGAACCACTGTATTAATAATGTTTTTTATGGCGAAGGAACTAGCATTGAACAATAATCTGTCCTAAGAAAGATTGTGAACACTCTTTTTTTTTTTTTAAAGGATTTCAGGCTACTTCAGGTAAAACCATGTGTCTAAAATAACCTAGCTTGGTCACAAGAATTAAAATTTATCAACTAGTAATGCCAATGATTATCAAATAGAGTCTAATATAAGACATGGCATCAAAGAACTCTCCTTCTTCCATGTTTTTCTAATTATTGAAATGCACTCCTATTAAAAGCTCTCAGTTCCACCACAAAAGAAGCAAAACCTAGACACTTTTCATGTATGTAAGATATTTTCACAATACTACAGTCCTGATGATCCAACAGTTTCCCAGTTAGTTGATGTGGGAGCATTGGCTTTGCCATGCTTTATTTCTGAAAACAGAGAACGCTAATTAATTCTCTCTAAGCTGATAAGAATTAGCACCAATAAGTCTGATTTTCATCCTGCCCCAATCACAAAATATCTGTTAATTGTATAAAGCAGTTTAGAGAGTGCATTGGCTATTTGACAACTCAAATGCCCAAAGAAATTCAATAAAGAGGGTTTGCAAGGAACAATGGAGTAAAAAATAAATTCTGAGAGCACTGAAAGTCAAAGCTGACCTCTTAAAGGAGTACATCAAATGAATGAACAATAAATTTTCCATGAGGCAAACCAAAGCATATTTTATAAAGCAAGAATCATCTCCCCTGAATACTCAACGAGGCACCTAATGGGCCTAATTTTTATCCAGCATAACTCTCACAGACTGGATCTGCTCTTTCCCCAACACATCCACTGGCTTTCATATTTCATTAGGTTATTCTCAATCAATATTCCTGCCACGACTGGTTCAAAGCGCCACCAAGAGGGAAGCACTTGGAGAACTTGCCCACAATTGAGCCCTACTGAGGACCAAGTGGAGTGTTGTGGGTTTTTTTATTTTGTTTTGTTTTGTTTTGTTTTGTTTTGCCACTTACTAATTCCAAGGTAAATAAAGGCAGGAATACCTTTCTGCCCTTAGTTACTTTCTTTGATACAAGCCAGGAGAACTTCTCATTATAGACGAAATCCTCAACAAAATTCTCCTCCTTTGCTAAATCAGGATGATTCAGTCCAGCACTCATCCCAAGTACCAGTGGCTACAGGTGCTAGACCAAGTTGAGTCAGCAGCAATGCAGTGGGAGGCATGGCAAGTAGGTGATAATCATCATTTGTCCCTGAGAAGATCAAATCTGTTTCCCCAAGAAGCCAAAAGAGCCAGGAAGAATATGCTGATGACATAAAGCACCTCTTAAAACTCTCATTGCCTTTGTTCACTCTAACACTAGGCCCTATCACTAAGAAAGCAGAAAGCAAAATCCCCGGGGTCTCTCCCTTGCCTTTCAGTAATTCATCCTCAACTTATTTTGTTGTAATCTTTGAAATCAGCACAAGTGAAGGAGTTGCAGATCAGATTGATTGTGAGCTGATTTATGATCCTTATTGCACCAGAGAAGTAATCTCATGCATATAACTTCTTTTACAATTACCTTCACCTGATTTCAAAGGAGTTCACTGCTTATGGGAGGAGGCCATCAATAAGTGACACTTGCATATTCATTCATTTCCATCAGAAATTTTTTAAAGACTCGGGGGAATAGTCTAGTGCCATTGAAAATTACTTTCTTTTTCATCATGTTTCTGTTATTGTTGGTTTTTTCCCCAGAGGAAAAAAAAAAAAACATATGACACAATCACAGTCTGTTTTTATTTACTTTATTTTTACTTTTATTTTTTAAGCAAATTATATTTAAGGGAGTTTTTTAAAAAGCTGCATTTATTAAATGCCAAGTGTGTGCCAGAAACTCTACTAATCCCTATCTATGTGAGCCTTATATTCTCTCCAAGGCCTTAGTTACTTTGCCTATTCCACTAATGAAGAAACTCAGAGACACACAAGTACTTGTCTAAGGTCAAACAGCCAATAAGTGACAAGTAGGCTTGTGTTTGAACTCACATCTGTGTAACGACAAAAGCCATCCTCTTTTCATGACTTCACAATGCCCTCAAGCTTTGGGAGATAAATTCAATGTTTTATATTTCTTAAGGTTTTTCAGGGTTCTTGAAATAAGCTTTGGCTGTTTACCACACACAAGGTCTTGGGAAGCACACATATTAATGCCATTTTTTTTCTTTATTTTGTTTTTAATCTGACTTACCTGGGGAGGCCCTGGTGCCCATCAGGAGCTGTGTATTATGTGTTCAAAGCCTTTATTGACCCTTATAACTCAGATAACCCAGTGCTTCTGCAATAAAGTCATAAAATTACCTGTTTTTGTGACATTGGGTTAACCAGTTTTTCCCAAACTTCTTTGAATAACACCCAAACCATTTGCCATATCTGAATGATACTGAGCTATTATTGACTTAATGTCTTAATTTTAGCCTGGCTCATTTTTATTTAATCTTGTTCTAAGCAATAATACATAAGTTTAATGTGCTATCAATATTCTTATACATATTAAAATACATGCCTAACTAGAAAAATGTTTCTCATCACACTTTGAGATGTACTTTCTATGCCCCTGTGTATTGTTTGTTCATTGTCTCATCGTGTATTTGTTTGTTTATTAATTCATTCAAAACACACTTATTGAGCACCAACTGTGCATTAGACACTCTGGACACAGACAGCCATGTGGAGAGTGGTTTGGGTCAGGGAGAGAAGGAAAGCATGGATACGGGCAGAAGCTGATGGGTTATTATCATAACCCAGAGGGAGGTGAAAGGGGTGGAATGAGAATACAGTGGAGCCTCGCATAAAGAACGCCTCGCACAGCGAACGCTACACACAACGAACTTCATTTCATGATTCATACAACGAACTTCGTTTCACACAACGAAGTCGCCCGAGCTTCCACGACCACTTTGCCCGAGCTTCCACGACTGCTTCGCCCGAGCTTCCACGATCGCTGCCGATGTATTGCATTCTTCCGCGCAGGCACTGCAGGCAGTCGTTAGTCACTGCGCTTAACTTAAGCATGTATCGCGGCAATCGTTCTTCATTACGAATTAAATCACGCACGTATCACGGCAGTCGTCCTTTTAAGTTAAACTCAATATTTTTTTTATATCATGGCTTCTAAAAAAAAGCAGGAAGGTGATTTCTGTTGAAATGAAACAGGAAATAATTAGAAGGAGTGAATGTGGGGTAAAACAGTGTGACCTCGTCAAAGAGTTTGGCCTCAGCAAGACCACCATTTTCACCATTTTGACAAATAAGGATGCAATCAAATCAGCCAAAGTAGCCAAAGGAGTATCAAAACTATTTCATGAAAAACATAGGTCTTCAATCCACGAGGAAATGGAGAGGCTATTAGCGATTTGGATTAAGGACAGGCAGGTGAAAGGTGACGTAACAACCCAAGATATTATCTGTCACAAAGCCAAGAGAATTTATGACGATCTAAAGAAAAATGTCCCTGGAAGTAGCAGCAATCAAGATAATGAAGAAGAATTCAAAGCCAGCAGGGGGTGGTTTTTTAGATTTAAGAAAAGGTGTGGAATCCACAGCGTTACTATGCATGGTGAGGCTGACAGTGCTGACAAGAAAGAAGCAGAAAAGTTCTCTATTAACTTTCAAAAATGTATTAAGGATGAAGGATACTGCCCACAACAAGTGTTCAATGCCGATGAAACGGGTCTTTTCTGGAAAAGAATGCCGAGCAGAACCTTCATTACAAAAGAGGAGAAGAAATTGCCAGGACACAAAGCCATGAAGGACAGACTTACCCTTATGTTTTCGTCTAATGCCAGCGGAGACCTCAAGATCAAACCTCTATTGGTTTATCACTCTGAAAATCCAAGAATTTTCAAGAAAAATAACGTTATTAAGTCCAAACTGCCCGTCCATTGGAAGTCCAATCAAAAAGCCTGGGTGACCCAAGTTATCTTCAACGAATGGATTCTGGAAACCTTTGCTCCTGCCGTGAAGAAATTCTTGCTGGAAAAAGAACTGCCGCTCAAAGCCCTTCTGATACTTGACAATGCCCCTTCTCACCCAAAAGACCTAGAGGAAATATTGCAGGAAAATTATCCTTTTATCAAGGTGCAGTATTTGCCACCAAACACCACATCCATTCTTCAGCCAATGGATCAGCAAGTTATTGTGAACTTTAAAAAACTCTACACTAGAGCCCTCTTTAATAAGGTGTTTGAAGAATGCGAGTTTGGTGGAGACAATATGACTGTCCGAAAGTTTTGGAAGGAGAAATTTGATGTCCTTATGGCAATACGACTTATACAGAAGGCCTGGGAAGAAGTGACACAAAGGACCCTCATTTCTGCTTGGAAGATGCTTGTGCCTTCGTGGACCCAGGAAGAAGCAGTAGTTGATGACACAGAAGTGGTGAAGGACATCATCACAGTGGCCCAAAGGTTGGAATTAGAGGTAGAGGAAGAGGATGTAGAGGAGCTTATTGAGGAACACGAAGAAGAGCTGACAACTGAAGAGCTCCAAGCACTTCTGGTCCAGCAACAGGACAATGCTCAAAGGGAAGCGTCATCTGATAACGAGGAGCAACAATCAAACAATCAACCAATCCCAACTGCTGACATCAAGAACATCCTGGTCAAATGGAAAGCAGTTCAGGAGTTTACCAATGCCCACTATCCGGATTCAGCTGAAGGAAACAGGATCAACGATCTTTACTCCGATACTCTTGTCCGTTATTTCCGGCAGATGTTGGAGAAAAGAGAAAAACAAACGACTTTGGACAGGTTTTTCATGAAACCATCGGCCAAAAAGCAGAAAATGGATGAAGATGTGCAAGATTCGGTAGACTCTACTTAGTCTGTCTTAAAATTAAAAAAATGTGTGTTTTTTTTAAAAAAAATTGTTTTTAGATGTATCTAAATAAAAATAATAACAAAAAATTTATCTTTTTTTATGTCATCTTAGCATATTTTATGCTACAGAACGAATTATTTTTTTTAACATGTATTGTTATGGGAAAACGCGTTTCACATAACGAACTTTTCGCATAACAAACTTGCTCCTGGAACGAATTAAGTTCGTTGTGTGAGGCACCACTGTAATAGGAAGGCAATGGTTAAGTTTAGGAGACATTTCAACATAGAATCAATAGACCTCAGTGTTAAATTCAATTCACAGTGGAGGTTAGGAAAGGGAAGATGGAAAAATGAAACTGTAATACTTACTGTTTTCTTTAACAAACTTGAGCACAACTGTAAACCTACAATGAAGAAAATTTAGGAGAGAAGGGAATCTTGTTTAAAACCAGATATAATATTTACTAACACACTTAGCTTCCTATGTGGTATTGTTCACCAACCAAGTGGAATAGACTGGCCTCCTTCTGAACCCTGGAGGATGGAGGGACTAGAGGTAGCAGGTTCCGGAAACATTTCAATATGTTGCCAGTGGTGGCAAACCTCTAGATTATCAGCCCTATTTAAATCCCTTCAGTGTTCCCCATCTTTCTTGAGTGAAATCCAAAACTTTGCCATAGTCCCCAAGGCCTGGACCATGCACCTCAACAGCCTCATCTCAGCTCCAATCCCTCATCTTAACATCAATCCCCAACTCTGAAATTTTAAGCTGCAAAGCCTTTACAAATACCTTTCAACCTAGACATACATCTGCCCTTCTTCCATCACATTCCTTGATTATTATCTTGGATGTGGTATGTCAGGAAAGTTTCTACCAGCCTTCCATATTAAGACAAGTCTTCCTTTTACATATAGCACCCCGTTTTTCCCTTTCATAACATTCAAGACAATTGGAATTACATAATTTGTTGGATAATTACTTGTTTCTTGTCTGTCTTCTACATTTGACTCACTAAGCTCCATGAGGCAGAAACTAAGCCAGCCTTGTTCACCATCCTTTCTGTAAAAGCTCCTATAGAGCTTGCTAAGTCAAAGGCACCAAATAGTAGTGGCCCAAAATGTTTTCCTTGGCTAGAAGGGAGAGGGGACAGTGCCTATTCACTTACGCTTGTTGAGTAAGGGGAGGTTTGCTAAGTTAAAATGGAAATGATCATTTATAGAACTCATTCCATGTGCCAGGCACTGACTACAGAAGTTATTTTTTATCTCATTTAAGTGTCACTATAACCCTGAAGAGTAGGTATTAGTGCCCTATGTTTTAGATGAGGAAGCTAAGACTTAGAGAAGTAAAGAGATTGGCCCTGTGTCACTCAGATAATAAGTGACAGAGGAAGAATAAAAAAGTCTGCCCCTCTATTACTTCCCAAATTCGGTTATTGAACTTTCCCTGGCATAAGATGGCACCATCATAATTGCCAGCAGGTAACCCATAACAAGAGGGTTGAGGAAGCCAAAACCGGTTTGGCTCAGTGGACAGAGCGTCAGCCTTCAGACTGAAGGAAGGTGCTGAGTTCGATTTCGGTCAAGGGCATGTACCTTGGTTGCAGGCACATCCCCAGTAGGGGGTATGCAGGAGGCAGCTGATGGATGATTCTCTTTCATCGATGTTTCTGACTCTCTATCCTTCACCCTTCCTCTCTGTAAAAAAATCAATAAAATATATATTTTTTAAAAAGGTTGAGAAATTTTATTAGAAGCTCTTAGAATGAGAAGGAACAGCTGCTGGCATGGCATGAAGAGAGACCACCCAAATTCACAGGTTTTGGAGGGGCCCAGCACAGTTCATATCACCGTGTCATACAGTGCGCATTACAGTCACCGATGTCCATAAAGCCATGACCTGAACCCAACATAAAGATTAATTTATTCCCAAGAAACTCTGTTGAATGAGGCAATATGTGCATATTTTATGAGGTTTTCATTAAAATCAGCTGTCATTACAATAGGCTTTTAGACATCTGGGAAACCTATATCTTCTGAAGACTTTCCTCTCCGTCCAAATCAATAGGCAACGCAACGCTTCCAGACCAGACCACGCATCTTGGCTCCAAACGTTTAGCTCCCTTCCAAAGCCAAAGGAGACATAGAGATCCAGCAAGATAGGAACCTTATCTATTGATAACCAATCTGATTAGAATGCTCTTCCTGTGAAACTGATGGGCATTGATTCACTTACAACCAATTAGGGGCCAGTTGCCTAGAGGAAATCATCCTCATTCTGGCAGAAATGAGCCTCATAAAACAGGCTGGAAACAAAAGTTGAAAAATTGGTGTGACT
Source organism: Pipistrellus hanaki (assembly GCF_964339955.1). Taxonomy (NCBI): domain Eukaryota; kingdom Metazoa; phylum Chordata; class Mammalia; order Chiroptera; family Vespertilionidae; genus Pipistrellus; species Pipistrellus hanaki. The sequence continues at coordinate 160,320,020 of NC_140503.1, read as the reverse complement.
AGTCTTCACAAGATTATAAAAACTCACCCCACTGTTGTAGTTCCTTCCCTGGGATTTCTTGCTGTGTATAGCTACAACTTTTCCCATTAGCAATTTTTTTCTAAACCTTTGATTTTGAATGGATGCCATATCTTATTAAATAAATGTTGCCTTTAGCAACACAGATTTATATTATGTTCATCATTTTCTTCAAATTGGAAGAATGCAGCATTTTTTAAGTTGCATAATGCATTATTATCATGTCTGATATTACTGTGAGACGAATCTGTACAATGGCCAATGCTTATGAAGGTCAGAATTTACATAGGACATAGAGGTGATCATCATCCTGCCCATACTCCCAGCAGCATGAGAGATTGGAAGTAAATACCTCCTCAAAGATCCATTTATACTCACATACATTAAAGGAGTTTTCTCCTAAAAATTTCCCCTCTCCAAAAAGGGAAAGAATAGCCTTATTTAGAAATCTTTTTTTAAAGTATCTCATACATAGGACATCCTGTCAATTGCTTTATTTCAAACAAGTGGTTATTTTTATAAAGAAGTTACTTTACCCTATACTTACTTCAAGCATGACTAGCAATTTTATTACATTCAAACACTCTGGATGTTCATAGAAAACATCTTACTGAATCAATGGAAAACTAAAATCAAAGTAAAAAAAAATTGTTCTTGGGGGATGTTGTCTCAGTGGCAACTGTTATATATTGCTGTAAAAAAAAAAAGAATTTTAAAAGCTATGTAAAACACACACGCAGAGAAAATGAGTTTTGTAAAACTGTGGTTTGGTATAGAATTTCTAAGGAAAGCATATAATATGCATGCATTTCCAAACAATCTAGATGAAAGAAAAGATTACGCTCCCTGGTAAACTGCAGTAATGACTCTGAAAGTGTCTCTGATGATGGCAAAGATACTTCTAAAGAGACTGTACACTACTGTTCTGTAAAATGTGAGAGTAGACAAAATGCTATTCTACGTTAACATTATTCATATGATGTGACTCTAGATGTTATTATTAAAAAAAACCACAAGTACACAACGCTTTTCTGTATGAACCTAAAGGTTTGCATATTCAATTTGTCCTCAAGCATTTTAGAGAACTTTTCTTCAGGAAATGTATGATCACTTTTTTTTTTAAGAAGGAAGTATTTTTAAAGATTTTTATTTATTTATTTTTAGAGAGAAATGAAGGGAGAGATAGATAATAGATGATAGATAGATAGATAGATAGATGATAGGTATATAGATAGATGATAGATAGATAGATAGATGATAGGTATATAGATAGATGATAGATAGATAGATAGATGATAGATAGATAGATAGATAGATAGATAGATAGATAGATAATAGATATACATTGATTTGTTGTTCCACTTATTTATGCATTCATTGACTAGGGATGGAACCTGCAACTTTGGTGTATAGGCATGACACTCTAACCAACTGAGCTACCAGGCAAGGGCTGATCACCTTTTTTGGAAAGCAGAGGCATATGTATCTTTTTTTTCACTGTTATATTCCCACTGTCTAATAGAGTGCCTAGGACATTATAACTGCTAACAAAAATTTAATTAATATATGAAATAATTAGACAATATTGTTCATATTATGTAAATTATTTCTATTATTAAGTTTTATTAGATTCCTAAAGTGAATAAAACACATGAACTATTTGAATGGAAATAATGTTGGATGTCATGTAATCTAATCTCTTTATTTTACAGATGAGGACATCATAGTTAGAACAATTAAATGCCCCCCTGCAGAAGAGTTGAACTTAGAACTCAGATCTTCCCAATAGATAGTATTACTGAATTTTCCTTTTGTAAGTCATCCCACTTTCTGATTTCTATTTCAAGTTGAAAGCCAACAGCATCTTTTTCTTGAGAATGGGTTCTGTTGAGCAAGGCAAAGACAAATTAAAAGTCCCTAAGAGCTGATAGAGGCACAGAAAGTTAGAGTTTATCATACAAAATCCACACAGATGCCCTCTCTTTGGTCATGATCTGCTATGGGAGTTGGTCACCTGATCATAGAAAAATGTACTTACCCTCTTGGTATTGACAAGCTTTTAGTCATACAGGTCTGGATTCAGTATACTCCCACACCAAAGGACTAGGAGAAAAATAAGCACAAGAGATGTGGCAACCTCTTAGACACAATCAGTAGACCACATATTTGTGCCCAAGAAAAATCAACATAAGTGCATCTTTTTTCCTTGCATGATGTATTCTTTTCTTACAAAAATAAATAAATAAATAAATAAATAAATAAATAAATAAATAAATATCACTGCATGCCCCTAATAGGGATTTACAAATAGAAATAATGAGTGTCTTAATAAACAAATTTTTTAAATCCACTTGAATGTTACTGTCAAAATACACAAAAATCCCCCTTCCCCAGTCTTGTTTCTTTTTCTTTAATCTGTAAGTTTTCTCATTCATATGAGTACCCTCAATGTATCTTAAACTGCCCTGAATAGTTAACTATGTTAAATGTACTAACATGGGCAGATGCACCCATCCTAAGCTGTTTTGCATATATAATTAAGACCTGGGCTGTATACATACAAAGCACACACAAAGCCTTCAAGGAGAAATGCCATGGTATCTAAGAATACTACTAATAACATACATGCTTCACTAATTATTAGACTCCCCCCAAACACTTTACTTATATAAATTTATATAACCCTCCTAAAAACTTGGTACTGTACAGAGAGGAAATTGAAGTTTGAAGATGTGAGGTAACCTCAAGTCAAACACAACTGGCAAGAGGTGGAACTGAGATTTCAACTCAGACAATCTGGCTCCAGAATTAAATCATAATATACTCTTAAATATTATGATTTAATTCTACAGGTTGGTCAATTGCTATTTATACTAACTTTGTGGGCTGCTCACCTTTGTCATTTTTCACTTTATCAAAAATGTTCACAATAATCTAATTTTGCAATTAATGTTATTATTAATATTATGCAAATTATGTTTATTGTAAAGTAAAATAATCTCTGTGCTACATAAAACACCAAGCTTCAGATGGATCTCTCATCTGAAGGGCTCACAATATAGATAAATATGAAAATTCTCTAGCTTCCCATGTAGTTTGTGGCATTGTGAGTTTGTGGATTGTTTGAGCACCAAAGCTTCATTTTTTTTTTAAGTATCAGGGAGGACTTAAATAATAAAACAAGACCTGGCATGAATTATAGTATCTGAATTCATTTCTTTAACTAGTGTGTTTGTGGGCCCAAGGTTGAAAGCAATTAGTTGTGAATTATTACACCATCTTCCATGCCCTGGACGGTTTTATGATGATTATAAAATTTTATTATTAATGGTTCACTGTTTTTGGAGGAGTTGTTAATTTAAACGTATATATTTATATTGTTAATTAATGAATAGGACAAATTAGTTTGGTGAAATCTTTCTAGGGATCAGATGCATTTGGGAAGTGGAAAGGATGTCACTGAAGGAAGGTGTGGGAGCTGAAGGCTAGAACTGGAGAGAAGTGGTGTGTGACAGTTCCACCAAGGTACTAGAGTGATGGTGCCTTAGAGACCACCTTGTCCAAATTCTTTGTTTTAAAGATCAGGAAAAATAAGTGACTTGCTCATGAATAACACCACTAATTAGAGGCAGGCATGGTCAGCTCAGTCAAAGATGCTCAGGATCCTGGCTCCCAGTCTGATGCTTCTCATTTTCAATAATTGAGGAGAGGAAGATTTGACTAATAACCTGGAAAGGCATGGATAGCATTGTCATCAACAAGAAGACAAAAAGAGTCATAAAAAGTAAAATAAGAGTTTCAGTTTAATTGGGCTAGTCTGAGTGTCAAAATAATGTGTGGTTTTGTGTGTGTAGAGAAGTGCTGAAAGGGAAGATGGGGTCAGGAAGTCTTGCTCAAACTTCCTGTTGATAAGGTAAGTTGAGGCCTCCAGGGTTGTGATATTGAAATTGTACAAAATCCTCTGGGATAAAGTAATGCCTTCTTGAGAATACACTTCCTAAATGTTGAGACCATAAATGGACCAAGTGGCTTGCCCCAGAAGTTGTATAAGTAATGACTGGCATGAGTCCAAGTAACAGTCATGTATGATTTCCACGTGTGGGCCATTCTTTATAGTTCCCCTTCATCCCTCATCTCAAAATGTTCTCTTCCTCCTGCTCACTGAAAGGTAAAGATACTTTCTTGGACAAATTTAGTCAAAAAGGAGCAATTGAAAGCCTATTGAATTTGTCCATGGGTTATGCAAGGAAAAGAAAGAAAGTGCAGTGCGTGGTAAAGCTTTTTATTAAAGAAATTGATGATGGAAGCAACCATGCAGAGCTGCTGGTACATTGAGCAGAAGTCCATCTTTCCAAATCATAAAGAAGGATCTCATTTTCTTTGGGATTCTCCAGGGGATCTTAAGCAAGTGGCAAAAATGAATGTGACATTGAGAATTCAAGTGTGTGTGTGTGTGTGTGTGTGTGTGTGTGTGTGTGTGTGTGTGTTTCCTTCTCTTAGAACTCTTAACTGTTTACCAGGATGAGCCATACTGAAAGCCATTGGTTTGTTTCCCTGCTTGAAACTCCACATAGTCTTCCCATCACTCTCAATGGAAAAATCCAAATTTCTGAGCAAAGTATACGTAGCCACTCACATTGCCATCCTCCCACTCTGTGTCATCCATACAAAATGAACTTTCTATCTTCTTTTGCTCCTGGCCTCTGCCCCACTCCTATTGGGATGGCAGCAGCAAAGGTAGGTCTTCTGAAACTGAAGGCAAAAGACACTTGCTGAGAATAGCTGCATTACTCTAAGCCCATTACCACTATATTTTCACAAGAGATAAATCCATGTCTATCCTGTGTAAGCCACTATCCTTTGAAGTCTTTTGTTACCAGTATTAGCCTAAATACTAACAAATTTCAATTCCCCCCATCACCCTTACACCTTCTCATTTCAGGTTTCCAGTGACTCGTGCTTCTCCCAGGACTCCTTCCCTGTTTCCTTGTACAGGTTAGGTGTCTCTCTGCAGTACCTCCACCATGGGACATATCACTTTCATTGAAATTGCCCACTTAAATGTCTGTCTCAAACACTAGGCTGAAATCTCTGCAGTCAGAGACTGTGCCTTATTCCTCTTTGCATTGCATCACCAACAAGTGGGTCTGGCACATAGTAAACACTCAACAAATAAGTTTTTAATTAATGGAAGATCAAGGAAGGATTGCAAAGCCTAAATCCACATTATTAGGAATTTATTAAAAGTTACTATAGGAAGAGTACCTTTGAAAATTCCTATTTTTATTTATAAACAAATATAGATGGAGAGTTTTAGAGAGAATTATACCACCTAGGTTACCAATGAAAAATTGCATATAGGTACAATAAACTACACAGTTGTATATATAATATAGTTTCTCTAATCTTCCTCCATCTTGTTTCCAATTATTTCAGCCCTGATATTTATTATCATTAGGTTTATTCCCTTGAGCTGAAACAGGGTTTCTCTGAATAAAACTGCCAAAATGCAAATATACTAAAAAGACATCAAACCATTAGTACATATATGCATCTCCATAAGGATTAAATTATCAGAGTGCAAACAAGATACAGGGGCTCTAAGGAAATGAGACAGAGGTCTGAATGATTTTTATAGGAAGAAGAGAAAAGTGGTAGCTGAAGAGGGAAGGTCTTCATCAAAGGACTGAAGAGGGCATGGAGCAGCAGGAAACATGCCTCCTGAAGGGAACAAAAAGGTGCTTAGAAGACAGCCTGGGAACTAGAAGACCCACTTGGTCACATGATCTCATATAGAATCTAATGAGTAAAATAAACTGATAAACAAAATGGATCCAGAGACATAGAAGCATGAAACAGACTGTAGAATCTCAGAGGGAAGGAGGGGATGGGTGGGAAGAGATCAACCAAAGACCATTGTATGCATATATGCATAACCCATGGACACAGACAATAGGGTGGTGAAGGCCTGGGGTTGGGGTTGGGGTGGGCTAGAAGGGATCAATGGGGGAAAGAAGGGGTTTATGTAATACTTTCAACAATAAAGTAAAAAAAAAAAAAAAAAAAAAAAAGAACTTGGGAACTAGAAGACCCACTTAGTATTTTGTATTGTTTGCTCTGAAACATCATACACTACATGTAGGTTTCTGATATTGTTTCAATTGAGTATACTCTTTTGGAGTATAGTCACACAGCCAGCATTCCATAGCCTCTTTGTAAGTAGCTTGTCCTGAAAGAGAATCTTCCCAAGATCAAAGGGAGAAATAATTCAAGTCTTTAGTTGAGGAGATAAGCCAGGTACATGTTGTGAGGTATCCCAGGGAATCCTCTGGGGGCTTCTCCTGACTCTGCTTTCCTATGATGACACTTTCAACAAGAACAGAAACTCATGCCAGACTTAATGCATTTTTATGACCAGAATTGCAACAAGAGTGGCAAATGTCTCTCATTCTTTTATACTGGGTCATGACTGTAATCTCATGGCCCTGCTCAGATGTCAACCTCTTGACTGGAAGGGCAACTAGATGATATGAGAGTTCATTCTCGTTCCAGCTTCAATTTGTTCACTGGAAAGTGAAGAGGTGTGTCTTCATCAGAAAATGAGGTATGGGCCTCTCATTTTGCATTTGACTCCTGGTATGTGCACGCAAGTGGACAGCATGGACCTCCCATGCTTTAATCTCTCTGTCAAGTTATTTCTAGAGCTTTGGGTCCTGTGGTGTGACTGCACACCCCCAGCACACACAGAGACACACACACATATATGATAATCACATATGCAGCCACTAGGTATGCTGTTCGTTAGATGCAGCAATCCCGGGACTTAAAGCAAACAGCATCTCCAAAGTTTGGCTTATGTGTGCCCTAATCAAAAATCTTATACTGAACAGTTAACTGAAGAAAATTTTACATAAATAAATTTATTGTAGATGTCATACTTAATGTCACATTTTGCTTTCCTGAGAACAAGGAATTATGTGTATCTATGGAATTGGCTAATAGTCCATTATTTCATGTAAATTGTCACATATATAATGGGAGGATAAAAGGCTGCAGCACTGGGGTTCTGAACCTTTTAATATCACAAATTCACTTAGAGAGCTATGGACACTTTTTAAAAAAAATATATGCACAGCCAGACTACTTTTTACATTATATCAAAGGCTTTATTACTTTATAATATATATTCTTTTTGGTATCTACAGGGGTGGGCAAAAATAGGTTTACAGTTGTAATATAATAATTAATAAATAATATTATAAGAATTCTGTTTCATGTACTCATAACCATAAACCTACTTTTGCCCACTCCTATATATATTATTTTCCAAAACCTTTTATATCATTCCTGCTCAAATCCTCTCAACGATGATTTTATAGATCAGTTTGAGTTTTTTCCTTTTATCCGGAGATTTCAATATTCTGAACGTGGTTTTCAATACTATAGAAATGACCATTTCCTTGACATAAAATGCTTAATACATAATTATGAATGGATGAATGTATAGATGAAGAAAGAATGAAGAAATGGCTGCAATCTATATTATCATTTGTTATTAGACCATTGTCTTTATGTAAAGATAGATATAAGGAATATACTTGATTTTCTCAAGAATCTTTTGGTGTTCTGATTTAAAATAGAGTTTCTCACAGAGTGTTCAGGAACCTTTTAGAATCTTTTCATCAGAGATTCTGATTCATTTCATTAAATACATTTCAGATGCCTGGGCTGCAGCCCAGGGACCTAATATCACATGGATCACACCCTTTTGGAGACACAGAGTGATTGCCACACTTCTGGACCCAGGAACTGTGCCTCCCATTGCTCAGGCATGCAAGTCTTGCCTCTTACCAAAAACCAGAAGACAAAAATATGTGGTGTCACATGATGAGCAAAAACGTGTCAGTATGCCTCATGATTATTGAAAACAAAAAGCCTACCAACCCAAGAACTCTGGTCTCCTTCTTCATTCACTGAACAAGATTTATAGAGTGCCTCTTCAGCACAAGGTCCAAAGCTAGACTCTCTATAGCACTTTCACTCTTGCAAATCCAAGCAGAATTCCCTGGTGAGCTCAGTCTGGTTGGCATCAGATGGAAATTACAGGCAAGTGAATTCTCCATATTGTAACCCTATTATCTCTCTCTCCCTCCATCTATCTCTCCAGTGCTGTGCATGGTTGGGCCTTATGGAAAGTTATCATTTGGATGCAAAACAATTATCCTAAAACAGTTAGCCAGAGTGGTCTGGACACAGAGATTTATCTTCCCTCTCCTTCAGTGAAGAACATCTATCTTCCATGACCTCTTGATTACTGAAGCCTTCAGAATATATTCTTTGGTCTGTGACACTGTGCTCAGTGCTGGGCTGAGCCTTAAATATCACCCTCTATGATTAATTGGAAGTTAATTAAATCTATCACTGAAACAATGGGAAGGCAATGAGCTATGTAATCATTGCAATAGTAAATGAAATGATGTACAGATCTCTCCATCTCGCTTATTGACAATGATGGAGGGGTGGCAGGCCTCGGATGCCTGGCAAGGCTTGCTGCCTGACCTCACAGTGGCTCTAACTTTCTCAGAGCCCAGGGACAAGGCAACTGGGAGTGTGTTCTGACCCTCTCTGCTGAATGAGGGAGCCTCTCTTCCGGAGGCCTCTAGTGTAAGGCTTTTACATCTCGAATAATCAGTGGGATAAGATACAAAAAACGGCTGATCCAAAGGTGCAAATGCTGGTTGTTAGTACCTCTGAACAGCTCAGTGAAGCCCTTCCCTGAGGAGGCCCTTAAACACAATGAATAGAATGCATGTCTGTTTAAAGGCTTTTGCCTTTATTTAAAACACATACCTGATGGCACATGGCCCTCATAAACCCTGGTGAGATGGGGACATGGGAAACAGAGTGGTTACGTGGCTGGCCTGAGTTTAGATAGCTGGTTAGTGGAAGATGTGAGAAAAGCTAATTAGAAACTGAAATGGCAGAGCCAGGCCTATAGCCTAATCTGTAGTTCTTATTTCTAAACTTGATTTAATTTGTGGATGTGAGGACATAGAAGGTCATGAGGTTTGGAAAACACTAAGTTGCCAGATTGCTAAGAGTTCCTCTGGGATTCAGATTGGCATATTTCAGGAGTCAGTATGAATATTAACTTGTCACAGGATAGCCTTCCAGATACTACTTTGCCTTAGTCAGCTCCGGCTGCCATAACAAAATACCAGAGACTGGTGGTTGAAACAACAGAAATTTATTTCTCACAGTTCTGAAGGCTGGAAGTTGAAGATCAAGGTGCCAGCATGGTGTGTTCTGAGGAGAGTTCTCTTCCTGATTTGCAGAAAGCTGCCTTCCCACTGTGTTCTCACATGGGAGAGAGAAAAGGAAGGAGACAGGGAGAGATGGAGAAGTAGAAAGAAAGGGTGAGAGATCTTCCTCTTCTTATAAGGCCACAGCTCTATGGGATTAGGGTCCCCTACTTATGACCACACTTACTAGTAACTTTAATTAGTTCCTACAGACTCTATCTCCAATGCAGTTACATTGGAGGATAGGACTTTAGAGGGACCCAATTCAGTCCATAACATAATTTAAAAGTATATTTTAAAAATTATCACTCAATAGAATTATAAATTAGGATGACTTATTTAAACTCTAGTCACTTAATATTTTAATTTTCACTTTCTTCTAGCTGTCAGTAGGCAGAAGAGAATTTTCAGTCCTCAGGGTTAACTGGTGATCCACTCTCTCCCTCTTTCCCTTCAATTATTTCTCCTTCCTAATGGGACGGGCCTCAAATTCTGGTGGCATTCCTCTTCTGTTTGAGGAGGGCTGGCTTCTCACTACCTTCTCAGATATACACTGGCGTCAGGGGAAAGAAGATATTATCAACGTGTCTTCAGGGACCCAGAGGACCCTTAAAAGGACTAAGGCATATTTTGGGATCAATTGAAAACGAATTCATTAAATAAAGGTCCCTTATCACAGAATTGAAGTTTGAGATTATTTAGTGGAGAGATGTCCAGTAAGTTTCTTATCACTAATAGCCAGAAGAGATACCTATCCTTTAAAGGCATTTTTCTTCCTCTACCTCCTGCTAACACACAATCAGGCCCATCTGCCCAGCACTGACTAACTAAATATCAAGGACTTTGGGAAATACCCCATTGGATCTGGCACCAAAATTTGGTCCTGCTCCAGCTCCTCCCAGAAAACTGCTGGCACATGTAAAGCAGCGGCTACACAGAAACTAAGTCAGAGCCTGCCTAAAAAGAGGTCCTAGGAAAGCAATGCATGCACATGCTCTGCCTCAGGGCCTTTGCACTTGTTTCCTCAGCTTGGAGCACTCTTCACCTTAACTACCTGCTTAGTTCTTGCCCTGACCTCTTTTGGATCTTTCCAGTCTTATCAAATTAGGCTCTCAGCCTATCGCATTCTAACATTTTACTCTACTCTATTTTTTCCTCAGAATACTAATTACTACTTACCATTATATTATTCATTTATTTATGTTATATCTTCCTCCCTAGAAGATAAAATCTATGAAGTCAGGGATTTTGATTGCTGTCTTTTGTACTTTGAAACTTTGCACACAACATGTTATATATTATTTGCTTGATAAATGAATGAATGATGAATGAAAGAATTTAAGGGACAAAGCCAAGGCCAATAAATAAATCAATATCACAAAGCCAAAACAGCCATGGAGACAGATGATATGATGGAATTATCTGATCTTTATTACCAGCTGTACATGCTTCAGGTTACTAACTTAGCTGTCCTGGACCAGAGTGGTTTTTTTTTTTTGTTTGTTTTTTATCTCTAGTGCAGAAGGTTTGAAACACATGTACCCTTCCAGCTGTACCATTCTATGAACTATGATATGAATTCAAAGATGATGATGTGATAGGCTATCGGTGTCAGGAGTTCTAATTTTGAATCAGCTAAGCTGAGCTGGAATGGGATAGTTGAAATAAATGTTTTGACTGTCTTTTCTTGGGTTCCAGATTTTTTTAAAGTTGAAAGGCCAGCATGACCTATCCCAATTCCCTAAACATAGTGGTATCTAAAATTTGATACTGTTATCTTTATCCTGAGTCTAATTCTGTGTTTTCTCCAGATATTCACCTTCTAAGTCATGTGTAAAAACAAACAAAAGAACAATGATTTCATCATAAATTAAGCAAATAAGTTCAACTTAAAATTCTATTTGCAAAAAAACAACAATGTTTAATTAACAAACAGAATTAAGAAGAGAAAAGAAAACTGAGCAACGAACTTCCCTGGAAATATATTACAGGGTGAAAAGGATATCAAAAAGATAAATATGGATGAAACATTTTAGCTCAAAGAATACCTTGGAATAATAAAAGAATATAATTATGTTGCTGATCTCACTTCCGGTCATAATGACTTGAAGTATTACAGTCAAGAGAATGTTATCAAACTTATTGGAGAATTTTATGTTTATTTATTTAAGACTTAAAGGCTCTGGGAAAATGTACAAAATTCTTATTTGAATTGCAAATTGAATCCATCAGCTAAAGTTACATACATATTTTTAAGTCAAATTTGGTACCCTAAGCCATTAATTCATAAGTAGTCTTCTGTAGAGTATATGAATTAGCTTCTCACAAAGATAATGATATAACATTATTGAACAACATAAAATAACTTCCTCTTATTTTCCCATAACGTCTGAGTTCCAGGCTTCCTGGCTCTCTCATAACGCCTGATGGTGCCACAGGGCAAATACGTGTGAATTGCAGTTGCAATATGAAAAGTGACTTCGGAAAAGATATGTTGGGGCTTTCAAGCTGATTCCCTGTCAATAGCCTCTACATCAAACCTCCTCAGTGTCTAGGTCAGGCAATGCTTTTCATAGATGTGAGCACTGTCGGGTCAACACAAGATCTGAACACTGAGATTCATGTGCTTTGTCTCTTAATCTTTTGGGGAGGGAGTGGTGTGCAGGGAGAGAGGAATTGATTTTACTTAATCACGAGTGTGTAGGATCCTTTTGCAGGGAAGTGAAACACATTCATTCTAGAACTGATCTATCTACATAGGAGATTAATATTTCCTGTCTGCCCAACCCCTTGGCTCTGTGACAAGAGACTCAGAGGTTTGAACTGACAAAAGTATATGGACTCAGAGAACTTATTATGTAAGCAAGCATGACTACTTCAAAGATAACTAGTAGGAAAACAAAGGCATTTTGCCCATGTCCAAAGGAAATCCTGCAGTCCTCAAGAGTGAAACAGACTTTGGCTGTCTCTATATTCAATTCAGTTATAACAAAATTGTTAAGTTTCTTGGCATTGTGTAGTGTCTGAGTTGAGTTGAATAATAGAATAAAGGGGAGACTATTGCACTTTTCACTTTCAGCAGCAAAACTAAGCATTATGTTGCATAGAGTAGAATCAAAAACAGCGTGATCACTAGTTTTACAATGTATTTGCTTTATGATCTTATTTTTGTCTAAGGGTGAATTTATTTTGTGCCAGAATAACTTATTGAAAAGTGGAAATGTGGGTTAATCAACATTTTTTTTCACTGTTTGATGCCAAACAATGAATGTGACTGAATTATTTGACCAGACTGATGCAGGCATTAAACATTATGTTCACTTAGCCATAATCTCCTATCCTCACTTACCTACTAGGAATATAAAGATAACAAGTGATCACCAAGCTTTCTCTTGGCTATACTATACCTCTAAGACCTATAATTATTACCAATATTTATATGTAGGAATTATTAATTTTCTTAGATATTAAAAGACAAGAAATGGTACTTAAGAGAAAGATCTTTGAAGTCAGCCAGATCTGAATTTAAATACTAACTCTGCCACTAATTAGGTATTTAACCTTAGGGAAACTACTTACCCAGTTGGAGCCTCAGTTTAGTCATCTCTAATATGGGATGATAATATAGCCACACTATAATATTGCTATGAGAAATAAATGATGTGATGCAGATAAAACAGTATGGTTTTATGAGCATAATAAAGGCTCAATAAATGTTAACTATTTTAATTAAATAAAAGATCCTTGTAAGGAGCAGCTATCAGGTCAAGCCTCAGACTGACCTATGGCAGAGCCAGATACAAGTCCCAGCTTGGAGGGCAGAGCTGTCCTAGCAAAATTAAGCTTGACCTTATAGCCCTCCCTGTTCCTAGGTAACTAATGGGCTGTAGGAGATGCAGCAAGTACTGCCAAAACAAGGCTGATTAATGAAATAGATTTGAAACATGCAAGAACATTGTAAACATGTTAACCTCTTCCTTTGTTTTGCTTTGTGTACTCTGACTATAAAATAAAGCTCCAGCTTACAGGCTGGGTCTCTCTGTGTCCTTACACAGGCACAAGTGATCCACCTAGCCCCAGCTGTATTCTCTCATCTGTCTTCTTTAATCTTTCACCACCCCTCCTCAGGTTCACCCGTGTATTGGATGCAGTTCATGTGGTGCCCAATGTGGGGCCTGAGTACGGGGGAACTATAGGGTCGGCAACTAAGTAATTGCGGATTTTTTAAAGAAAATCAAAGACAATTTTTTCATGGAACTAAATAAGTTTATTCTGTAATGTATTGCCCATTTTGATCAATGACCTTTTGCCATCTTTCAGGCAGCATCATAATCCCACGTTCAAAAAACTTCTGGTGTTTATTAGCAAAAAACTGAATCAGGTACGATTTGACATCATCATCATTATTGAAATTTTTACCATTCAAGGAGTTTTGTAAAGATCAAAACAAAAAGTAATCAGATGGTGCAAGGTCAGGACTATATGGTGGATGTGGCAAAACATCCCAACCAAGCTCCATTAATTTTTGCCGAGTGACCAAAGATGTGTGTGGCCTTGCAGTGCCATGATGGAATACAACACCTTTTCGATTTGTCAATTCGGGCCGCTTTTCTTCAACTGCATTGTTTAATTTCGTTAGTTGTTCAATGTAGACATCAGAATTGATCGTTCGGTTGGGTGGTAAGAGTTCAAAGTAGACAATTCCTTTGTAATCCCACCAAACTGATAACAAAACCTTCTTTTGATGAATATCAGCTTTTGATGTTGTTTGAGTTGGTTCACCTGGCCTGCTCCACGATCTTTTCCGCTTGATATTGTTGTAAACAACCCATTTTTCATCGCCAGTTATCAGTCGTTTTAAAAATGGATCATTTTCATTACGTTTCTTTAGCAAATCGCAGCTGCTAATGCATTGAGTTAACTGTGATTCTTTCAGTTCGTGAGGAACCCATGTATCGAGTTTTTGAACATAGCCAAGTTGTTTTAAGTGATTTTCAATGCATGTATGTGATACATGAAGCTTCTCTGCAATCTCACGTGTTGTACTGTGACAGTCCGAATTGATTATTGCTTTGATTAGGGCGTCATCAACTTCAACTGGACGACCAGAGCGTTTTTCATCTTTGAGTGAAAAATAACCAGAACGAAATTTGGCAAACCAATTTTGACACTGCCGTTCTTTTAAGGCTTCGTCACCATAAACAGCACATAACTTTTTATGAGCTTGCGATGCGTTTTTCCCTTTGCGGAAATAAAAAAGCAAAATATGACGAAAATGTTCCTTTTGATTTTCCATATTTCAACAAACGCCAAACGAAAACTACAAAACAGATCAAAAAACTTTTTTTACTGATTAACAGCTGAATAGCCAACTATCAAATAACAAAATGTGTTTTACATTTGTACTACGTCTGCAAACCTAAAAATTCAACTGAAGCCATATATGTGTGAAACCCGCAATTACTTAGCTGCCGACCCAATATAATTGCAAGGTGAAAGGATGCTCCAGTGAAGCATACACAGAAAGAAAAGCAAAAGTAAGGTTAGAAAGCAACAGTAAAAAAAATCAACAAACTACAAATTTTGGCGAGGTGGCAGAGAAAAAGGAACCCTTATGCACTGCTGGTGGGAATGCAGACTGGTGCAACCACTGTGGAGAACAGTGTGGAGTTTCCTCAAAAAACTGAAAATGGAACTCCCATTTGACCCAGTAATCCCACTCCTAGGAATATATCCCAAGAAACTAGAAACACCAATCAGAAAGGATATATGCACCCCTATGTTCATAGCAGCACAATCTACAATAGCTAGAATTTGGAAACAGCCTAGGTGCCCGTCAGCAGATGATTGGATCAAAAAGCCATGGTACATCTACACAATGGAATACTATGCTGCCATAAAAAAGAAGGAATTCTAATCATTTGCAGCAACCTGGATGGAATTGGAGAGCATCATGCTGAGTGAAATAAGCCAGTCAATGAAAGAGAAATACCATATGACCTCACTCATTTATGAATATTAAAGAACATTATAAACTGATGAACCAAAAGACAGATATAAAGACAGTAAAGCAACAAGCAGACTGTCAAATTACAGCGGGGAGGGGAGGGAGATCTGGGGGAGAAAATAGATCAACCAAAGGACTTGTATACATGCATATAAGTAAAACCAATGGACATAAAACTCTGGGGAGGGAGGGTATATATAGGAGGGGGGACAATGTTAAAATGTGTACACAAATAATAATTTAATTTTTTTTAAAAAGCAACAGTAAAGAAAGGAGCAGAGTTTAGTGGCAGCAAGGTATAAAACATGGGAAATTAAAACTGTCTAAATCTGTGGACTATAAAGAAAAATCAGACCCTCCAGAAGGAAATCCAGGGGCAACTGCCTTGTATTGACAACATCTTCACATCAAGGACATCTTCGCATCGATGGCATCTTTGAGAGGAGCCAGAGTATCGTCACCAACAGCAGCAGCCTGAATGCCAAGACCATCCCACAGAGGCTTGACCTGCAGCAACTGTGGGGCCTCCTCATCAAGAAGACAGAGAAGTGGTACCAGTGCAGGGGACCCAGAGAAGCTCCTTGTCTCTTTGTTTTAAAGACTGAGACATGCCCCAATGATATCAATGTGGAAGAATAAAACGAAGGCTTTGCAAGGGGCTGAAGTGCTAACTAATATTGGTGAGTTGCCAGTTTTCTGTAAAGTCTTGCAGGGCCAAATCTGAGAACTCTGAGTAGATATATACTGGTGCATCAGCAGCAAAAGAAGCTTTCATTTTTTAGAAATAGTCCTGAAAATGTTAACATATCTGTAGTTTGGTTTTGATCTTATTGATGTGTTGCATGGGCATTGTTTTGTTATTGTTTTATTAATATCCAGAGTTCAAGTTTTACTTTTATGTTCATTTTGGTAGCTTAAAGTTTTTAGAATTTCTAACTTTGTTCTAATCCTTATAATTCCAAGTGATTATGGTGAGAGAAAAAAAGTAAATGGAAGTAAATAAAAACAAAAAAAGGAGATGTAAGGAGCAGCTATAGGATCAAGCCTCAGACTGACCTGTGGCAGGGCTACAAACAAGTTCCACTTTGGAGGGCTGAGCCTTGCTAGTATATTTAAGCCTGGCCTTATAGTCCTCTCTTGTTCCTTCCTAGGTAGCTAATGGGCTGTGAGAGGTGCAGCAAGTGCTGCCAAAGCAAGGTGAAACTCACAAGAACATTGTAAACATGTTGACTGCTTCCCTGTTTTGCCTTGTGTGCTCTGACTATAGAATAAAGCTTCCACTTACAGTGTCCTCATCCAGGCACAAGTGTAGACCCAACTGTATTCTCCTATCTGTCTTCTTTAACCCTTCACCGCCCTTCCTCGGGTTCACCCCTAGCCCTGCTGGATACAGTTCAGTCCTTAAATGGCAAAAACCAAAGCACACACACACAAAAAAATCTTATCTTTAGGTATTATTCCATAAGTTTGTCTTTCAATCTAAAAGAGAAATTAAGTTTTCTTAATAAAGGCCCCTCTTCCCAATAGACAAACGAAAAGTACTTTTAGATCCTGACATCAGAGATATACTGAACTGATGCCCACAGTGCAATAACCCCAGGCTCATAACATAGGTAGTTCTGGTTTTGTGTTGTTTTGTTTTATTTTCCTTTGCCTTCCACCGTGATGAGAAAATTTGGATCAAGAATAATCGTGTTGGGATTTTTAAAGTTTTCTTCCATTGAAGGCATCATTTCTTGGAACCAAGATGGTTCCAAGGATGTGCTGCCACACACTGAGCCCATTGGTTTTTAACCCATTATTTCAGTATTTATGGCATGTTGGCACTGGGCATGCTCAGTGGGCAAGTGGGAAAGCTGGGTCAAGGCCAAAAAGCACTCTCAGAGACTGTCTTACCACAGATGTTTTCTGCAATACTTAAGTCCAACAAACAGAATATTTGATTTGACAAATCTCTCATTTTATGATATGTATTTTAAAAATTCTGTCCCTTTCACTTTGCTTGTAAAATCAAGCACAATTTGATATGGGCTTTCCTTGCATTGTGCTAAGGCACATGATTAGAATCAGGAAGACAGACCTAGGTTCAAATCCTGGCTCTGGACATTGAATGCATAACTGTGTCTACTGAGTATGTGATTTAGTTCTCTGAGCCTTGGTTTCCTGAGATAATACATTAAAGTGCTTAACATAGTACACAGTTATAACAAATGTTGAAGAAATATATGTTTCTACTGCCATTATCACTACTAAAAAGAAAAGGGGAAAGATACTGAGGGGAGTAGACTTTTATCTAAAAAGAAAAAAAAATGAACTTGCCTAGTCTATTCATAAAGCTAGTCATCTCTAATATGAGATAATAATATAGCCATATCAAAGCTAGTCCCAAGTAAGCTTTCATATGGCTTGGTATTTTTTTCAGGTTGGTCTTAATTAAAAACATTCTTGTTTGGGAGATAGTAGCCAGAGACGGCTCTAAGGAAGAACCAGGGAGATTTACTCTCAAATACATCTTTACAGCTTCATCACCATAATACCTAAGCATTCATGTGGACAACATCATTTCATCATAAATGAGAAGGTCGTACTATTGAACTGTAATCCATCCATTGATTTATGGTCCCAAGTTCCTCCAAGGATTTTCGCAAATGCCTGTGACGTTTCCTAGTGCTGGACTTTGCATTTGGATCTGTGATTTAGATGACAGATGTGTGAAATCATATGTAGCCAGACAAATCCCGGGTGATAACACATTTGAGGGGGCTCAAGCAGTGATGGATTAAGGCCCAATCAACCAGATCAGCTAATCTGAGCCCTCTTCAGTGACATTGGCCTTGATGCTTTAAAGGGGCACCCCCAAATAAATTACTTTCCAGAAATAATACTTTCTGCTAGGCATCTCATCCTACTTCCTTTTCCACAATTTGTCCCAATACCATTGGAGGAGCTCTGCCTATTTCTAGAGAATATATTTTGTCTGGGATTAACATTTGCCTCTATTGACTGGTTCACTACTTTTAGAATCTTATATTCCAGGAACAGTGAATTATTAATATGATCAGTTTGACTGATGATAACCATTTTTGAAAGTTTGACAAATGTAGACAATGCAAAGTAAACGACTTAATAAAAGTTTCTTAGATGCTGGACTTCATTCGTAAGAAACCCAGAAAATTACATTCAAAAGATACATAAAATCAAGGCTTTCTTAGGAAGAAGCTCATATAAGAATTTGACCCTGAAGCTTTTATTTCCCAAGAGTAAATCTTATGATGCAACATAGAGGCTTGCTTTCAAAATAGATTATCTCACATCTATTTTTTGTGGAAATAGGATGGAGTCCAGAAAAATCATACTTGTAACATAGCAGTAAAGGAATATAGCACAAGATAAAGAACTATACTCAAAGAAAGAGCAGAGAATGTTCTTGATCTTGCACAAGGGTATCTCAAGGCTGTGAAATCCATGCTCCACATCAGCAGTGCTCCTGTTTAATTTCATAAAAGACAGGCTTGAATGCTTTATTAGTCTGTCATTTCTCTGGGACATTTATTTGATTTTTGCTCCCAGGATCAACTTGAGGCATTTTCTTTTCTTTTTCAATATTAATTGCCGTGCTCTCCAAAATAGCTCTCTGGGTACACTAATGTATGCCAGCTGTGGGCCTCTAAGTAAGTCAGTACTGCATGCTTTAAGTAACAAAGATATTATTTGCAGAAAGGATATGTCATTAAATATGTAGCATGAGTGTGAGAAGCAAATAAACAAGAATATGTCTATATCTTTTATCTTGTTCTTGACTAGTTTACTTACCTAACTTCTTTTCTACTCTGAAATCTCTATGCTGTTGTCCTTTGGACCATCTTAAAGATGACACTTTACTCTAGCATAATATTCTAGTGCTCCATTAATCCAAATCCCCTTTTAGAATAGACCTGCTTTATAGTGACTTATTTTCTTTGCTTAATTGCATTAAAATAAGCTTTTAGCAGGATGTTCCCAATAATAAAATCTAACCTCAGTAGCTGCACTGTATCTCTCTTCCCTCATCCCACTCCTGATAGTAAAACAAAAACCAACTGATAATGTAGCTATGAAACTGAATATTAGGCCATATACCCAAAGCAACCAGAGTGAACTAAATATAAGTCATGCAGGGGCAAGGAGAATATAAAACATTTCTCATCCAATTTATCATATTTGCTTTTATTCACAAGACCCTTTCTTTAAAGACTTCTCAGAGTCTATATGAAGGCAGATGTCTGAATTCTTTTGAGACAATATTAAGGAAAAAAACAGTGACTGGATGCAAAATGAAGTGAACAAAGGTAAAATTTAGAAGAAAAGTAGAATTGTTCAGATTAAAAATTTTTAAAAAATATTAGCTAATCCAGTGGTCTGCAAACTACAGCCCAACAGCCAAATTCAGCCCAACAATGATTTGCCTTGGCTGCTTTTGTTCTACAGGGGCAGAACTGAGCAGTTGTAACAGAGACATATGGCACACAGAGCCTAAAATATTTACTACATGGCCCTTCACAGAATTTTTTTTGTCAATTTCTTATCTAATATCCTGAAGATAATTCATGATATTTAGAAATCAATTTACATTTTGCACAAATAACACTCTTGCAATCTTTGTGTGCTTAAATATTAAAACTCACCTATCTATGTTTTATATGGGAAAGAATATGTGTGTTGGGGAGGATGGTGCATACATACACACACATTTGGGGGTGCCCTAAAATAAAACAGATTTACTAGGAGAGTTTCCTGCATCCTTATGGATTTAGCATATGCAAAGAGTCAGCTTTTTAATGCTGAAAAGATTCAACTCAAAACCAAGAGCTAGAAGATAGTCCCAGGTATACTATCTTGGACAAGTCATTTGGCCTCCTTTTACTCACTTTTAGAATGGGAACCCTGATGTCTACCTCTGAAGACTGTGTAAATCAAAGAAATGTGTGTAACCCCTGTTCAGCCATAAATTACACAAATATAAGTTGCTATTATACAGTGCCCTGAATGCTTTCCATATAAATGGAATTTTGAGCAAGGATTTCTCAGTCATCAGATTCATGTAATTATAATTTTCTCTGGACAGCCGTTGTCTCCTCTCCCACACCCCATGAACTCTCTGTATTGCATCGAAGCAGCGTTTTTAAGAAAGCATCACTTAGAATTAAGAAGTCTGAGACCAAGGATCAACACATAAGATGATTGGTCTAGGTACCACATCTGGAGTAATTTCAAAATAGTCTTCACAGAAGTTTGTGATTGTCTCCCAACCATCATTTGTGGTTCATCTCCTGACATTTCTATCCTGACATTTCCTTCCTTCGTTACTTGTAGCTTCGTTCATACTTGTCTGTCCCCTTTCACTCTCTCAGTCCCTCTCTGCCTACCATCCCTTTTCAATTCCACCCCAGTCCTCTTTGATGCTCTTCTCATTTCTAATTCTGAGGGCCCTTTGAGAAAGGGGGAGGGGAGGAAAACAAAAGGTTAATTTTCTCCAGCCTGCCCAGGCCGACTTAATGTAACAGAAGGCAGCAAATTGTATTGATTTAGTGACATGCAACTGTCCAGAAAGAGCTATTTATACATTATTCAGGACAAACACTGTCATAATGGACAAACAGCAGCAGCATCTGGGATGTTAATGTCTACAAATAAGATTATTCTTTGAAAGGATTAGGATGAAGCATTTTGTGTAATTAGATTTCTCCGTTTCAGGAATGAATTGCCTTTTAGCAGTAAAAGCTGTCACTGAGGGAGCCATTAGCTCCTTATAACTGAATTAAATGCATAATTAGTGACATGATCACATTAGGATTTGTTTCATTTTTAACTAATCTGAGGGAGGAGGGGCCAGGGGAGAGTTGGGGAGCGGAGGCGGTGCCATTTCCAGGTCACTGCGGCCTTCCTCAGCTGGGATAGGCCTCAGCTGGTGTGCTGAAGTTGGTAAAAGTCAGGCGTGTGTGAATCAGAGCCCGGGCCTCGCCACGGCGACGGCCAAGCTATTCATCACTGGGTGGTGGGTGACAGTGACTGATGGGCTAGGCCCGGGCCTGGCACTTCACCAGTGCAAGAATCATACGAGCCAGGGAGCAGAATGACAGCTGGAGCGCTGTGTCAAGTGGTGGAGAGACCAGAGCTATTAATAATGTGTGCCACATGATCTCGGCGCGAGAAAACAATGATTTAGACATTGGTGAGAATAAAGATTTTACATTTAGTCCAGGGGTGACTCTCCTCTTTGGCACTTGTAGAATAAATCGCTAAGCAATCAGCATGTATGAAAATCAGGCAATGTATATATTAGGGCCTAGCTCCTGAGGGAGGGGGCATGGGTGGGGATTTTAAAATCCTTGCATTGACTCTCTATGCCGCTAATCCCATCCTCCTGACATTTCTGCAAAGGCCTCGAGGTAGCAGGAAAGAAGAAAGAGACAATGCATAGGGCTTTTCCATTGGCTCACTCACCGACCCTTCAGCACTTCTCCATTGAAAGTCTATTCCCCTCAGTGCTGCCCTCCGTGCTATGAGAGGAATGAAGATGTGGGAGGCATTTGTCTTTACCCCCCAGAAGCTTAACAAAACTAAAAGAGAGCTGGGTCACCAAGTGTGATTGTTAGAATGTGCCATTTTCTTTGCTTTGAGAGTCCTCTAGTTTTGTTTCTAAGTCTGAAAGTTAGGTTGAAAAGACACAAGAGCAGTATAACAAAGGAAGCTTGGTAAGGATGCTTCTATTCAAACACCTCAAGACTATGCAAGACTTCTGCCAGGAGAGAAGGCACCATGGAAGGGTAACCTGGAAAGTGATCAAGTGACCATTGACTCATTGTGCTTGTGGAGAAGGCCCGCCTTCCTAGCGTGGCCTTAGCATTCTGTCTCTAGGGGAACTGACAGTTGTTGGGCATTAGGTTCCAGATGGCTTCAAGTTTCTGGCAGAGGATTGGAGAGCAATTAAAATACTCAAATCCTTCAAAAATTCATTCCTTTTCCCCACTATTGGAGCCTACAGAATAACTTTATTTAGAGATCCATGGTGACTAGGGTTTTTCAGTCCAGGGTCATCATTGATAGAGTCCATCTTGAAGCCAGGAAATAAATTAGAATCTAATGATTAGATTAGTGCCCTTGTAGTACTAAAAGCCTTAGGACTCTATGATTAAGATGTGTTGTATTACAGAAAGATTTTTTTTAATAGAAAGTAATCTTTTTTTTTTTTTAAATCTCTATCCAGCCCTAGCCAGTTTGGCTCAGTGGACAGAGCATCAGCCTGCAGACTAAAGGGTCCCAGGTTCATTTCCAGTCCAGGGCACATGCCCGGTTGTGGGTTTGATCCCCAGTGGGAGGCATGCAGGAGGCAGCCGATCAGTAATTCTTTCTCATCATTGATGTCTCTATCTCTCTCTCCTTCTTCCCTCCATTCTAAAATCAATAAAAATATTTTTTTAAGTCTCCATTTCAAACTTAAATGATGGTTTTGGTAAAAGTGGACCTTTTATTTAAATCAAATACAATACTTACACTAGTTATTTTAGATGGCCCAATGACATGAAAATAATGTATTCCAAGAATTATATTAAATAAATCTATATTTGAAAAACTACTACTTAACATTATAACTCTATTTAACTTAAGTGGGGGCCATTATAGCACCAAATAAATAACAGCAATAAGACTATAAAGACTGAGATATAGACTGTGTCTTAGAATTATGAGAACACAGTCAGTTATATGTCTTGCCATGGTGGTGGGTGGTCAGGCCCAGATGCTGTGAAAGATTAAACCTGGCATGGGACCCTCAATCTTTGAGTCCTCCCAGCATGATCTTCCTCCTTCTTGGTGACCCAGGCAACCCCCAGGTACTTCTGGACCTCTGTTGGCTGCATGGTGAGCATCGGGAACAAAGTGTCCCCCACCCCAGGGAAAGGCGTGTACTTGAACTGGACGTTAGCCAGTATTTGTCCAATGTGATTATTTTTCTTTCTCAGCTCATTGAGCTGTCTCTCAGTGACAAGAGTTGCCGCCATCCACCTTTCTTGAGATTTTTTTCTTATAGAAGAGAATCTGGTTTTGGCAGGAAAAGATGGTTCTCTCCAATTCCTTTCCCATGTCTTCCACCATCTCCTGGTAGAGGCTGCACATCCTATGGGTATAGTTCATGTCTCTATACACCTTGTAACATCTCTTCTCAGTTTCCAAGAAGTGTCTTTGCTCCTTGGTTGATTTTCTCAGAACATGTACTCTTTATGTATTTCCAGCAGCATTTGAAGTTGGCAGCCAAAGCTTTTGAGTCTCATTGTTGAGCTGGGAATGTTATGATCGTAAAGATGCTTGGTCTCTTTGGAGACAGTCTCTTTATCCTGTAAGCATGTCATTCACTTGATTTTATTCACACAGTTTTCTGGATAATATTTCTTTTTCTAATTGATATCTTTTAAATTAGCAGCAAAAAATGGGACTCATCAGGTTGGTTTCCGATGGAGGAACTGGTTGATGTCTACTTCTTCCATCTCTCTTTTCCTCTGCTTCCAAGATACTGACCTCTATGGGACCTTTTGTCAGGAGCTGGGTCACCTGGATGGTCTTAAGCATGGTTTCAACCAGAAAATTTAAGTGGTTCTCTTTCTCTTTCAATTCCTGTTGCATCCATGTGGTTGAGAGCTCCAACAAATCTCTTGGTCCTGTCTATTTCTGAGTCCTTGGCTTCCATTCCTCATGTTTTCGAAAGAGCAGTTCTAGACTCTGCTGAAGATTAATGTTTTCATTGAAACTTTCATCCATGATTTTCTTCTGAAAGTATTGAAATAGACATTTTGATGGCAGGTAGCAAGCCCTCCCTGGTACCACAGTCAACACAGCTCTGCCTTTGATCTCTAGTGTCTTCTGGTCCACAACTGACTGCATTGTACCTCTTTCATACAAACCAGGGAAAACTGTCATTAGGGATGGAGGAGGAGAAAATGAGGAGGCCAGCCAGGTTCTAGAAAACTGTTCTACTCACAGTGCACATAAGAAGCAATATTACCTGTACAAATTTTGGGAAGTGGAAAGGGTTGATTGCAACCGGGGGCTATACAGTACATACTGCAAATGTGGAGGTCAAAGAGGCTCACTCTCCAGATTTCAAGTTTCCTTTTGCCACAGGAAGGCTGATCCTTCCTACAAAAGTCCCAGGGATCACCTTCCTCTAAGACTTGTTCCTTTGTCATTGTATATGGTCAAATGTTTGAGCAGAAAGAGATGGCTAAAGGGTTTCTCAAAATGAACTGAGAGGCATGTATTCAATTATGAGAACTCAGCAGAAACCAATGATAACTGGCATATTTTACAAGTTCATGGAATTTCTTTTTTAAATTTTTTCAATTACACTTGACATACAATACTTTCAGGTGTACATTTCAGTGATTGGGCATTATATAATTTAATAAGTGATCATTTTGATAAATCTTGTACCCATCTAACACCATATGTGGTTATAGAATGTTATTGACTATATGACCTATGCTGTACTTTGCATCCCCATAACTATTCTGTAACTACCAATTTGTACTTCTTAATTCTTTTACTTTTTTCACCCATCTCCCCAACCACCTTCCCATCTGGAAACCTTCAAAATGTTCTCTCTATCTATGAGTCTATTTCTATTCTGCTTGTTCATTTATTTGGGGGAGGGGGGTACATTCAATTGCTGATAGACATGTATTTGTTGCAATTTTATTGTTCTTTTTTTTCATTTTTTAAGAGAAGACCTTTTCACATTTCATGTAATGCTTGGTTTGGTAGTGATGGACTCCTTTAGCTTTTTCTTAACTGGGAAGCTCTTATCTGTCCTTCTATTCTAAATGATAGTTTTGTTGAGTAGAGTAATCTTGGTTGTACGTTCTTGCTTTTCATCACCTTGAATATTTCTGCCAATCCCTTCTGCTCTGCAAAATTTCTAGTGAGAAATCAACTGACAGTTTTATGGAAATTTCCTTGTAGGTAACTAACTGTTTTTCTCTTACTGCTTTTAAGATTATCTTTTTGCCTTTAACATTTAATATTTTAATTATACTGTCTCTTGGTTTGGGCCTCTTTGAGTTCATCTTGTTAGAGACTTTCTGCACTTCCTAAACTTGTGTCTCTATTTCCTTCACCAAGTTAGGGAAGTTTTGTGTCATTATTTTTTCAAATAGGTTTTCGATTTTTTACACTCTTCTCCTTCTGGCAGCCCCATGAAGCAGAATTTGGTATGCTTGAAGTTGTCCCAGAAGCTTTCTATACTATCCTTATTTGGGAGGGAGGATACTTTTTTATTTTTTTTAAATATATTTTATTGATTTTGTACAGAGAGGAAGGGAGAGAGATAGAGAGTTAGAAACATCGATGAGAGAGTGTCATCGATCAGCTGCCTCCTGCACACCCCCTACTGGGGATATGCCCGCAACCAAGGTACATGCCCTCGACGGGAATCGAACCCGGGACCCTTCAGTCCCCAAGCCGACGCTCTATCCACTGAGCCAAACCGGTCTCGGCAAGGAGGGAGGATACTTTTTTATTTTTGCTGTCCTGTTTGGCTGTTTTATGCTTCCTTATATTCCTTAAATCAAAATTTCTGTTTTGATTTTCAGCTTCATCTACTAATGTTGATTCCCTATAATTATTCATTTCAATTAGTGTATCTTTCATTTCTTACTGATTCATTTTTATGCTTTCCATGTCCTTTTTTAATGTTGTTGAAGTTCTCTCTAAGTTTATCCACTCTTCGCCTAAGTTCATTATGCATCCTTATAACCAGTGTTTAGAACTCTGTTTTAAATCTAGTAGATTGTTTATCTCCCCTTTGTTTAATTCTTTTTCTGGAGTTTTGTTCTGTTCTTTCATTTAGGACATGTTTCTTTGTATCCTCATTTTGACAGTCTCTCTGTGTTTGTTTCTAGGTATTAGGTAGAACTGCTGTGCTCCAGGGCTTGGTAGACTGGCCTTATGTAGTAGGTGTCTTGTAGTGTCTAGTAGCACAGCATCCCCATTCAACAAAGTTGGTCAACCCAGGTGCAATTCTCCACTCCAGTGTGGACTGCGTTATAGTTGATCCTTGATTACTATAGTTGACCTTTGATTGTTCTTAACACAGCAATGGAAAGGATTTACCCCAGATTTCTCAGCTGCAAGGACTGGCTTCAACCACCATGGAGGATCAGTTATGCAGAGGTCTATCCCGTGGAGCAGGACTTACTTCAGTGGGGCTCTGGTGCCTAAAGAGTCCAGCTCTTTACAGTATCACTTGTGGAGGTGATTAGGTAGTGCTTTGATATGATCTGAAACTGTCCACCAGGCATGCTGGCTCTTGGGCCCCCCAGGAGTGTGGCCCAAGGTCAACCTTCATGTGTGTTCTCCCCACCACCCAGCATGCACTACAAAAAGATCTTTATATGGCTTCTACTTGTGCTAGGCTTAGATGTGCCCAGAAGAAGGCAAGCTGAAAACCAAGCCAGCTGCTGCTGTACCCAGAACCACTCAATAAGATATACAAGGTTCATCAAGGCCAGATGTTGCTTGTTTGAGAGATTTTAGTAAAATCTGAAGCATGAGCTAAGATAGGCCATTCATATGGAAAAGTCACTGGAAACAGATTGGGTGGGCCTACAAGCTGGGTGGGGTACAGTCTCAGGGAATCACCAGGATAAGGTGAACAGTGATAGCCAGGTTAATGAAGACTCAGATATGGTACCCACCTGCTGGATCTGTGGGGGAAGGACTCAGAGAAGGAACAATGGCCTCTGTCAACACTTCTGTCTGGGAAAAATCCACCTCTCCAGCTCTTACCTTGATTTCAGACAGTTTAGTACCTCCTTGTATATCCCTGGTGCCTTCTGAGCTACTGCTCCAGTGCTGGAGCTCAGAGTGAGTAAGTCTGTGCAAAGGCTCTCTAAGAGGAACCACATGAAACTCCAGCAGCCCTCCGTCTCCCGAAGCCACAAATCCCACTGGTTTTTATAGCCAGAAGTGAAGAGGACTTCTCTTCCGGGCACTGGAACCCTGAGCTGGGGAATCCGGTGTGTGGTGCTGGAACTCTCATTCCTCAGGGAAGAACCTCCATGGCCAACATAACCTTCCTGCTCTTTATCCACACATGTGGGTGTGGAATTGAACCATTCTTCCTTTCCACCTCTCCTGCCAGTCTCAATGTGGCTTCTTCTTTATATCCTTAGTTGTAGGACTTCCATTCTGCTAGGTTTCAGGTGGTTCTGAATAATGGTTGATCTGTAGTGTAGTTGTAATTTTGATGTGGTTGTGGGAGGATGCAAGTATCACATACCCTATGCTGCCATCTTAACCAAAAGCCAAAAAAGAAAGATTTAGACTTATGATTGGCAAATATAGTTGTAGAGAAATGTCATTGGTAACCATGTTGATTTCTTAAGATGTTCTTGTGCCTTCCTATGGGATGGCTTGTGTTCTATTAAACTCTTATTAACCTTTGATGTACTAAAAGCAGACCATATCAAATCTTTTTAACTATTAGCTCAGCAAAAGTCAACAATAGAGAAAGAAGTGGAAATTCTTATTTCTTAATGTTACCATTTGATGAAACTTAAATTTTTAAAACAGACTTTTGCAAATTGCTTGGGAAAAAGAAAGAACCTTCATAATGCTATGCCTGGAAAATGTATGTAAAAATTCACATATAACCTTTATATATTGGTGAGCATTAAGATTTCCTGTTCTTTGAAGCAAATATTGACCTTGACTTCACCTCGGTCAATATTTACCTCTCAGGTCAATAGATCTTGATGTTCACCTCAACAGAAGTCAATATCTACTTATTATCTCATTTCTATCTGTCAGGTAGCAGTGTGTAATCAGTAATGTGAATTTCTTTCCCTTATGCATTTCCTGAGGTTAAGATGGGATTAATTTTGGACCTTATGCTTTCCATTTGCTAAATACCTTCTCCCCACAGGAGCTAATGGAAGTTTGTACAGAATATTAACTATGCATTTTCATCTTCTATTACTTGGTCTCTGTCTCCCATCCCAAATTAAGGTAGCATGTGGGTAGAATAAAGTGTTTTAATATGAGAATTTTATTCATTTGTTCTATAAATGTTTACTATCCACTATATATCTGGCACCAGGCTACATGGAATATATCTGGGGTATATATCTGGGTATATAATCATTATATATTATAGGTAGACATGTTCCCAGCCCTCAGGAAGCTTATTGTCAGATAGAGTCTTTTCTAAATCCTACTTTTTAGAAGGATGTCCTATAGGTTATTTGGGGTCTTTTTTGTTTGGTTTGTTGGTTTTAGAGAGGGTATAATTTTTCCAAAGAATACCCATATACCAAATGGTGTGTTGTTGAATAGGCCTTTGAAGGGGGGAGGGAAACCAATTTGTTGCAATCTCTGACTTTTGTTGTGGACAATTTCAAGCTACCAATGTGCAGTCACTGACATAGAGTTGGGAAGAGATGCACAGAATCAAGCCAATTCACAGCGGCTCCAGTACAGCATTGCTGCCCTTTACCTACTTTTTCCTGCTATTAATATTTTATCCTCTTTGATTTATTGTTTTCCTCCTCCTCCTGTTTCTTCTCTCTCTTTTTCCTCTGCATAGTTTTGAGGGGAGAGTGTTTTAAATATACTTATTCCCAAACTCCAAATGAGTAGAGCTGCCATGAGATGCAGGATGTTAACAATCTCGCACTGATACTAATGCATGATCAGGCTGAGGAATCTTGGCCTAGTCTAATACACTTCATATAATTTTACTTATTTGATTTTGAAACTCTGAGTATCATAAATTCCACCTTGACCTTTATCTGAGGAAGAACCAAATGAATTTCCTTGGAATCTTTCACCATGCCATGGCACCCCAGCCTGTGGTTTGCATGCCTCCCTCGCCTGATCATTCTCTATAAAATTTGATTTGGACGTTTCCCTCTTCACTCTATTCATATAGAAAAACTACTCAGAGTAATGAGAATCTAACCATAAACTGAAAGTAGTACATAAGGGAGTAAGATATATGGTGCTGTTTAAATGATCAAGAAATGCCTTTTAAGTCATTGATAAAGAACTTTAGATAGGTTTTGACATTTTTAATGCTTGTTAATTTACTCCTGGGAATGCTGTTATAACGTCTGGATAAATTTAGCTGTTAAGAGCTATCTTAATTTATATAGTTTCCATAACAGATTTGTTTATAAGATAGTTCAAACTGTAACTTTTGGTTGAAAAAAAAAGTCAATTGTAGACTTTCTCTATGAGAGCACTCAACCACACCAGTGATATATATATCCCTTTGCACTCCGCTGTCCCCTCTCAGGGGTCATCGGAATTCTAGCATATCACTCGGATGTCCCCTCTCAGGGGACATTGCAGTTTATTAGTGATTACGGGGAATTGAGTTATTTCAACGCACGTTTCTGCCACAAAGTAGCATCGAGTAGCTGGTAGCCAATGTCCAGAATGGTTCGGAGTGCAAAGGAATATACACTGTTATGATACAGCCACTGTAATATGGGGCAATGCTGATTTATAAGCATCTTTACCCTTCCAGGTGGATATGTCCTTTAATCTCAGGACTGGGTCATCATATGTTCACAAACTGCCTTGCAGGTATAGCTGGGAGCATCACAGTTTTGAGGAAGAGCAGAGATTTAATATTATAAAAGTTTTGCTGGCAATCCACTTACTAGCTATTTCACCTTAAACACATTACTTGGCCTCTTTGAATCTCCATTTTTTCATCAAGTAAAATGAAAATAATAATATGTACCCCATATTTTTTGTTTTGAAGATTTATCATAAATAAACCACCTAATAGAATCTGATGGATGAAAGGACTGTAATAGCTCTGATTTATTTTTCCTTTGCTCACCACTACTACAACCACTACTCATACAGTGATCATGGTGATGGCAATATTTTATATCTATGTTAATGTATCACATAATATGCATATACTAGTACACATATGCACATATTAGTATACAAATGTCTTATAAAGTAGGAATTCAAAAAATGGAGGGTGATAAAGAAATAATGGTGATAATGCGCTGAAACCGTTTGGCTCAGTGGATAGAGTGTCAGCCTGCGGACTGAAAGGTCCCGGGTTCAATTCTGGTCAAGGGCATGTACGTTGGTTGTGGGCGCATCCCCAATAGGGATGTGCATGAGGCAGCTGATCAATGATTCTCATCTATGTTTCTAGCTCTCTGTCCCTCTCTCTTCCTCTCTGTAAAAAATCAATAGAATATATTTTTTAAAAAAAAGAAGAAATAATGGTGATAATGATGATAATGATCAAAAAGAAGAAAGTAGAAGATAAAGAGTAACTTACAAAAATAATAACCTTTTCTGACACTTAAAAATTCACAATGAGAGTAAAACTAGGTATTGAAAGCAATTTTTTTAAGATCTATAGATCTATAGATGCTATTTATCTCTTGGATAAAACATGTATTAAACATTGTGAGAATAGATTATCACTGGAATACTAGTATACAAAGAAAATATAACTCAACATTTTTGGAAAAGTAGTTAATTCCACTTTACTTTCAAAAATCAAGACAGTATTTTCTCTAGGCAAAGTCTGACTTTATGAAAATACAAATCTCTAGCAAACAACCCAAAAAAGATTTCTCAAGTGGGCTAAGAATGGTCAATGTTGAACAATCAATTGGCATTTCTTAGGATGAAAGACTAATATAGAAATGTAATTTTTATGAATGAAATTTGTGTTGTTCAATAACATGTTATTTATACTTTCCAGAAATAGTCTAGTATGTATGTATATTTACTTGGAATGGTTATTTAAAGTTCAGTGTTATATTCCAAACCAAATTTTGCAAAGAAACTACCCAAGACATATAACTTTAAGAGCTGCCTCATCCATACACCCCAGGAGCGATCTTTCTTTTCAGAGAACCTCCACAACCAGAGCACTTGAGGTGTTTACAGAAAAGATTTCTGGCTCAGAGACTGGTCTGCTCCTAGTTTGTGTGGCTGGTTTGGATTCAGGGATTGTAGACATTTCTACAAACTCACTCTTCTTCCTCCCTAGCCTGCTTCATTTACCTGGGGAGGTAAATAATAGCCACCACAGACTTTCCCAGCTCCTTTTTATTGTCTTATTACTTTATTTTCCATCTAAGATGCACAATATAGAACTCAGTCAGAAGAAAAACTGCTTCCAGTGGCAATGATACTCATTTTCAATAGATCTGTTAAGTCTGACACAGTTAAAATGGCGATCATTTCAGTTTTAAACTGACTGTGACGAAAATCAATAGATCTCTTTCACCTCTGAAAAACTGGGTTCAGATCTGAATTTGCTCTCAAGTGAAATCAATTTGGTGGCCTCTTAACCCAATGTCTGGGAACCACTGGTCCCCATCACACAATCACCCTGTTGCTTTCATTCAGCCTGGTTGCCTTTACTCTAGAGAGACAAGGGATCATAGGTGAGAAAAAAGCCAAGATGGGGTTGAGAATGAAAGTTGACTTAGGGGAAATCTGACAACTTCCAGTCAGGTGACAGTAGTGCTTTACAGGGTGGAGGTTTTTGATGGGAAGGAGAGGGAAGAACAATAGGATCTACATCTTGATGTCAGGACTCATATATTTATATATCTTCTCTTTTTCACTATTTTGGATATACTGCCCATTTCCTTTTCTCTTTTGAAATTGAAATAAAATTTACACTTAAAAACTCACAATGAGAGTAAAACTAGGTATGGAAAGTAATTTTTTTTAAAGATCTATAGATGCTATTTAGGATTTTAAGTCTTGAACCAAAAATTAAAACCCAATATCCCATAGTCAACCAGGTTTTCATGTGACAAAATGCTCTGATTTCATTTCTTTGTAATAACATGCTGAGCATAATATACATATAAAATTGCAGAGAGGTAATTCTTTTCTTTTGACAAAGTTATTAGTCATTACATCAATGTTGAACAAGTAGATACTTTCAATTGGGCCATTCTTTAAAATACTAGAGATCCAGTGCATGAAATTCATGCATAGGGGAGCAGGGGAGTGGAGGGTTGTCCCTCAGCCAGCCTGCACCCTCTCCAATCTGAGACCCCCTCAAGGGATGTCCCTCTCACAATCCAGGACTGCTGGCTCCCAACTGCTCACCTGCCTGCCTTCCTGATTGCCCCTAACCACTTTTGCTTGCCAGCCTGATCATCCTTAACCAGTCCCCTGCCAGCCTGATCACCTCCTAACCACACCAATGCCAGCCTGTTTGATATTTAACTGCTCTCCTACCAGCCCGTTTTCCCCCAACTTTCCTCCTCTGCTGGCCTGGTCACCCCTAACTGCCCTCCTCTGCAGGGTTTATTGCCTTCAACTGTCCTCCCTTGCAGGCCTGGTCCCTTCCCTGCTGGCCATCTTGTGGTGGCCATCTTATGTCCACATGGGGACAGGATCTTTGACCACATGGGGGCAGCCATATTGTGTGTTGGAGTGATGGTCAATCTGCATATTATTCTTTTATTAGATAGGATAGAGGCCTGGTGCATGGGTGGAGGCCAGATGGTTTGCTCTGAAGGGTATCCTAGATCAGGGTGGGGGTTCCCTAGGGGCATGGGGCGGCCTGTGTGAGGGGCCTGTGGTAGTTTGCAGGCCAGCCACACCACACAGCTACTCAAGAGGAGGCCCTGGTATCTGGAATTTATTTACCTTCTACAATTGAAACTTTGTAGCCTGAAGTGGAGCCAATCCTCCTGTTTGCTCCATGGTGGCAGCCATTTCTGTTTGGATTTGTTTACCTTCTATAATTGAAACTTTGTAGCCTTGAGTGGAGGCCTAGGCCAGCAAGGGCAGATGGAAAGCTTGGCCTCTTCTGTTGTCAGAGAAACCCAAGCCTCCCTCCTGCTCTTTGTGGCCACAGCCATCTTGGTTGGGGTTAATTTTCATACTCACTCTGATTCGCTGGTGGGTGTGGCTGGTGGGCATAGTTTATGGAGCAGAGTGATGGTTAACTTGCATATTACTCTTTTATTAGGTAGGATTCCTTTATGAAATTTGGGGATTCCGTTTTCCAGTACAGTAAACACTTTAACTTCACTTCTTGCAAAAATTATGCTTTGGATCCATAGTCAACAGCTATACCAATAGATCATACTTCTCTTCAGTAACAAAATTTGAACTGAAACTCATAGTTTTAATTCCACTTTTTTGAAAGTCGTTCATTCATACTCAATGAAAAGAAATGACTTTTTTTCTTTTACAAATTTCTTTTACAAATCACAATAAATCTGGAGGTCAAGCTTTTAGATTCAACTGTTTTTAAAACACTTACTTAAAAATTATTGTAATCATATTATTTCTCTATGTTGTACTGTAAAATCTAACTATATACATGCATTGAAGAATCCTTGTAGTTATTAGGATAAAGTCCTTTCTTCCTAACTAAGCTTACAAGGCCCATGATCTGACCTACTTTACTCTTTTAATCTCTTTTGCATTTTAAGCATCAGCAATATTAAATTTCTTTTACTGCCTTAAACTCATTGAAGTACTTTTTTCCCTTGGAGTCTTTGTACATGCTGTGCCCTGTTCTCAGTTTTTCTCCCTTCTATATTTTCATCTAACCAATACCTATTTTTTCTATTTCTCTTATGTATATAATTCAGTGATTTTTAGTAAGTTTATAGAATTGCACAAACATTACCAAAATCCCACTTTAGAACATTTCTATTATCTCAGAAAGATGCCTTGTACTAGCATGCAGTTAAAACTCCCAGCCCTAGAAAACCAACAACCCACTTTCTGTCTCTGCCTTTTCTGAGCTCTTTATACAAATAGAATCCTGTGATATGTGACATTGTATGTCTGACTTCTTTCATTCAGCACAGTATTTTGAAGCTTAACTATGTTGTAATATGTAGCAGTAGTTGTTTCCTCCACATTACCTAATTAAATATCCATTTTATGTTTCACTTTGCTCATGTATTCACCAGTTGTTGGACATAAAGATTTGTTTCAAATAGACTATTATAATCAACCAGAGGCCCAGTGCACAAAAATTCCCAGTGTCCCTCAGCCCAGCAGGCTCCCTCTCACAGTCCAGGAGCCCTCAGGAGATGACTTAGTGATGGCTTAGCCCTCAGGGGATGACTTACTGAGGCCTTGGCCCTCTACTCTGTGGGAGGCAACCGGGCTGATGAGGGGAAGGCACCACTCCCATCACCCCACTGCTGCTGCCACTGCTGGATGCAGGCCCTCCTCAGCCCTCACAGCCGCTGTGGCTTTGTCCAGAAGGACGTCTGGAAGACATCCTATCTACCAGATCTAATTAGCATATTACCCTTTTATTAGTATAGCTGTTACTATGAATATTCATGTCGTAAAAGTCTTTGTGTGGATATATGTATTCATTTCTCTTGAGTTAGATACCTAAGAGTGAAATTGGGAGTTGTATGAAAAATTTCTGTTTAACTTTTCAGGAAACTGCTGAACTATATATTTTTGCAAGTGGCTGTACCATCATATATTCCCACCTGCAATGTGTGAGGATTTATTTCTTTATATCTTCACCAACACTTAATAATGCCTCTTTTTTATTATAGTCATTCTAGTAGATGTGAAGTGTCATCTCATACTAGTATTAATTTTAATTTTTATAACTATTGATGATGAACATTTTTCATGTGCTTATTATCCATTTGCATATCTTCTTTAATAAAATATCTATTCAAAACTTAGGTCAATTTTAGTTTCTTTTTGTCATCTGACTACTGAGTTATAAAAGTACTAATTATTATGCAATGTTCTTTATGAAATATATGCTTTCCTAACATTTTCTTCTTGTCTTTCCATTTTCTTAACAGTTCCTTTTAGAAGTACAAAATGTTTTAATTGTTATTAAGTCTAATGTATTAATATTTTTCTTTTATGAATGATGCTTTGGTGTTATGTCTGAAAATTCTTTGCCTAACCTAAGATATTCTCTTAGGTTTTCATTAAAAATATTGCAATTGTATTTTTACACTTCTGTCTAATGTAAAAATACAACCAGTTTGAGTTTAACTGTTTTTGTATGGTGTGAGATAAGATTCTAAATTCAGCTTTTTGCATGTTGGTACCCAATTGCTTCACAATCTTTTATTGAAAGATTATCTTTCTCCTTATTAAATTGACTTGGTATGTTTGTCAAAATTCAATTTATCCTAAATCTGAAGATTTTTTCCTGAACTCTCAAATCTGTTCCACTGAAAGATCTATCTATCTATCTATTCCAGTACCAGACATATAAATAGTTTATTATTGAACTTGATAGTAAATTTTGAAATTAAAAAGTATGAGTCCTCTAACTTTGTTCTTTTTAAAAATTATTTTTGTTATTCTGTGCCTTTGCATTTCTATATGAATTTTAGGCTTAAGTTGTCAATTTCTGCAAAAAAGTCTACTGGAATTTTGATAGGTATTGAACTGAAAATATAGATCAATTTGGGGGTGGAGAGGTATTGATCTTCCAAACCATGAACATGGAATATCTTATTTATTTAGATCTTTCTAAATTTTTCTCAGCAATGTTTTATACTATTTTAGCTTCATCTTAAATTTTAATATAATTCCATTTTTGTTCAATTCAAATCATTGTCTAATTTCCTTTGTGATTTCTCTTTATACTCATGAGCTATTTAGATATAATTTTTAATTTCCATAGAGTTGTAGACTTTCAAAATTTCTTTCTGTTGTTGATTCTTAATTTAATCCCATTGGATCAGAGAATGCACTTTGTTCAATTTTTGTCAGTCATCCTATATAATAAAAGCCCAATATACAAAGTGATAGAATGACTGCACAACTGGTGGAACAACTGGTGGCTATGATGCGCACTGACCACCAGGGGGCAGACGCTCAATGCAGGAGCTTCCCCAATGCCCACAGAACCCTGGCCAGCCAAGGCGAATGCCTGCAGAGGCCCCATATTGCCCTGCTGGCCACCCCACAGATCAGCCCTGATTGCTGCCCAAGGCCTTAGGGACCTTATCCATGCACGAATTTTGTGCTTGGGACTCTATAAAGAGGGAAGAAAAGAATTATGGAAAAGCATGACAATAATGACTCATCAAATAAAAATAGCAATAAATAGATAGAAATATTAAAAATAACTAAATGCATCCAAAGGACTTGAATGCATGCATATAAGCATAACCAAAGGATGCAGAAACTGGGGTGGTGGGGTTTTGTCCTGGGGGACAGGAGTGGAGGGAGAGGTCATTCAGGGGAAAAGGAGGCATATGTAATATTTTAAACAATAAAATAAATAAATAAATATAAATAAATAAATGTAAATTGTATATATCAAATGTGATGGTTTGATATATGCATTCATTATGAAATGACTAATACAATCAAGTCACATTAGTTACCTTTTTAAACATTTAATTCATTTATTTTAGAGAGAGAGGAAGGGAAAGGGAGAGAGATATAGAAACATAAATGAGAGAGAAACATTGATTGGTGCCTCCTGCACAACCCCCACTGGGGATTGAGCCCGCAACCCTGGGCATGGGTCCAGACCGGGAATCGGGAATCGAATGAGTGGACTTGGTTCATGGGTCAATGCTCAACTTCTGAGCCACCCTGCCAGGCAGGCTTTTCTTTTTTAGCAAGGTGTTACTTGTCAAACACAAGGCCCGCGGGCCAAATCCAGCCCGCCAGGCCTTGCAATGTGGCCCGCACCGCGCTGTCATCACTGCACTCCGCTGTCAGTTTATGACATTGTCAGTTTATGACTGTTCAGTAAACCATTCGGCCTGCGATTTAGGCTGGATTTTAGATTTTGGCCCCTTCTCTGATTGAGTTCGACACCCCTATGTTAGGGATGAGGAAAACGGGGAGAAGTTGATTAAAGGTATAAACTTTCAGTTATAAGATGAATAAACTGTGAAGAGCTAATGTTCAGCATGGTGACTATAGTTGATAAAACCATATTATATGCTTAAAATTTGCCAGGGAAGTAGATCTGAATGGTTTATAGTCATTTTTGAGACATAGTTTCCTTTACTTCTTTAGTAACTGATTGAAGGCCTATGTTTATTAAGTTCAACACCTATACACTCTTTGATTGTTTCTATTGCATTAGTTTGTGTGTGTTTTCCCTGTGTGTAGGTCACAGTTTTTCTGTTTCTGTGCACATCTCCTAACTTTTTGTGGAAAAATTAGGCATTTTAGCAACCCCAGATTCTGATTCCTCCCAGGGAGATATTATTTGTTTAGTAGCTTAACAAATACTATAGAATCTGTCTCCCTGCAGTGCTCAGGTGTTGATGTCACTGTGAATTTGTTGCTATTGTTTTTAATTATTTTTTTAGACTTACACCTGTCTTCCTCAGAGTTGTCTGTTAATCAGCATAGCTTAATCATCAGTCAATTATTGGTCACTTAAATGCCTTTTGCTAATGGAGCTGAATTTGGATTAGGGAATGCCTTCAAGGCTCAGGCAATTCCTAAGTCTGTCCTGGTTTTGTTTGCTTTTATTGGGTCTTTTCATGTCTCTTCTGTGCATGCTCTAGACCTCACATTGAGCCAGGAACCACAAGATAGTCAGGCCATCTTCAGTCTCTCTTGAGTATATGCACAATGTTTTATAAGCATGCATCTTTCCAAAGCACCTGGGATATGTGAGAAATTATAAAAACTCACTATAGCTGCCTCATTTCCTCATACCTCCCTGCTGAATTTCTAGCTAGTCTGCTGGTCTGTTGCTTACCCCCACCCTGAGCTAGCTGTGAAGATGGCCTCATGGACGGCTATTATTTAAAACAATTCCCCTGAGCATGCACCTGCTCTCTAGTCAGCCCCATCAAGTGGTTTTTACATCTTGCCCTAACCAGGTAGAACTTTAATGCCAATAGGGCTAATGGGCTAGAATTCCATTATTTTTTCTTGAATACACATTTCTAAAAGTATTGCACACCTTTAGTCAATTTCTAGAGTCTTTCAACAGTTGTCTTTGAAAGCTTTGTTCAGTTCCATCATTGATTCTTGAGAAAAGGATTTAGCTAGGTTCTCATTTTACTACTCCAGAAGTTCCCTCCTAATACCTACCATTTTTGTCTTGTATCCAACATCACTTCTTTTAGATATCACTCCCTAAATCTAGATTAAATGTTTTGACATAGGTCTTTGTGCTATTTCAAAGGATTTTTCCCATAACTATAAATAACTTCCTGCTTACTTATCTGGCTTCCTTCCTAAACTATATGCTCACAGAGGATACTGTGTGTCTCTTCTGTTCGCTGTTATATTGTTACCGCTAGTACATTTGACACAAGGTAGACACTCGGTGAAAAAAAAATGGATTTACTCAAATTAATTAAATTAAATTTAAATCTATAGACTTGTTTTTCTAGCTTAACAATTGAGATTCCCACAGGGAAAAAAACTAGGATCATTTGACAGTTTGTGGCCATAATCTTTGACTCATGCCGTTTATCCAAAATGTCAGTTGCATGCCAATGAAAGTTGCTGTGGGGTGGGGGAAGGGGATAATTATTATTCAAATCTTTGCAGCTCAAAAGCATTACAATATAATGTATTTTCCAGTGGAAGGGTCACAAGACAAGAGAACTAGTGGTTGCCATCACTTGATTTATAACATACTAGAAGCTTGGTGCATGAAATTCATGCATGGAGTGGGGTTCTCTCAGCCTAGCCTGTACCCTCTCCAATTGTGGTCCCCTTGGGGGATGCCTGAGTCAAAATCTGGGAGTGCTGGCTCCTAACTGCTCGCCTGACTGCCAGCCTGATCACCCCTAATTGCCTTCCCCTGCTGGTCTGATCTTGCCCCCAACTACCCTCCCCTACAGGCCTGATGTTGCCCCCAACTTCCCTCCTCTGCTGGCCAATTTGGTTCTGATTGGCCAGTTTCTATGCCAGTCAGCATCTAAATCTCTGCTTCCTAGGCATCCACTGGCTCCCCGCAGCACCCAGATTTGGTTCTGATTGGTCAATTTCTATGCCAGACAGCATCAGAAGTTCTGCCTCTTGGGGAGTCATTGGCTCCCCACAGCACCCACATTCGTTGGTTGGTTCCTATGCCAGTCAGCATCTCTGGGCCTATCAATGGGGCCTTATCAGAAAGGCAGGGCTTATCAGAAGCCCTGGTGGAGGCCTGGAGAGAAATGGAGGCCCGGCTGCTGGCCAGACTGGGAGAGAAACTGGGAGAGAAAGAAAGAGGCAAGTACTGATCAAAAGCTGCCACAGATGCAATGGGTGAGTCCCTGCTTCTCTCTTTAGGCCTCTCTCTGGCCCTGATTTGCAACCCCCTCAGCAGTCAACCCCCTCAGCCGTCAGTGCTGGGGCACCATGAAACTAAGCACTGACTATAGGACTGACTTTTGGTTGGTTGAGCCTCAGTTGTTACTGGTCGTTACGACCCAGGGTTTTTATATATTAGGATAGTAACAATGATTTATTTGGGCTCGCAAATATCAACATATCTCTGAATATAAGAGAACTGAGATGCATTACTGGTAAATTTCAACACACACACAATAGTAAATTGCCCTAAGTTGTGTAAATACACATATTCATAATGGTGGAAATAAAATCTGTCAAAGAGCTTTAACCTCACAATTAGTTTTTAGATAGGAAAGCAAGAACAAATGCCAATGTCATGTTTATTACTGAGCCTCACAAAGATATTCCATCCACTTATTATCAGAAGCAGACTGGACTAGGGGAAAGAAAGGGCAGAGCTTTCTCAGATACTATGTGGTTGGACACAGAGAGGACTCAGTGAGTGCTATTTGAACAACATTTACTGAACACTTTAACTTATGCCATCAATTTTTAAACTGTTCTCCATGGATTGCCATAGAAGTGCCTCGGAGGAG
The DNA here is from genome assembly GCF_964339955.1 of Pipistrellus hanaki. Taxonomy (NCBI): domain Eukaryota; kingdom Metazoa; phylum Chordata; class Mammalia; order Chiroptera; family Vespertilionidae; genus Pipistrellus; species Pipistrellus hanaki. The sequence goes on along the minus strand of NC_140503.1, from coordinate 160,279,830 downwards.
ATTCCAGCTTAGGATGGGGGAGATCAAGTGAGTAGGTGTTTTGGCCCCTTCCTTTATGTGCTTAATATATTATGTGTTTTATATATTGGAGTTTGTTATAACGTCTTAAATGAATTCATGGCCAAAAAAAAAAGGGAAAGATTTGTAAACCACCGGTCTATATTATGTGAGGTAAATACTGTTGCTTGATAAAAATAAAAAAATAAAAAAAATAAATAAAAAATAAAAAAACCTTTCTCAAGGAATTATTGTGAGTGCTAAATGAAATTATATATTTGAAAATATCTACAAACTGTAAAGTGCTTATAAATATGAATATTATATGTAATTGCTACCTTTGAGGAACCCATGGCCAAAGATAGACTAGCACAAGAAGCACTTTTATACCACATATACATTTCAAGGTCTTCACCATTTACTAGTATACTGACATTTTTCTCCACAGAATTGGTTTCTCTTTTGGATGCATCCATAATATCCACTGGATTTGGTCTATTATTGATGAATCACCTCCTACATCTCCTGGTTCCCTAATAAGACAGAGCCCGCAGGGACAGAGTTCCACAGCCTTCCGTGCTATCACAAAACAATGTCCCTCTAGAGAAAACAAAGAGTTGGGGTTTTTTTAATTAAAATATCATCGTTCTATTCTGTCTTTCATGTTGCAATTGCACAAGTTAAGGAGGGGTGATGTATGTTTAAATTTGATTTTATCTCACTGCCCAGTGCCTTAAAGAAGAAAAACAAGCACCCAGTTATTCTGATAATAAAGAATGTTCTCTTAATTTCCTATTGTTGTGTACAAGATTTAGTGCTTACTCTTTAATTTCAGTGTCAGAATGTGAACTGTAATTAATTTTCATAAAATGGAAAGCAATAAAGCTAGATATATTAAATGCTGGCTGTAGAGGTTGAGATTGTATAATTTACAATTAGGGGTGGGGAGAAGGGAAAAGCCTACACATTAAATAAGTGATAACTCATCTTGGCTTCAGCTTCAGAGATTGTGAAAGATGTCAACAAAGCTGCTCAAACAAAACCCCCAAGTTTATAGGATGTATAGTCCTTCTCAAGAAGGTCGGTCAAACACGATGTCATCTCTCCCTATGCCAGCATTTGGATTGTTTTTATTATCATTAATTAACAACAATAATATACAAGGACCTAAATTACCACCTAATGAATCACCTAAAACCTTTCCTAGGCATTATTTGCAACAAACTATAGATAATAGACCATAATTCTATTTCAACCATAAAAAAGTCAGAGACCTCCTGATTAAAAATGCAGATTCCCTTCATCCTGCCACTGGAATTTTCACACAGAAGGTATGATTGAAATTGGGAGAATATTTGCATGGTGGTTATTTATAAATTTTAGTCAATATGTGCTAAGATAAAGAATGTTATATACAAAATCATGTAGAAAACTTATCTATATACCGTGTTTCCCCGAAAATAAGACATCCTCTGAAAATAAGACCTAGCGCATGGAAAGATAAGACATCCCCTGAAAATAAGACCTAGCGCAACTTTGGGAGAAAAAATTAATATAAGATACTGTCTTATTTTTGGGGAAACAGGTTAAAAAACAAGTATATCCATGTTGGAAGAATTAAAATGGGTGCACCTTTCCTTTTCTTTTTGTGTGTTATATGTTTGTTCACCACCCCAGTCTCCTATGGGTGCACTTTTTTTTATCCTGTCTTATTTTTCAGGACATGCTCCATAGGGAATAAGATTCAAGAAGTGTTCATTAAAAGAGCAGAGAGAAGCAGCTTATCTTAAAATGTACTGGTACAAGCCTGACAGTTCAAAGCTTTTTACACACATTATCTCAATATAATCTCACTTGAGGCCCAGTGCATGAAATTAGAGCATGGGAGGGGTCCCTGAGCTGGACCTGCACCCTCTCCAATCTTGGGGGATGTACAACTGCCGGTTTAGGCCCCATCCAGGGATCAGGCCTAAACCAGCAGTCATACATCCCTCTCAAAATTAAGGACCACTGGCTCCTAACTGCTCACCTGCCTGTCTGCCTATTCACTCCTAACCACCTCTGCCTGGTGACCTGATGCCCCAAACTGCTCCCCTTCTAGCCTGATCACCCCTAACTACCCTCCCATGCAGTCCTGATTAACCCTAACTGCTCCCCCTTGCCCTGATCACCCCATAACTGTGCTCGCTTGCCAGCCTGATTGCCCCCTAAGTGCTCCCTCCTGCTGATCTGATTGCCCCTAACTGTCCTCCCCTGCCAGCCTGACCACCCCTAACTGCTTCTGCCTTAGCCCCTGCCACGATGGCTTTGTCCAGAAGGATGTCCAGTCTAATTAACATATTACCCTTTTATTAATATAGATAATAACTCTAAGGGGAATACAGAGCAAACTCTAATATCCTGTGTTTCAAGGACACTGAAAAGTAAAATTGCCTGTTTAAGTTCACACCGTCAGTAAATGACTGAATCAAAAATTGAATATAGGTTTAGGACTCTCCAGTCTTGGAGCAACATAAAGCAATAATAATATCTAATAAGACCAAAAGAGAGTTAATTATTTGGTGTGGCCTCTACCTCCCAGAAGTGACCTAAGTATGTTTACAAATAGAATGGGAATAAAGACAAGGTTCCCAAGCATGAAGAGGGGGACAAGAATAGTAAAATATTAATAATATTTTATTATAAATAAAAGCATAATATGCTAATTAGACAGGACAGCTGAACAACCTTCTGGACATCCTTTGGGACAAAGCTGTGGTGGCGGGAGCCAAGGCAGAGGCAGAGATGATTAGGGGCAATTGGGCAGGCAGGCGGCCAAGCAGTTAGGGGCATCAGGCAGACAGGCAGAGTGGTTGGGGCAATCAGGCAGGCAGGTGAGTGGTTAAGGATGATGAGGCAGTCAGGCAGAATGGTTAGGGGTGATCAGGCAGGCAGATAGGCAAGCAGTTAGGAGCCAGTGGTCCCAGACTGTGAGAGGATACAGGCCCAGCTGAGGGACCTTTCCCGCTCTGCCTCCATCATGCATAAATTTTGTGCACTGGGCCTCTAGTTTGAAAATAAGGGGAGAGAAAATAATAGGAAACAATAGCTAAATTGCAATAATTTGTAACCTACAGGATTTTTGCAGCTTGGCCCAAGATAGGTTTATGAAGAATGAAACACAGACTATATGAACCTGGGCTTTAGGTAGAGATATCATCCACATGTTATTTACCTCATAGAGAGGAATACAAGTCAGACTTGTTCAGTCCTCTCCAGATCCCATAGCTGGGAGTTAGAAGGTAGGTGACTATTAAACTGGCAATTATAATTATAATTAGTTTTCATGAGAAGAGCCCCACCTTGGAACAGTGTACATTATAAAATAATCAGTGATTATTTTTGGTACATATAAAAACAGCCAGGAAAAGATTAAATCACATTGTTAATTTCAAATTTACTGAGAGGTGGACATATAGGAAGTAGTCATATTTTTACCTTATATGCCTATGCTACTTGATCCTTTTTGTAATGACCAGTTATTATTTTTATAAAAAGAAACTAAACGTGAATATTACATTTTATAAAGACCTAAGTTGCATTCGGTCTAACTTTCCATGAAATGTGTTGAGTTGAGAACACTGCTCAGATTAGGCATCAGTGTCAGTCTCCGCTTAAATAGAACTTCCTCCAGGAGGCCTTCCCTGGCGTACACACATACACACCACTCCTCAAAATGGGGTTCCTGTCCAGACTCCCTCCTAGCCCTCTGACTTCTTCCTTCATAGCTCTTATCATAGCTCACAACTACACATGCATGTGAAAGATCAGTGCCAAACCTGCCTACACCTAGGTAAGAGAGATTCTGTCCTAGTCCCCTGGTACCACATATACAAAATGCACTCATTGTTTTTCCTATTTGGTCTCCAAAGAAAGACTATGGAGAGTTCAGTCTATTTTTTCAGTGAATTATGGAAGAGGGATGAGCGGAGCAAACTGAACCAGGCAGTCCTGAGCATCTGGACTGAGAACAAGTGAGAAGAGAACTGCAGCCTCGACCCTAGGAAGTGGAGAGTGAGGGACCACTTCTGTTTGACTTTGTAAGCCCCAAAACACCCAAAGCAGACAGGGTTTTCCAAATGACTGCAACCCCTCTCCCCCCCCCCCTTTTCCTGTCTCTAGCAGAGAAATGCTTATTTTATTTTTAAATATATTTTATTGATTTTGTACAGAGAGGAATGGAGAGAGAGAGAGAGAGAGAGTTAGAAACATCGATGAGAGAGAGTCATCGATCAGCTGCCTCTTGCACACCCCCTACTGGGGATATGCCGGTAACCAAGGTACATGCTCTTGAGCGGAATCGAACCTGGGACCCTTCAGTCCCCAAGCCGACGCTCTATCCATTGAGCCAAACCGGTCTTGGCTCTAGCAGAGAAATGCTTAGAACTTTCTGAAAGGGGATGAGAAAATGTGGTATGAGAGATGGGACTTGCTGATCCAGTTCGCTGGGCAGCTGGACAATGTCCATTTGTATGCCTGTGCTGGGTGAGTTCAGAACCACAGGACCCGCTCCACCTTCTCTCCTGCTCTATGCCAGCAGCTCCTTCCTGTCACTCAGGTCACAGGTGCTAGGACTGACCTGGGAGAGAGTTAGCTCCTCTAGGCTCTAGGTCAAAGGGTCACCATCAGGGTGTGAGCTCTGAGGCTCTGGATGGGCATATGGTCTGGGGCAAGGAGATAGCCAATCACTTTCAAATATTTCATTGTTTGACATGTGGTTTCCATTTGCCCTCCTTCTCCAGGCCCCACATATAATGGGTGCAGACCTGATTGTTAGTTGAATGACAATCTTCCTTGCTAATAAATATACTCCATAAAGTGAAAAATCATATTTAATTATTCAAAACCTTCAGACAGGGCCTAGCACATGTTACACACTCAATAAATATTTTTCAAATGAACAAAAGTCTAAAAATAAAGTGTAGCCCTGACCGATTTGGCTCAGTGGATAGAGCGTCAGGCTGTGGACCAAAGGATCCCATTTTTGATTTCAGTCAAGGGCATGTACCTTGATTATAGGCACATCCCCAGTAGGAGGTGGGTAGGAGGCAGCTGATCAATTTTTCTCTCTCATTGATGTTTCTGGCTCTCTATCCCTCTCCCTTCCTCTCTGTAAAAAAACACACAATATAATATATTAAAAAATTAAAATAAAGTGTTGGTAACCAATATAGTCATATGTCTTGCCCCAAAAACACTTGTGATAAAAGGAAATATCTATATTAAAATTGAGAAGAAGATACCCTTTTGTATCAGGCAAGTACCCAATGCTGACAGCCTTTGATAATAGAAGTCATCCTAAAGTCATTGATCTTCTTTATCATCAAAGAGTCCAAAAAGTTTTCCATTAAGAACTCAGACCAATAATTTCTCATAGGTGGTGAAGGGTTAAAGAACACGGTATATGAACAATAGAAAAGCCCCACCCTCCACCCTGACAAGTAGTCCCCAACTCCTCCCCACCCCCCCAGCCCATCTATCCCACATTTGGGTTCATTATAATTTTATTCTACATAATTTTATTTCTTTCAAAGTTTAGCTTTCTAAACTGGATCAAATATAATGGGCCCAGCAAAATGGAATAAAATTTTCTTTGGAATAATTGCATTGTTTTACTGAACATTTAAAATTCATATTTAAAAGTTTAGTTACACATTTAAAAATAAGTAGGAAACAATGTGCATTAAACCAATCATTGGAACTAGTGATTCCTGTATTCTAGGATAAGTATGACATTTATAATATGTTCTAATCAGCACCTATCACCTGGTAGGCCCTTAACAACTAAGAAATGATTGCTTCAACTCTTCCAGCAGCTGACCTCAGGTAAGTCACTTTCTTATATGTCTCTCTCTATCAATGGGCCAATGAATGCCTCTAGGAGTTCTGCAGGCATTTATTCATGAAAATTCCCTTCCCATAAATACCTAGATTTGAAGTGATACCATGATTCATGCATAGAAACTTGTGAATATAAGAAATGAGAAAAACATAAACGAAGAATCTTGAAGGAAAAGCACATGTAAATCTACTGATGGAAAGAAAAAATGTGCCAAGGGCAAATGTATTTATTTATCATCTTCAATTTCTTCCTTAAAACTTTAAAAATATATATTTAAGCAACATAATAACAAACATTGCCAGAGCACTGGCAACTCTCAAATAAAACAGAGAAATATTAGAAATAGTCTGAATCAGGCTAACCTAACTATTTTATACTGTTTTATGGCTCACAAAAACACTTTTACATCATTATTTCAATTGACCTCACAGATACTCTCTGCATCAAGGCACTGCCTTGATTGCATAACAATGCGAAAAACAAATTGCTTTCACTATCAGCTAAATAAGCAGTTTATTAGCAAAAGGAGTCCAGATTTACTCACATGCTTCACTTTAAGTCCCCATTTTCACTATTTTTTGCCTCTGCATCAAGAAAGCATGATCTAAATCACCCGATGACTAGGTAGTTTCTGGTAACTTGTAAGAGCAATAGTAACTTTATCTCTTTCTTTCCTCACAAAGGTGTGTTTCCATCTTGAGATCTTTGGATTTCCATACCTTCCCATTCAATTGTATATTCCTTCCCAGTTACCTATTGTTATATGTAACGAATTACCCAAAGCTTAGTGGCTTCAACAATGTTCCTCGTGATGGTGGTGTCATCGTTATTGTTACTGGCTGTCAGTACCTCAGAATTTCATGGGTCAAAAATTCAGGATTCAGCTGGAAGTTTCTTCTGCTTTGCGTGGCATTGACAGAGATCACTTGGTGGTATTCAGCTGACACTGGGGCTACACTGGATGGCTTGGTGGGGATGGCTGGTGGACTGGGCATCTACAAGTACTTTCCAGCGTGGCAGTATCAGGGCAGTCAGACTTTTTACACTGTAGCTCAGGGCTCCCAAAGAGACAGGAAGTGAAATCAGCCAATCTTGTAAATCCTGGGCCCAGAAATTGTCACAATATTATATCTTCCTCATTCTCTTCTTCCAAGGACTCATAGAACTAATCCAGATTCAATAGGAGGGGGGTAAAGATCACACCTCTACATGAGAGGAATGTCAAAGGAATATGTGGACATCTTTAATCTGCCACACATTACCATTACGATGAAAAGCGTGTGCTCTGAAGCCACAATTCCAGTCCTGACTCTCCACCACTTGCTAGGGTGACAAAACAAGACTAAGTATTTAATCTTTCTGTCATGGTTTTTATGTCTGTAAAATGAGGATCATAAATGTATTCATTCAACAAATATTTATTGAGTATGTAGCTTGCAGCAGATGGTTGAGACCAAAAAGAAGAATAAGCTGGCCCATGCTTTCAGGTAGCATATAGACTAAATGGGGCGGGGGGGGGGGGGGGGAGGGGGGGAGAAGATGTATGTGCTTTCATTCTTTCAACAGATATTAGTAAGTACTTACAAAGCACCAATAGAAACATCTGTGCAAATCTTTGCTGTATAATATAATGGAGTTCTTTCTTAAACTGGCCTTTGATTAAATGGGATCTTGAAATCATTTCTGTTTTCTTTATGGAAATCTAAAATAATTTTTTCATTTGAGTTGAGTTACACTGAATCTACATGTCAGATGAGGTGCAGAAACCATGGAGAGGCCGGTGACTGGGGAGCTTAATAAGAATGACATGTTCTCCCATCTCTGCTGAAAACCCTTGTATTAATGCAGAGTCAGGTCAGTGCTCGATGACAGGGCCTACCTGGAGGATTTCAGTGTTAGTTTAGGTTTGGCATTTCAATAATCATTTCAACCACTAATAACCTTGACTGTAACTCATTTTGAGTAGTCTTTAAGAGAATAACCAAAGAATAAAATACTCTGCTATGCCATTGCTTTGTAGATAAAGAAGACAGTAAAAGCACACATCCTCAAGCTTCTGAAATACTTCTGTGAAACCCTTAAACAGACACAGATAACTGTTTAGACATAGGAATCGGCAAATACAGTTATCCATGTTTTTTTCTTTCTCATTATACAGGGTTCAAACATTTGACAAAAGACATAAAGATTTAGTCATTTTGTATTTCCCTACAGAATCCTCCTAAAATTTGTTTCTTACTTAAAACCATGCCTGTGATTTTACATGCATTATTTTCCACATAGTCGTATCTAGTAAATAAGTTTTAAACAGATCACTACATTCTTATTTGCACATCATTGAAGAACTACACAACAGAATAAAAACGGTGAAGAGTATGGCTTTGAAGTCAGACAGCACTGAGCTTTAAATTCAAAACCGGACACTTATTAAAAGACTAGAAGTTCTTTAAACTCTAAGCTCAGACTCTATGTATAAAATGAGAATAGCATGAGCAGAAGCTCGTAAAGTACCAGGAGAGTTTCATGATCATATAAAACACATGCAGTGCTTTGATGCTGCATGTTCCCAATAAAGGACAGTTATAATGTTGTTGTCATCATTGTTGTTATTTAGGGATGGCATTTTGAGATGCACAAAATATTGCAGCAAAATGCCCCAGTATTCTTGTCCTTTGTGTATACCCTGCCCACCTTTAGTCATACTTTTTTGTGTGTGAAAAAAAAGTGTAAGAATGTAGTGCTTATTGAGACAGATTGTCAAAGATCTCTTTGCCCATGGGAGATGCTCACCAAATGTCTTTGAAATAATGTCAGTGAGGTACTTGATGTTTATGTCAAAAATCTTTGACAATATTTAAAAGCTACTAATAGCAAACTGACAACTTTATGCAAAAGGAGCTAATACATTTTGAATTCTTATAAATCGAGATGAACTTCAGTATCTTGCACAGAAACAAAGTATTAAACTCTATTATTAACAAGAAATGAAAATTTTGTTCTTTCCTTTACAATTTTCTAACCCAGTGACTGTTCTCTCCAATCTTTTCAAAGTGGTCTTTGTCTTATGAATAGCCAAGCCCTGCCTTCTGGAGGCCTGTGACCAGAGTCGCTTGAATTATAAGCTTCCAACCCTGTTGAATCCCGTCTCTGA